>NW_017728913.1:3487124-3511363 GCF_001723895.1 Crocodylus porosus
TATTAAAAATATGATAGCCAATTTTGGTCTCCAAGTTCTTTGCAAAAGAAGAATTGCTCTATTATTTTTCTGGAGTCAAGAAGTGAACAAAGTCTAAGAGCTGGCATTTTCCAAAGGGTACCTTGAATCTAAAAAGGTTGACAACCACTATTCAGATGGAGCTGCAGCAGACAGAGCAGGGAGCAGAGAATTTCTAGATTCTGCTTTTTTTCCAGTTTGTGATTTGCAAGATAGATTTAGCATATATTTTGCCATATTTATAGATGTCGACACCCGTATTTTCTGTGAGAACTGTAGATTAGACTAGTCTAATGTTTTGACAGATGCTGTAGGGGAGTCTGAACACCATAAATGCCCATCAGCCACAATAAGAGTTGGAGGTGCTCCAAAGGCCTTCCAAGAATCAGGTCCCAAACGTCTGTCATCTGATATTTTTTTACCATGTTAACTTGTTCTTTTATTACTATCAAGTGACAACGTATTTAGTCCTCCATGGGATGGCAACTGACAACACTGGAGTATGGAAGAGACATTATTTATGGAAAAACTGCCATTTCTATTAATTTTGTACATTGGGCCATGTACTTAAACCCTTCGTTGTCTGGGACCAGCGTTCCAAGGCAAATGTAAGAACAGTTTGCGAGTAGGCAGAAGGACATTCCAGCAGATGTCTTCGAACGTGGGCAACCAAGATGCCATACATGTTTGTCAGGAGTGGCTTGTGATTTCTCACCCACAAGTCTCTGAAGAACCTCTAGAACTATAAATAGTTATCAAATATCTGGCTCTGAGTTGGAAAAAGAAAACATTCTGCAACTGCAAAAGTAGTTTGGTTTCAGTGTAAATCATGGTGACATGTGTGGGGAATGTGGCGATAGACGGAATTAACATTCAGATCATTCAAAGTGCTTTTGCTTCTCTTTTGGAGTTCCCTAAGGAACTGTGCAATAAAAGTCCGTCTCAAAGGACTGTCTGATCCCAGATGCATAGAAAGCTATTTATGACAGCTCTGACTCCAGAATGGGTCTGCTGTATGCGAGTAGAGCCAGTAGGTACCTGAGCTATTAATATTCATCTGAGTTGTTCTTATGGGAAAATGAGTAGCTGGTGTGCACATAAGAGATAACTGTTGACAATAATTTTAATAATTAAAAAAAAAAGTGAATCTAAGGTGCAACATTCCAGGTGCAAATATTGCTCAGTTAATGAAACCTTTTATATTTTCCATCTCCCCTTCAACCTCAGCCTGCTAATGCAGTTCATGGCTGCTCCTACACGCCAGGGGGGTTTAATTCGATTTAGTGGGTTTTTAAAAATACTGTTCCAATTTAGGGAGAATTAAAACCAACTAACCCCCTGTGGCATATACACAAGTGGGAGAGAGGCCCAATTCTTACTGGCCTCTTTGGTTGTGGGGAGTGGGGCGGTGAGCTGCCAGCGGGCCAAGTGGTCCCTGAGCTGCACAGGGCCCCCTCAGGCAGCACCTGCCCACTGGCACCCGGCTTGGGTGGTCCTGGGAGGGCACTGTAGCTGTGGAGGGAAGCACTGCCCCTCCACAGCTGCAGAGGAGAAGCACCAGACCCCTGCACAGCTCACATGGGGTGGGGGGGAGAAGGATCAGGCTCACAACTTTTTTTTTTTTTTCCTTTCTTCAGTGGAGCCTGCCTGTATGGGCTGCTACCGGGTCCTACAGCCCTTAAGCTGCTTGGGGCCAACCAAGACCCGAGCATGTTGGCTTCCAGTGCCCTGTGCACCGTTGCATTTTGTTAGATAACAAACTAAAACACCTTGGAGGTGTTTTATCTTGTTACATACCAAAGTCATTCAAAGTGCAATATGCTGCCAAGTGTGCAAACAACAACACAATTAAAGCAGTGCAAAAGAGCGTTTCAGCCACTTTAAAGGCCAATTTTGTGGTGTGTACAAAGGCCCCACAGGTTTCAATGAATCATTATACATCATCATGAAGTGCATTTTGAAATTAAATACAGTGTTTTCAACTGTAACTTAATTATGGGTGATAAATAATATTAATAGTCTTACAGAGAGAATCGAGAAGTCAAGGGTCCCCAACAAATGGCAAGCATAAAAGTTGAAGTATAAGCACTAATAAAACATAGAAAATAATTATGGGATAAATATAATTATCTTAGTGCAGCTGCAAGTGCTATTTCTGCCTTAATAAATTTACGCCTCAGATAATTCCATAGATTATATGGTACATTGTAGCATATGTCATATACTTGGATCCTTTTTTGGTTTTGCATTATAGGAATGGTTAAATAAAAGTGTCCAACTGGCTGCTTCTTTTATAGCTATTCTCCATGCCCCCTATACAAAGAAAATAGCATAACTTTTATTTTGAAGTCTCATCTCCCAGGGAAGTATTGTGGGATACCAAGCATTTTGTTCCCTTTTTTCCTAGATATATTTGGAGGTGACTAAACTGTGAACAGTACAGAAAGTCACAGAGCTTGACATGAATTTATATAATGACACTAAAATATTTAACTTCTTTTAAAGAAAACAAACACTGCTGCCCCTTAAGCAGATGGCTTTTTATCACCAAGTCATCTGCAGTATTTTCAGGCCTGTCCTCTCAGAAGCCACAAGAAATTCAGAGTGCAGAGCACACAACTAACCATAGTTGCTTTCACCGTACATTACATTTCACATTTGTCTGTTCCGAATTTCATTGGCTACCTGGTTGCCCAGGAACTTAACTTTGCTAAGTTCTTCTTATATTTTTCACAATATTTTCTGGTTTTAGGCCTTGTCTACATTAAAAACTTCTGCCAGGATAGTCATGAAGAGATCTCATAGCCTAATCAACACAGTACTGCAAGGAAAATCCCCACTGTAAGCAAAAAAAGCCCTTCATGAGCAAGAAGGCAGCTTCTGCCAACTAAGCTTCTGCCATTCAGAGAGGTTGGTGTAATTATGGTGACAGAAAAAGATTTCTGTAAGCACAGCTGCACCTACACCAGCTGCAATCTTGCCTTATTAGCAAAGATTGACAAATAATAATAATAATAATAATAATAGTAAGTGTTGGAGTAACACCTACCATGGTACTGGGCTGCATTGTGCAAATGCTGAATTCCCAAAATCTTTGCTACATTTCAGTACAGTGATTATAATTAGGCCTTGATCTCTAGGAGCTACAGCAGTACAAATAATAATATAATTGACTGAACAAGCCCAAGAGGCTTTGTTTTAAAACACCCATTATTTCTCGGACTGAAATGGTGGCGTATTCCTACGTTTCATTTCTCATCTCTTAACCAGAATTTAATTCCAATTATGACCTTAATTCTCATTCCAAATTTTTCTAATAGTCTTTGATGAGACTTTATCAAAAGCTTTTGATACTACAAGTTATATTCATTGATTTGTTTTAATCCACTCTTCTTTCAACTCTTTCAAGGAATTCAAACTGTTTAGACCGTATCATTCATGTTTATAGAAGCCACATTAGTTTCTCTTAACCAGACCATCTCCATTCTAGGGTCTGATCCAGAGTCCAATAAAAAACAATTTTGTAAGACCATTTTTTTCATAGTGAAATAAGAGCCAGCAGCAGATAATTGCCTTTATTTTATTTTATTTTCCAACCTCATTATTAAGGGTATTTTACCTAGGATATTCTACTCAAAAATAATAAAAGCAGATGCCTTCAGCATTCAACGTCATAACAAAACTGCATTGGGTAGCACAATTATGTTTTGTGAGACAGCCTACCTCATGTCAGACTAGGGTCAGATTATTGACCTCCTATTTCCATTCCTGAGCAACTTGGTAGGACTGTTTGTGCAGTTACTAGCTTGCCAAAGCAAGCAAAGGCTCAAACACTTGCCCCTATGAGTCTCAATTGAGGGCCTAAGTAACATCTTAAAACATAACGTTCCTAATGAATTATAGGAAAATTATTAGAATTACTAGGTAGGAAAATAATATTACTGATGGCTTTGATTAAGTCACCCCTCTCTTTACATCTCTCCATCAGCTCCTTATTTCCATAATGAACATACGCTGTCTGCCTTCCTTTTTCACAAGCCACCCTGAACCAAACATGTCATACCCTTCAGCTTTCATATACTGCTTTGCTACTACTTCCTCTGATTGATCTGCCTTGTTTATTTCCTAAGTTTTCAAGCAAGCACCTTTGTACTTTCATTATGTGCGATACTGCCATTGCCCTTACCATTACCAGCTTGACATTGCCTTTAAGAGATTACTGTAAGTATCCACAAAGCTCTCTCATTACCAGGAATCCAGGTTTTCCATTTCCCACAGAAAAATGGAGCAAACCATGAATTTTACCCTTTCCCGGAGGCAAAACGCAGGTTTCTCATCCAACCAGAGAAACACCTGGATTTTGCAGTTTTGGGACAAGCCCTCTGCAGGCTGGCATGGGGCAGGGGTGGTTGCATGCTGCAGGCTTGGGTTCCCAACCTGCTGGTTTACCCCAGGGCCTCTGCAGCCTGCTGGGCACAACCCAGCATGGCAGGTAACAGCGTTTGCGCTCCTGAGCTATGGCTGGAATTTCTAAATGCTAATGACATAAGAATTTGTACATCACTTAATTAAAAAAACAGTATTGTACTGACAAAAACTACTAGAATTCTATCCTTCAGCCAGTTTCATAGAAGCAAATAACAAAAAGTAGGAGGGAGGGACAAAATCTTTATTAAAATCACCATGATCTGACAGAGATGTCCAAGACAAGTATTTTGCCAACACTTGTCTTTCAAAAAGCAAAGAGAACACTGCCGCAGTACTGAAACAGGATGATAATACCACCTTGAAATAATACTATGAACTGAATTGAAGTTATGCTTATTACAGGAGTCTGCTCTATTTGCATATTATCACACTTAACTGGAAAATGTATTTGCACAGAGATCGTGCTTGGTAAGAAAAATGTTATATTTACTCATGTGAAAATTTGGTTGGTTTAAGTTAATATTTTTCACAGAACAGGCAACTTATTTGTAAAAACCATAGGAGATTGAAACTTGATTTATATAGGGCTTGTCTACACATGTAGTTCATAGGAAAGACGACCTGGAAGGATACAAACAATGCCTTTAAAATGGCCTCCTTTAAAGCACAGCCACCACTCTTGAAGACCTTTTCACAGACTTGCCTCCCAGGGGATCCTGCCCCGCACTACCCCCAGTTTAGTAAAGGCTGCTTTTCTGAACTCCAGGGTCCTTATTCTGCCATTTTCCTTTCTTCCTCCCCTAAGGATCTTGAACTCTGTCATGTCATGGTAACTGTCACCCAAGTTACTTTCCACCTTCACATTCTCAAGCAATTCTTTTCTGTTTCTGAGCAGCAGGTTGAGAAGAGTTTCCCCTCTAGTTGGCTTCTCTATCATCTGTATCAAAAAGTTATCCCCAACTCACTCAAGGAATTTGCTGGACTGCTCTCTCTCCCAGCATATGAATCTATAATTGAAGTCCCCCATAAGAACCAGGTCCTGTGATTTGTAAATTTTCAACAGTTGTAAAAAGTAGGCATCATCCACCTCTTCCTTCTGGTTTGCTGGCCTGTAGCAGATGTCTATCATGACATCCCCCTGCTGCTCTCATAGAACACCCCTCTACTGAGCAGCTTTCAACAGGCCTACCCTTCCACTATAGCTTTCTGAAGAAGGTATACCCCATCCATGGCAGTACTCCAGTCTTGAGAGCTCCTACTGTACCTCTGTAATCCCAATGACATCATAATTTCTTGATGGCACTAGGACCTCCAACTCCTTTTATTTCCCAAGTTTCTCACATTAACATATAGGCATTTCAAGTAACTGATTGTCCCATAGTCACCCTGTGAACATTGTTAGTTTCCCCTATTGGTTCCCCATACTAAGTTTTTATCCGGGTCTCCTGGCTTTTTGCTTACCCTGGCTTTAAACCAACATTAGGGATGGAGATAAAAGCCCTCCTCACTAGTTTAGTGAGCCTATATACAAAGATACTCTTCCCAGCCTTCATCAGGTAGACCCCATCTCTTCTCAGTAGTACTTCTGCTTGAAATACCACCCCATCGCTACCATCTATGCAGCCACACATTGATATTTAGGATGTCTCTCTCTTAGTTGGGCTTTTACCCTTGACTGCAAGGACTGATAAGAACACTACCTGGCCCCCTATCTCCTCATCCTTGCATGCTGAGCCATGTAGTTGCTTTTGATCTGCTCAGGGTCTCCCCTAGCAATATCATTAGTTCCCACATTGATAAGCACATGGGAAGAGGATCAGGAGTCTCAGAAACCTTTCTGTGATGTTTCTGATGCAGACTCCTGGCAGGCAGCACACCTCTTGAGCCAACAGGTCCTACTGGCCAATGGATGCCACCAGATTTAGTTATTCCAAGGTACCTAATCTTAGCTAATTACACACATGTGGACACTTTTACTCTGAAATGAGAATAATCTTACTCACATTGACTGTAGATTAAACTGAACTGAAAAAATGCACGCTTACTGAACAATGAGAGTCTGCACATGCAGTTATTTAGAAATAGCCATTGTGCTTTAAACCCACATGCTTCATTTATCTGAATTAACTTTCAAGTATAAACAAACCATACTTATTTAGATATAAGACTACTGATTATGTTTGCTATTGTTGTACACACATGGTTAAAGTCATTTCCCTTTAGATTCTTAAATAAGGCCATGGTTACAGATTACCTGCACTTCTACCTAACAGCTGTTTTTTCCAAGAACAATTAGAGCAGTTTTAAAATTCCCATGGTTGCTTAAATTTCAGCAGGTAAAGTTCCTTGGGTGCCTGTATTTTTGCTGCTGGGTATGCACACAGCCTGTTGGCACAGAGTTGCTTAGCACCTACTGGTAACTCCCTGAAGGATTCACAAACTAAGCATTCCTTCACCAGTCTTGACTTCAGGGTCTAATCCAGCAGGCATTGTCAGAACATGCATCCTGGATTGAGTCTCATGCAACACAAGGGAAGAGCAGGTGAAGGTGGTTTTCCTTCTTCAGGGGTTAAAACATCCCTTTAGATGTGGAGGACAGACTCAAATCCATCTTCCTTATCAGTGAGTCAGGGATTTAATCACAGTTTCTTGCTATTTAAAACAGATCTTCTGGGTAAATGTTAGCACAAGATGTTAAATCCATTCATTTAAACTTTCTAAACATTATCATAACAATCCAGTAAACTTCTAACAATTCGCAAGTCTGTGCTGTAGCTAAGCAACTGAAAGCACTGCATTCATGAGCAGCAGGGCAGGGTTTGTTTGGTTTGTTCCCACGTTGCCATTTCTTGTCTACTATTGTTTCAGCTCTCCTGCACCAGCTGATTCCCGATTGATATCTGTGCAGTTTCTTTCCTCTCTCTAGGCAGGTATTACTATAATATCACAGCCATTTCAATGGGACTGTTCTATACTTTCTAGGTCACTCTGGTTATGCCCTCATCTGTGTTTGCTATTGCTCCAGTTTAGATAATGCATGCAAACTGGGGTTAAGATACCTCTGATACCTTCCACATGCAGTGTCTTCCTCTCCTCCTTATTCCTTCCTTTTTGTTGGCAGAAACATGGAACAAAAGAGACTAAAGGCAGCAGATTAGTCCAGTATTTTCTTGACATCTTGTACATGTAACAACAGGGTGTGTGTGCTTGGCATCATCAAGATGGCTGCCATACTCATCTCTACCCTCTTCCCTGGCCCACTTCTGAGGCATACAATGCTGTCTGGAAATAACTTTTCTTTTCCCAACCTCTCCCCACTGGATAGTAAGTCTCTCATCCAGCAGACCAGGTAGCTACTTCTTGCCTCCCTTTTATTCACCTCCCCCCACATCTGGTATGGGTTGCAGAGATAGCGGTGTGGGGTCGGGCTGGCTCGGTTCAGAAGTTCTCTTTAACTCCTTCTTTACCAAAGAACACCCACGCTAATGCAGCTTGGGGCGTGTTTAATGTTTAGATTGCAAGTATCATGCTTGTTTTTCATATTAATGATTGCTATATGCAATAATGATAACACCTGAGGTATTTAGAATATATTTGACAGTGATCATATACTGCTGCTTGAATGTGTGAGGATCACTCCATAGTGGAGGAAATGAAGAGAGACAGGCAGAGATAGGATACAGAGGGAGAGAGTAAATGCGGGTCACATGCAAGCGAAGTCTGGGAAGTACAAGTCAGGAGAAATGCAAATTCTACATGGAGACAAAGGACTTGTTTTTAATCTTATTTACTTGACTGCAAATCAGGAATAACTGCTAAAGCTGCCAGATTTATTATACTAAAAACGACTGAATGCAAGATCTGTATCTGATCAAGGGACCTGCCTCAGCTTGCATAGGTTCAGTGTGGAACTGAAAGATGATTTCAGAACTGGTTTCAGTGCTGGGCAAGGGATTGTCTAAATGTACCTCATGTCCTGGGTTTTGTTCTAACACAGTCAAGGAATTATGATATCATTGGGATTATGGAGATGTGGTGGGTTAGTTTACATGACTAGAGTAGTGTCATGAGTGGCTGTAGTTTGTTCAGGAAGGACAAGTAGGGGGAGAAAGGAGGTATTTAATATGTTGAGCCCTAGCAAATTCATGGCGGAAGTGGGCTGCACGCCATTTCCTTTAATCTTGCAGGGTTCCCCACGCACCCTCCCAGTAGGGCGCAGGCAGTCCAGCAATTTCTTTGATACAGTTGATGGAGAAGCCAACTAGAGGGGAAGCTCTTCTTAACCTGCTGTTCAGAAACAGGGAGGAATTGCTTGAGAATGTGAAAGTGGACGGTAACTTGGGTGACAGTTACCATGAAATGACAGAATTCAAGATCCTTAGGGGAGGAAGAAAGGAGAATGGTAGAATAAAGACACTGAAGTTCAGAAAAGCAGTCTTTACCAAACTGGGGGCTACTGCTAGGCAGGATCCCCTTGGAGACAAGTCTGTGGAGAAAGGACTTCAGGAGTGATGGCTGTGCTTTAAAAGAGGCTCTTTAAGGTTGCAAGACCATACCACCCTGGTGTGACAGAAGATTTAGAAATGCAATAGGAGACCAGCCTAGTTAGCCCGCAATCTCTTCAATAAGTTGACATTCAAAAAGGAATCTTACAAAAAGTGGAAACTTGGTCATTTTACTAGGAAAGAGTATAAGAATAATGGCACAGGTGTGCAGGGAGAAAAGTCAGGAAGGGCAAGGAACTTAAAGGATAATAAAAAAGGATTCAAAGGAGTAAGGAGACCAAAGAAATGGTAGGTCTTTTATAGAAGATAGAAAGCAATTTAGCTACAGATGAGGCAGAGAAGGCTGAAGTACTGAATTCCCTTTTTTACTTCAGTCTTCACAAATAGGGGCAACTATTAGATGACTAAGACAGTTGGCAGCAAAGACTGGAAAGGACTCAAATAGCCTAGAGTAGTAAAAGACTAGGTTAGGGATTACTTAGAAAAGCTAGAGGCCTTCAAGTTGGCACAGCTAGATGGGATACATCCTCAGGTGTACTGAAGGAATTGGTTGTGGTAATTTTAGTCATTGGCTACCCTTTTTGAGAACTCATAGTAGATGGGTGAGGTCCCAGATAATTAAAAAAGGCAAAAATAGTGCCTATCTTTAAGAAAGAGCAGAAGGAAGATCCAGGAATTTATAGACCAGTCATCTTGACATTGATATCTGAAAAGATCATGGGTAGGTCCTCAAGAAATTTACTTTGAAGCCCCTAGAAGAGAACAACATTATCAGGAACAACCAGCATGTCACCAAGTCATGCCTGACCTTCCTAATTTCCTTCTATTATAAAAAGTGACAGGCTCTGAGGACTGGGGAGGGGTGGGGAAATCAGGGGAATGCAATGGATATGCTATATAATATGCCTTGACTTCAGCAAGGCTTTTGAATGTGGTCTACCATGATATTCTCATTAACAAGCCAAGGAAAAACAGATTGGATCATCATGCTCCTAGAGTATTCATCAATGGCTCAATGTCTAGATGGAAGGAGATATCAAGGGGGGATTCTCAGGGGGTCTGTTTTAGGTCTGGTATAGTTTAATGTCATTATTAATTATTTGAACAATGGGACTGACTGCATGCTTTGCAAATCTGTAGACAACACCAAGTTGGGTGGACTGGTAGACACTCAGGAGGGTAGGGCGAAGATCTAGAATGACCCAGATACCTTGGAGAAATTATCAGAAATCAATCAGATGAAATTCAGCAAGGACAAGTATAAAGTTCTGTCCTTGAGACAGAATATTTGCATGTACAAATACAGACTAGGGAATGATGGCTTGGTTGCAGTACTGCAGAAAAGGACCTTGGGGAAACAGTGCACCATAAAGCTGAATAGAAGCCAACAGTGTGCTTTTGTTGTAAAAAAAGCATGATGGGTTGTATTAACAGGAGCAGGGAGATGTAGTCTATAAGGTGAAAATCTACCCTGCCTTCTAATTAACAGGAAAATCACTTGCAAATCAGGGGAAGTGATTTTTCTGTTTTATTTGGCACTGGTTTGGACTCACTTGGAGTACTGTGTCCAGTTTGGGCCTCACATTTCAAGAAAGATATGGACAGATTGGAAAGAGTACAGCAGAGAGTGACAAAAAGATTAGAGACCTGGGAAACATGGTTTATGAGGAAAGACTGAAAGTGTTATGGTTACTTGGCTTGGAGAAGAGAAGACTGAGGGTAGGGAGAGGATTGATTACAGTCTTCAAATACCTCCTGGAGGACAATAATAAAGAGGTTGAAAATTGCCTTTTCTCTGTGACTATGGGACAGGATGAAGACCAATGACCTCAAGCTGCAGCAGAAGAAAACTGAGGATGGAGATTAGGAGGATTCTTACTATGAGGGCCATTGGGCATTGGAACAGGCTGCCTAGAGAAGCTTTGGAATCTCCAGCCTTGGGAATTTCCAAAAGCAGGTTGAACAGATACTTGGCTGTGATGATTTAGTTAGGAATGATCCTACTCTAAGCAGGGAGCTGGACTAGATGACTTCATGAGGTCCCTTCTAGCCCTATTTTCCTATGATCCCGTGGTCTCCTGCATGCCAGTAAGGCAGATACAACCTGCTAGGTTTTAGATCAAATGAGTACTAGAGTAGGAGTACTTAACCACCAGCCTGCAGGCCAGATCCAGCCCCCAGTGCCATGTCATCTGCTCTGTGGGGAGTCATAGATTCATAGATGCTAGGATCGGAAGGGACCTCAACAGATCATTGAGTACAACCCCCTGCCCTGGGCAGGAGAGAGCACTGGGGTCGGATGACCCGAGCCAGATGCCTATTTAGCTGTCTCTTAAAGACCCGCAAGGTAGGGGAGAGTACCACCTCCCTTGGAAGCCAAAAAATGGCAGTAGGAAGTCCACAGAGCCTGACTGGGCATGCAGGGCAGTGCACACCTGATCGGGCATGCAGGGGTGGCATAGAGTCCTGGGGCCTGATCCCAGTGTGTGGGGCCAAGGGGGGGGCCCCAATCCCAGCAAGCAGGGGCAGATCCAGCCCACAGACCTGCCCCATAACACTCTTCCGACTCTCAGGGCCAAAAGGTTGAGCACCACTGTACTAGTGTGGCCCTGTACCCTGGCCCACCCAAGCCGTTCTGTGGGTGTATCTACACATTCATTAATGTGCTGCAGCTACTGTGTATTAAGTTTAGTACTTGAATGATCAAGTGCTAAATTAATGCACAGTAACTTGAGTTACAGTAGTGCCAGCTCATGGGGTTTTTTGGATCTTAACTGCACAGTAGCCTAATAGTACTGCACAATAGCGTATTAGCATGGGCTTTGCCCAGCACACTATTATGCAGCGTTATTAGGCTACTGTGCATTTAGTGTCTTGTGTAGATGCACCCTGTGTGTATGAATAATGTGCCGGCATACATGGTAGGAAGCTTCTGTACAGCTCTCACAGCTGTTTCAAGCACAGCATCACCGACAACCAAAGCCTAAACAAAGCGTACTTGGTAGGTTTTGTATCTGTCCTTTCAATGCCTACCGAAGCTGAATTTCAGCTGGAGGCTGATGCTGTGGTTTCAGGTAGTGTGCTGGAGAGGGTAGCCTTATCTCTAAAGCTGAGGAACAGCTCTGTATAACCAGAGTACTGGGAATTAGTGCTGGTATTCCAGGATGTAAAGATGGTAAAAAAAGGTGGCAGCAGCATATCCTAGTTATACTGCTCATTGACTGATTGTGGAAACAAGGAACTATAAAAAGAACTTTGCTGATGAAACACTACAGAGCACAGACACTAGACTGAAAGCCTTTAAGACTTTTCCAAGACCTGTAATACACTCACCAGGAGAAAGAGGTAGAGGAGGAAGAGAAGAAGGGGAGTGTATAACTTTAGAAATCCAGTTACAAAAAGCAAAATAAAATTGGACTGGAGGCACTTTTAAGCACAATCAACTTAGATACTTCACTCCATGAAGGGAATTAAGGGGAAACAAGATATACCTTCCCCCAAACTCACCAGGTTTGAAACTATAATTTTAAATGTATTACCAGTGTTGACTTTTAGACATAAATGTTAAAATTCACTTTTAAAATATGCGTAAGTTTAGAAGTAGTAAAAAGAAAAAAATCAGATCAAAACAATCCACACTTCCAATTATTTAATAGAAAAAGAACGTTTTAAGGAAAATGTACTCTACATTTTTAAAAAGTCTGAAGAAAAATAAATATCAATAACTATTCCTTTTCACTTATGTTTCTCAGAGCACTTTTACAGAGATTGGTTTAAATGCATTATCTCCATTTATATGGGGGAAAACTGTGGCAAAGGAGTAATATTAGCATGAAGCCTGTTCATCTGAGATCAGAATCAGGTCCAGAGGCTCTAGTCTAAAACATATCTTACCTTGTTATTTATCTATAGGTGCAAAAGGCAAGAAACTTGCTTATGGTCATGCAGCCAGCGATGGTGCCAGGAACAGACAGAACTCATTTCTCCTGGCTCCCAGGCTGGTTTTAGAGCACTAGACCATACGGCTTTCTAGACCATCTTAAAAAGTACTTAATAGAATTAATCTGATGGAACAAGTGTGAAAAATCTCTCTCTCATTCTCTTACACACACATACACACCACTTAAAGGAAAGAGGGAAAGAGTTTTCTGCAATGCACCTTTGGTTATTAAATGATCAAAAAAGAAAAAGCAATTGGTCGTTTAAAAGGCTGCTTGAGCTGGACAACAGCAACATCAAAGATGCTTCCAAATACCAGCGGAAGTTGATGGTTTTTCAGAAAATTTCTGGCATCTCAGTGAAAAGCCAAACAAAACCAAGCTGGTGATTGTGTTAAAGCACAGATACAATTAGGTTTTTATCCCCCAAATGGTTTATGTATTTAATGAATCACATCTGTGTAGTCAGTGTCTGGACCTTGGAGCCACTGAAATACACTTTTTAAATTGCCCTGTTTTAACTTCTGATGTGTTTGACTGGTAGGATTCTGTGGTGTGTATCTTTGAAGCAGAGAGTTAATAAATTCATGAAGCTATGAGATCATCTCCCTTTGAGATTATCATCAACACATGAGAGGAACCTGCGGGTTGAAATTAAATTGCTTGCTCCTCTACTCACACAGAACAAATATGATAGTGAGCGAGTGAATATGGCATATACCCAAAGAATAAAACATTTTTTCATGTCCCATCTCTGGTACTCTTTGGTTCACATGTTTTTTTAAGGACTGGTTTTTCTTATGAGCCTTGTCTTGTTACTGAAAAATGGGTCTAGTTCACTTGTTTATGCAGGCATCTTTTCCATGATTTTACAGGGAAAAAACCCAAGGATGGAGCTGTTACTAATATAGTACACAATTTTCATTAGGAATAGCTGGGGCACAGGTGGCTAAGATTTGAACATGGAGAGGTTGCAACTCCTCTTCAAGAATAAAGGATTCCCAGAAATGGCAATCAAGCTGCCAAACATCCCTCACTTTCCATTAGCAGGTTTTTAAGAGTAAGCCATTCACTGCTGCCGACCCTGTCCAATAGTGGGATGAGGCACACGTATTAAATATCTATTCAAAGCAGATGTATTGAATAGCTCAACGTTCACTGCAGGAACATTTTGTACCATCAGCTAGGTAAATTACTCAACCAATGGTTAATCACCTTGAGGAAAACAGCCTTTTACTTGCCATCTGTCTTCTAAACATTCAAAGGTCTCTTTCTTATCCATCTGGCACCCGAGGATCGTATGGGAAAAGCAGGTAATATGTGATTGTCTTAAGCAGCATCTCCTAAGAATGCAGCCCTACTTCACAGGGAACAGGAAAGAGAAGAAAGCACTAAAGCACAAGGGAAGAATAAGGAACAAGTTATGCAATTTTCAGTTGAATCTGACTGAATGTGAAGAAGTGTGGTATCTTTTAGTGAGGCCACTTCTCATCTCTTGCCCCCTTGAAATACATTGGATCTCTCTTCCAATACTTGCAGATAAGGAAACTGGCAATGTGTCAGTTTATTCAGGTGAATTGTCACTGGCACACTGGGTATTTCAGTACCTGTTGATAGATAAGGTCTCGTTCACCTAAAGCAGGTAGAAGAGTTGTCAACTGGCACTAACAACAACACGCTTTTCCCCGTAGCTTCATAGCCTGAGGAATAATCTAAAATTAACAAATATGTTCATACACATTCAGATACTTTAAGAAAAAAGACAAATGTCTCTCATGTATGTAGCCTTGCTCATCCACACTGATTTGTGATCAGTATATCTGAAGTTTGTCCGGCCCTCTCTCCAAACCACAACCTGATACCAGTAATTGCATTCTGCCTCCCTAATCTTCTTTCTGTGTCAGCTGGATGCAATACTCTCCATTATTCCCTTGTTAAAACTACCAAGTAGCATTTCTGTGACTGTTAAACAGTGACCTCAATTTATTCCAGTGGCGGCTGCATTTCAACAGCGATGAAGCAGTTCCCATGTTAACTAGCTCCTGTGTTACTTTACAAACCTGAAACTTAGCCTAGAGTCAGTCAAGACATTAGTTAAGGCTCATTAACTGTAGTGAACAGCAACATAACAAGCAGAGCTGGTGCCCAGGGCAAGCCCTGTGGAAGAGCAAGAAGGTGTACAATTCTCAGAGGGAAGAAGAGGAGCACAGTGAGAAAGGGCACGGGTTCAAATAGCAAGAGCAGAATGGGGCACAGCAGTCTTACCCATGCTGGGAACTCCGAAACAGCTGCACTGCTGCTGCCACCTCCAGTGTGCTTTTCCTGCCATGGCTGTTGCCCTTAAAGTAGTAGCAGCAGCAGCCAGGGACTCTTTTGGACTTCTTGGCATGGCTGCTCTTCCTGCCGGGGCTCAGCCTCCATGGGGTGGGAGTGATTCTGATGTCCCTTCTAAATTGGCACCTGGACAGATGCCCCTCTTGCCCACCCCTAGTTATACTACTGGTAGTAAAGCAGGATCACGTTTCAGGTGAACCTTGTACAATTAAAGGTTTTGCACCTAAATTGTTCTTAAGTGGATTTTCTCATGGTATGCTCATAACAGGAGGTGAAATCCAACACACTTAAGCTGAGCCTCATGCTGATATTTATGGTTTTCCAGCCCAAAATTAAGTTCAAGTTATGCAATAGACCATGGAGGAAAATGACAGTAAATTTACATAAACTGGTTTTTAAGCAATGTAAGATAAATCAAAATAAGTCCCATTATACAGAAATAAGAACATCCACATAATAGCTTGTACCTATTTAACTAAACTGGTTTTCAAAAAAAGTGGCACCCTTAAATATTTCTCATATAAGTAAGATAGACTCTGTGTCTTTCCATACAGAGGCTAGGCTGTAGCTCAGGAGGCAAGGATTATTTTCTCAACTCTGCTGAATGACATGGAGTATAAGTCATTTCACCCATCTGTACCTTAGTTTCCTCATCTGTACCCTGAGCAAACTGATACCTTTGTAAAGTGCTAATATCCCCTAAGGAAAAATGTGATGCAAAAGAAGGTATTGTTCCTGGTTGCCTCTCAAAAAAACAGCTAGCAAGTGCTTTCCTCATAGCCTACACACAAATAGAGAACACCAAGCAGTTGAGAAACTTCCCTAATAATGTTGCTTCTAAACCCCTATTGAACACACTCTTTCTGGTTGGGCACCCAGCCACTTCTACATATAAACTCCCAAACCCAGTCTCAGCAGGCATCAGGTCACATGTAAAATCAGGGATTAGACTTCATGTCTTCTAAAAGACAATACCTAGTGGCTCTCTTATTCCCTCCACTAATTTTTTGAGTACTCTCAGATGCATTCAATCCAGCCCTGTGGACTTGAAAACTTTGCTAAGTAATCCCTAACCTGTTCTACTAGTCTAAGCTATTTATCTCCTTCATTAAATACTTCAGTCATCTTGACTTTACTAGGACTTCCAACTCTTCCTGTTTGTTCCCCATATTTTTTGCATTAGTGTGTAAACTTCTTAGCTAACACCCTGATTGCCCTATTTTCTTCCTGAGAACATTGTTAAGACTGCTTTCTTTTTTGAGATGGGCTGTAATTTGTTTTTCTCTTAGGTCTTTGTCAGAAGGATGGGGGGTATTTTCCAGATCATTACAATATCCAGAAGGAAAAATGTTCCAGCATTTAGAATAAGGTGCTTGCTATTGTATGGACTTGTGAATGTGTGGGAAGAGGTTGGGAGCCAGGGGAGGAGGTGGCAGTCAAATACTGGCGTTGCTGGAGTCTGTGCAAAACTCCCATTAATTTTCACAGCACCAGGTTTCCTCTTAAAATTGAACATTCAGTAGGGGACTGGCAATTGGGAAATACTATTACAAATGTTACTGTTTTCTCCTTTATCTTTAATTGAACGTTTATGTTATTCTTAATTTACAGAGTTTCACCCAGATTGGCCCCAGATGACAACTTTTTATATGGAGGACTCTAAAAGGCTGAAGAGTGCTGACATTTAAAGATTTTTTCAGTAAACCTTTATTAGATAAGACTTAGGACTGCACTAGAATGTCTATAGGGTTATGGTAATGTCACAAATGACAAGTCACCTTAACAAAACACATTGATCAGACAATTCAGGTGGTGAAAAGAACGCACCCCAACTGAGTGTCAAGTTGCACTTCAAAGCTGGTGACCCCAATCAAACACTTTTCTAGTCTTACTACTTAAGCTTCTTGGTTTCTTATATTAAATCTGTGAGGATCATTTCCTTATCAATCTTAACAACAACAAGCTTCACATTAGTGCACTTTGCAATTCCATCTTGAACCAAAGCATGATACTTTCCAAGACTCCATATTAGCTTTATGTTTTTTCTTTAAGGATCCTCATTAGTTCTGTTTTTTCAGTGTCTTGGAACCACTGCCCTATGTTTGCTCCACAGAGCACTGCCTAATTAATAAAACCTTTTCCTTTTCCTTCCATTTAGAGGCATAGCCTACTTCTCTTCTTTAACTCAAATCCTTAGCTACTTTTAAAAAAGAATATTCTAAATCAATTAATTTCTCTTAAGATCTCATTGGGCAACAATATCAAGCCTTTTCCCACCTCCACAGCAGTGCTTGTCACAAATGCTAGTGTTAGTTCAGTAAAGTTGGGTCTATATTACAAAAGTCATAGGCTGCCCTGCTGTTGGTTTGAATGGGTGTCATTTGGTGGCACTCTCATCAGCAGGACCAGACATTAATTGTTTGAAGAGACTTTCACTTTTGGTAATAATCCTGTTAGGTCAGAGTTTGGCCCTAAGGCAGAGAAAGATGGGGCCACTCACACAGCTCTGCCTTGTGCTGTTCCTGCCCTGTGGGTAAGAGAGCTGCTTATTTTGGAAGCGTGAAGTAATTTAACACGATGAACAAAAAACCCCAAAATGCACTGGACAGGTGCAGAAATTCAGGTAACAATTGACATCTGACATTTCTTGTTGTTAGATATTTGATTGAGTGACAGAAAACACAATCAGCAGAAAGTAAAAAAACATCCGTCCACATGCCTAAGGCTATGTGTGGGGATGAAAGAAAGAGAACTAATCTGCCTACAGAAATAAAACATATAAAAAGATGCCTGGGGAAACACTCCGGATTGTACCATTGATATGTGCCTGGCCAGGTGAAACAAATACAAAGGAGTCCCTATTCAAACACCTGTGTAACACAATGCTGTAGCTTTTTTACTTCTTATTATGTAACCCAAACACAACTGACCTGGCCAGGTATGTGCAGGGAAAATGCACTAATTGTGATTACTATGAACACAGCAGCTAACACCAGGTGGTTTACTTAAAACAATGATGCATTAAAAGCCCAGAACTGCAGTGGTCAACTGCCCAACAGTAAAAGGGTTGTGTCACTTTTGAGAGGCTGTAGTAATTCATTCACATTTCAACTTCAGCAAAATATTCTCTGTCTTGTTTTTCTTGGAGTCACCAATATTTATTGCCATGGTCAGATGACACCCAAAGCAAGAACTGAATGCCATCTGCTTCTGAAGTCGACCTGTGGCTTTTTGCAAACAGAAAGTCTATGGGCCCTAATAAATGGCCAACACTGCCATGCAAACAGGAATTATGCCATGCAAACTCATTGTCAAATAAACCTTACATCTATTTCCTGACTTCTGAAGTAATGTGCTTTGCTTAGATTAGCAGGGCAAAAGTCCCTGGCCCACCAGCCTCTCATTCTGAGGCCAGCCAGATCTGATTTACTCCCTACCATAATTTACAGCAATTACAGTGCTGTTTACAGTGCTATTTTTAGGGTTTCTTAAGGCCTTTATGTTGGCTGTTCAGACAGTATTAGGGCTCCCTTTGTATTGGTGGACTGCCCCGTTGCAGGACATACTCCTACGCCTTGCTTTGAGCTGTAAAGAGGGCAAATTCTGGATATGTCTATGGATTGTGAGTTTCAGAATGGAAAATGCTGAATCCACAATTGCAATTATCTACATCAGCCACTAGATGTCAGTTTATATTAAACAGATTAATGTTGTGGTGTATTCTTGCATCGCTTCTTAATGCCAGGTGAATGGAACTAAGAATAAACTTTATTCTTTTACATGCATAGGAAAAAACAAATATCCCTCATACTGAGTTGTACTTTTGGAAAACTGCCATGGTGTAGTGTAGTCCTAATTTTCTTTTTTAATTAAAAAAAAAAAAAAAAGCTTGTTACCCCCTTCTCGCCTAGGGCTTGACACAACAAGGCCTTTCTAGACAGATCAGCCACACAGGTTAGTCGAACTGCAGAATACCTGTTTCTTTTTTTTCTTTTTATGTTTCTTCCTAACTTTGTGGCTCAAGCTCAAGATACCCCAGAATCAAATCTTCCTGATTTAGGTCTAGAAACATCCCTCACTCTTTTCCCATTGCACTTTTTCTTCATATCTGTTCCTTGGTCTCTGGTATCTTTGTGGCCAGTTGGAACTGGCTGGTGTGCTTTGCTCAGTGTCCTCCCTTGAAGCCCTTGTTATTAACCTCTGACCTGCACTCCCGTTTCTGTTCTTACATTTTTTGTCCTACAGAATCACTTTTACATAGATGTTTGGGTCGGAAGGGACCTCAGTAGGTCACTGAGTCCGACCCCTTGCCCCTTTCCCCATTCCCGGTATCTGGTATGCGAATACAATAAGCTTTATTACAGTGTGATAAACTCTATGAAGAAATTATTAGGTTTGGTAAAGTTGGTTTCAATGACTGACCTACCTAGACCTGGGCAGCTTCGTTTCCTTTTGCCTACTTCATGGCTTTACATTTTTAGGAAACCTTTAAATGTGAAGGGAGAGAGAGCCCCCTGTTGGTGAAATTCTTATATATTTTCATAAGAAATTGAACTGCAGCAGACGTTTTCTCAGTTACAGAGAAACTGGACACATCTACATGAGCTATTTACTGTGGAGCTGTCTAATTAGCTAGGCAGTAAAGTCTCAGCTTCTACACGTGTGGCTCCATTAGGCTGCAGTAAACTAATAAACATTGCTGTAGGTTAGTACTTGTAAACACAAGTACTATCCCGTTGTGGTGTTATTTAGTGCACTGCAATGCATGGGTAGATGCTGACGGGGCTGGCTGAAGCACGAGGGTGCTTCAGTGCAGGAGCTGCTTGCCTGCTAGCCATGCTGGAGCACCCTCATGCCCCAGCCAGCCCCTCTGCAGCACGTTGAGCCGGCTTGGAGCAGCCCTGGGCTGGCAGCCAGAACCCCAGCCCCCTGCCAGCCAGGGCTTATCTGACTCAGCTCAACATGCTGTGGTCCCTGATGCATGTGTAAACATGGCACCCAGGAGCAATAAACTTTGGTGTCAACTGCACCAGGGTTTATTCAATTGCATTAACGGCACGTGCAGATTTGCACCCACTGCTTAGCAAACTCCATATCTCCTTGATTTTTTGAGCTGTTCCTAATCTGTCTCCAGTAGCCCAATTCAACAATATATTGTTAAATTGGTCCTATTCTCTAATGTAGTTCTAGCGCAGACACTGCAAACTGAGCCTCAAGTTACACCTGAGCATTTTCTAAGTTTGTGCCTTACAAACCCCGGGTTAGCACTCCGTTATGCCATCCTACAGGAGTGACTGTGACATCAGCTGCACTGGGCCAGGAGCAGGGCTCCTTGGAACCAACTATGGAGACTCCACTTACTCTCTGAAGGTGTCAGCAAAGCTCCATGGAAGCCTTGCAGTCTGGGTCACGTGTTCTTTGTCTTTCTTTTTCACAAACTCATTTTGCTTTTGCTACTTCATTCTTCTCCTTTGGCCAGGTAGCTGTTTCTCGCAGAGTTCTGCAGCTCAGCTCTATTATGTTTGTGGTGGCTTTTAAACTTTGGGAATTATATAAAAAATGAACACTGGAATGGGCAGATCCAGGGGAACACGTTCAGGGTACGGTCACATCCCTCTCTTCAGCTGGGTGATGTATGTCCAAGGAGCTCTCTGGGCTCATTGGCTTATCAGTGCAGCTGCTAGAGACTGCTCTGGCACAGCCCCGGGACCTAGGGGGTGAATGCCACTGCTGCTCACCACCTGCCCTTTCCCACCACTGAATTCAGTGGCAGAGAAAAAGGGAGGGGGGTGGGAATGGCAGTGAGAGCTCACTGTGCACATACCACATAGCCAAAGGAAGGGTGCAGCTGCATCTCCCCAACTGCCCTCAGATTTGCCTCTGGACACAAGGTACAGGAACAAAATGTGTTCAGTGCTCAAGATGTGCCAGAACCAAATAACTAGGTCTGGATCCCCAAGGGGACTATCTACTCCACACTATCAAAGCTCATGAGTAAAACATGACATTCACAGGGCCTGTGTAACATTTGTGGGACTATTTTTTAAAGCTTTTTAAATTTGTACTTTTGCTTGTTACACCTGTAGGGCGCATTCCTTTTGCCTTTCCAATTTTTCCAGTCATGAGAGCTATATGCTTGGTTTTAAAAAGAAAGAAAAGAAAAGACACCTGAGATTCATAATCATTTACCTGTGGAAGGTGACAGATTAAAGGGACCGAGTGTTGTAAGATGTGTGGTAAAAGCACCTATCAACCTGGGGCAATGACATCTGGATCTCACCTCTTGGGCTCATGTCCATGTCTGTTTCACACTGCTGTGGAGGTGAGATGGTATTTCAAAGCGCTTGCAGGTTAAAGGCCTTTCTCTCAGGTTATCTGGAAGAAGAAACCAAGGGTTTTATTGTGCAAACATAAATTCTGGACTATAATGAGCAGGCCTGTGTGGCTGCTCAGCAATACATGGCTGCAAGGCGGGGCCTCAAGACTGGAAGGAATATAAGTAATCCAAACAGTATGTGCTGCTCCTCGGCCCTCCTCCCTCTCACAGTGACACCTCATTGGTGAATGCGCTTGTGTGCATCACACAAAGGAGGCTCTCCATTTGTTCCACATCCTTTACTCGACATGTGCAAGCTCAACTGCAAGCAATCCCCTCCCTCCCTCCTGTGCTAAGGGCTGGGATCCCAGCTTGTGAGGCATGATGAAGTGATGGAAATGCTACATAGTCCAAGCACAGGATTGCCATAAGTTTTAAAAGGCTCAGGCCACTGAAGCCAATTCAGGTATTTGACTACTTGCTGCCACAAAGGGCATCCATTTCACAAATACATTATTGATTCCAGATGGCATCTTTGGACCCTTTATTTTTGCATTTAGGCAGCTAAGTGTTGCAGAGTTAGAATCCCCTCAATCATCTTTAGTTATCGGCCTGCTAATGAGAAGTTTGCACAGCAGGCAAGAAACTTTGACTTAGGAAATGATGTGTTTTCATTACTTATTAAAGTTACTTATTGCATAAATATTTTAAGCCCCAGTACAGCAAATCACTTCAGCACCTCACTTAAAAACACTCTCAGAAACGTTTTAGTGCTTCACTAAATCTGAGCTTGTCAGGACTTTGCTACACAGGGAAGTGAGTGCTCAGTAAAGGAGGGTGTGAATTTACAGAGCACAAGCTCCTCAGCACTCATGGGCCCTTGGCACATTTAGGTTCACTTAGAATCAGAGAGTCATACAAAATTAGGGTTGGAAGGGGCCTCAGGAGGTCATCTAGCCCAACCCCCTGCTCAAGGCAGGACCATCCCCAGCTAGATCATTCCAGCCAGGGCTTTGCCAAGCCAGGTCTTAAAAACTTCAAAGGCTGGAGATTCCACCACCTCTCTAGGTAACCTGTTCCAGTGCTGCTCTACTTTCTTAGTAGGAAAGTTTTTCCTAATATTTAACCTAAACTTCCCTTGCTGCAACTTGAGAACATTGCTCCTGTCATCTGCCACCACTGAGAACAGGCTACCTCCATCCTTTTTGGAACCACTCTTTAGCTAGTTAAAGGCTACTATCAAATCCTCCCTCTGTCTTCTCTTCTGCAGGCCAAAAAATCCCATTTCCCTCAGGCTGTCCTCATAAATTGTGTGCCCCAGCCTTCTAACCATTTGTGTTGCCCTCTGCTAGATTCTCTCCAATTTGTCCACATTCTTTCCGCAGTGGGGCCCCCAAAACTGGACACAATACTCCAGATGTGGCCTCACCAGTGCTGAATAGAGGGGAATAATCACTTCCCTTGATCTGCTGGCAATGTTCCCACTAACGCAGCCCAGGATACTGCTAGCCATCTTGGTAACCAGGGCACGCTGTTGACTCATATCCAGCTTATTGTTCATTGCAACACCCAGGTACTTTTCGGCAGAGGTGCTGCTTAGCCTGCTGGTCCCAAACTTGTAGCGATGCATGGGATTGTTCTGTCCTAAGTGCAGGACTTTGCACTTGTCCTTGTTGAACCTAATGAGATCCTTTTGGCCCAATCCTCCAATTTGTTTAGGTCACCCTGAATCCTACCCCTACCTCCCAATATACCTACTACACCCTCCAGCTTGGTGTCATCCATGAACTTGTTTAGGGCACAATCCATCCCATCTTCCAGATCATTAATGAAGATATTGAACAAAACCAGCCCTTGGGGCACTCCACTTGATACCAGCTGCCAACTAGACCTTGAGCCACTGATCACTACCAGTTGAGCCTGACAATCCACCCAGCTTTCCATTCATTTTACAGTCCAGGCATCCAGCCCATACTTCCTTAGCTTGCTTTCAAAACTGCTGTGGGAGACAGTATCAAAAACCTTGCTAAAGTCAAGATATATCACATCCATTGCTTTCCTTACATTCACAGAGCCCGTTATCTTATCATAGAAGGCAATCAGGTTGGTAAGGCATGACTTGCCCTTGGGTGAATCCATACTGACTGTTCCCAATCACTTTCTTCTCCTCCAAGGGCTTAGAAATGGATTCCTTGAGGATCTGCTTCATGATTTTTCCAGGGACTGAGGTGAGGCTGACTGGTCTGTAGTTCCCTGTATCCTCCTTCTTTCCTTTTCTTAAAGCCCGCTGCGCCCCTGCTCCCCCGAAGCCCCCCAGACACCCCATCAGCAGCCGCAGAGTCCCCTGCCAACCCCCAGCACAGCTGGAGGTAAGTGGGCTCATGGTGGGAAGGGGTTAACTCCTCACTCCCTGGGAGGAGGCGGCTGCCTGAAGCCAGGCTGGGTCAAGCCCCCACCCAGGCCCCTACTTGGCCCAGCCCCCCAGGGAGACACGCGACCGGAGCCGCGCGAACAGGCTGCATAAACAGGCACTTGAGTTAGCGCGGAGTTCGCGCAGGAGAGGACGTGGGAGGGCACGAGACCCTGCCTGCAAACCACCCAGAGTAGTCAGTCCCAGCCGTAGCCAGCCTGTCAGTGGCATGACACGGATGGGCACGCGCCGCACCCCGAGGGTCCCTGAGGGCTCTGTGGCCCCCCCAT
>NW_017728913.1:3511374-3587564 GCF_001723895.1 Crocodylus porosus
ACGTTAGCTATCTTCCAGTCATCTGGCACCTGGCCCGAGCACCATGAGTGCTCGTAAAGCCATGCCAAGGGCCCTGCAATAACCCCAGCTAGCTCCCTCAACAATGATTGAGTTCAGGATCCTGAACTCAATCATCTCGTGGTCACTGCTGCCCAAGTTGCCACCCACTTCTACATCCCCCACCAAGTCTTGCCTGTTTGTGGACAGCAGGTCAAGCAGAGCATGGCCTCTCTAACACTTGCACCAGGAAGTTGTCTCCAACACTTATAGCTAGGGACCCACCAAAATCACCATTTCACACATTTTGTGGATTTTGTGAAATCTGGCACTGCCTGTGAAATCTGCAGAAGAAACAAGAAAATTTATGTAAAATAAAATGCTGGCTCCTCAGAAGGATGGGGCAGCCCAATTGGCAGAGAGAGGTGGGGCTGCATGATGGACAGCCCTTGCAGCCAATCAGCAGTGAGGGACAGGATCATATGATAGGCAGCCCTCACAGCCAATCAGTGGCAAGGGACAGGGTGACCGGATGCTCTCGGTCAATCAGAGGCACGTGGGGGGCACTGTGCTCCACCCATGAAATGGCTGCTGGCCCCCATGTTCTGCCTGCAAAACTGGGGGGCAGCTGTCTTGAATTCAGTAGGTCTCTACTTACAGTACCTCTGAAAGTGCGGCACACTGCCTCACGCTGTCTGCACTCTTGGCAGACATGCAAGTAAAAGCACCATGGGATCTGATGTGTGATCCCCACAATGTGCTTTCTGTCATGCCACACATATGTAGCAGGAGGTGTGATTGTGGGATCCAGCTTCAGAGCCCATCACCCCTTCTTGCAGGTGCAGGGGGAGCCTGGGATCAAAATCCTGGGATCCTCCTGCACTGGCAAGTAGCAAGGTCATGTGGCTAGGAGCCCTATCAGCTGATGCAGCTCCCAGGGATATGGGCACACCCTGCAGCTGGGAGCCCTAGCCTGGCCACATGTTCAATTAATGTTGTGATAGGAACCAGCAACAAAGTTATTAAACATTTTTGTTTATTCCTTGCTTTTCATGCCATTAATTGCATTAACATATGGCTGAGTAACAACTTAAGTTATGATTAACTGGTTAATCACATCGTAGGCATAATATGTGCCAGGGGCCTTAGGGAGTTAGTACAGACTAACTAGTACACTGTATACTCAAGCTCTAGCTTACTGCTTGTCATGTCCCCTTGTAATTTAGTCCTAAGAAATTATCTATGGGTATATGTTGACTCTCTTTGTTCCCTTTTCTTATTTTTGGGACATCACGCTCCCTGCCCATTTGAGAGCTCCTGAGCTTGGTCCATCTTAAGGCTCTTTTCAGAGTTGCTCACAAGAATCTGTGTTAACTAAGCAAAACCCCCTCAGGGCACTATGTGCATCTGTAGCACAAAGCTTTCTTTCTTTTTCTGGTAGAGTTAGTGTGATGTTGTAGCCATGAGAGGCCAGGATTTTTGGGAGTCCTGAAGAAAAATGCTTCACATTGGAAAGCTTGTCTAACTTATTCCAACTGTGCAGTTGGTCCAATAAAGGATATCAATCAAAAAATCCTTGCTTTTCTTTCTTTGCATGTTTTGGTTGTCGTGAAAATATAAAGAAACGTGTACTGCTACAAACTAGAATGGTGCAAACCAAGAGTAATACTCTTTCGGGCCTGACCCAAAGCCCACTTTCCATTGGCTTCAATGTATCAGCATACGGCCTCAACATGACTTTTAATGGCATACATAGAAGTTACCTTATTGCTTTTTGATGAAGAAACCAGAGTGGGGTGAGGCATATTTTTATTTTAATATTTTGAATAAGACCAAGGGCCATATACAGTAGAGAAACAGTGATGTAAGCTAAGACGTACAGTATGTGCTTACATCCAGGAATTAACAGCTCTGCTTTCCTAGTTATTTATAGATACTGATGCCATTCCCAGAAGCTTCAAATTGTATTGCTTCTCCTAAGATATCTGAGATTGTTGCCTCCCATAAGATCTATAATACTAGTAACAGCTGTGTTGTGTGTGCAGGTCACATAGCAACTGAGCACAGCTGTCTGCCAAGGAAAATTGGCTATGGCTTCTCCCATGACCATTTATTTAATGAATGTGAAGAACAAAGTGAGAATGGGAGGGTGACAGTGCAAGGAAGAGTAAGACCAGACTTCTTGGCTAACAACGTGTAAAAAACCCTTCCCTCCACACATAATCCTGTGTTTATTTTTGTGACTATTGCTTCAGTCTTTGGATCAGAGATATGGAGCCTGTTACACATGGCACATGTAGTGTTAGACCTACTGGGGAACTCCAGGGCTATATCAGCAACTGGCTGACACGCATAAGCTGCTTGGAAAATAATTTCCAGTACTGTTGATAAAGCCCTGTTAAATCAGATGTGGTTTCTAGTTCTGAATCAACTTCCTGCTCCATATGAACAGTCTGTGTAGCCATGATTACAGTACAATGGACAACAGCCAGATGCAAGATTAGATCTCATCTATAGGCTGACTATGTACAAATGCAAGTGTTTCTCCCTCTCAGTAGTCATGGCACTTTTTAAGACAAAGACTGATCACCTAGGGCTATACTGCCACCTTGAAATCAGTCCTGAGTAAGGGACTACATATATTTCCATTGCTGTTGGAGTCATAATTTGGATCTCACTTCTTGCCAGCTAAATGAGAGATCCACAGCAGTCCTATTATAGGCATGAGTTGCTTCTCCGGCCCATCCTTCACTCCAGATTATGTATCTCATACCCACCTGCACAGCAGGGATACTATTAGCCAAAGCTGGAGAGGGATGGTGCAGGACTACCATTCAAGTTGCGATCTCTGATGCGGATAGCTCAAATAGGCTGATTTATCTTTAGGAAAAGGCCCTGGCAGCGCAGCGTACAATGAACAAGATTGTATTGACTGCTTGAAAAGTCCACTATTATTAGGTTTAAGAGTCTGACAAGTCTTGGCTAGCACCCACCCTTGTGTACCTCAGGAGTATGCTACAAAAAGTTATTTGATTCTGATAGTTTGAGAGATGTGGGTGACTAAAGAAACAAGGAACTGGAGCCAGCAGATCTCATTTTCTGGGCACTGTTCTAACCTTACTGGAATTTAATACCTGATAGCTTTTGGAAAGTCTCTGTGAAATGACCTACACCTCTGTCCAGTTTACATATGTTCACAACTCTAATCTAGCAGCACAGCTAGAAGTAACTCGCCTCTTTATTGGCATGCTCAGCAGAGAAGTATGGAAAATGAATCAATCTACTACAGATGGCTATTCCAGCATAGGCTTAGTCTGGTACTGTGAGGAGACTGAGACTGCCATTGTCTGTGCAATATCTCTGCTATTGAATAAATATTACTTCTACTTCCAGAGCTTCCCAGCCAGCTGTTTTCATATCTACTAAAATGCATTTCCATTGCCCAAGGCACGGCTACATATGTAGTGAGCACAATAACCATTATGTGCTTGCCTGCTGCTGTTTCTCAGCCCTGCACGCTGAAATGCTGGGGGCACTGGTCAGGTGCTAATGTCCATGGCTATGTATGAGAGGGAACGGGGGGTGGGGAAGTCGGACAAAACCTTTGACCACAGAACTGCAATAGTGGCAGCACTGAATACCAGTCTTAAGTCTCATCAGCAGAGCCCTATCTACTTCTTGTATCATGCTACTGCTTTCCACAAACACCAAACTCAGTTTAAGAAAGGAATGAGAATGCGAAAGTAATTTTCATTTTATCAGCAAAAGCTAGTTTTACCATTCTGTCAGGAAATATGTATGACACAGTAATCAGATCCATTTTTATTAAAAAACTTGCAATAAAATTCCTTGGGATTCACAATCCTTTAACTTTTATAGTTGCAATATTTTACTAATACATAATAACACAGTCTCACGTATTTACATTATAATCTTCTATATAACAAAAATAGCCATGTTGTACTACTGAATAATGATTCCAAATATCAGTCTTAACATTTCAGCATTTCCCCCAACTGAGTCACTGTCTATGCTCTTAAGCATTTACAGTATATAATAAAGCAAAATAAAAGTTAGTGCGCCTCTTGATTTCAGGCAAATCCCTTTAAAGATGATAATTCTCTGACTCCCATATTTTTCAAGAGATATAAAGTGCATTGAAGGGGGAAGATGTATGCATAATAAAATAACAGCAAAAACTTGAAATACATTTGCAATACTGTACAGAAAATAATGCTTAAAAAAAGGCTTGCTTCACAAACCACTACTGCATTGTTTAGGCAGACATTTCACAGCTAGCAAAAGATGCTAAATTAAAAATTGTCTATGCAAATGCCACCATAGAATTTCTTACTGTTTTTGGGCAGATGATTTACAAATCAGGGTGAGTTTGTTTGGAGGACAGAAAAATTTCTTAATGCAGAGGTGAATAGTAATTTCCACTGTCAAAACAGCAAACATTGTACTCTGCAGAAACTGATGATAATGCCAGCTAAGGTGATTCACTTAAACATACAACTCACTCACTATTGGTTTTCAGCAAAACAAGACAGTTTTTGCATGTAGCTAACCACCTCCTCCCCTTTCAGCTTTTGAAGAAAGTATGGGAAGCAGGATTATATTTTAATGTTTAATAATATTTCACTATTATAAAGTACTATTTTCTCAATTGGAAATATTTCAGTAATAATGCACTGAAATACAAAATAAAGTATATCAAGGGCTTAATTTCCCCCCTTTTTTTCTTATTTTTTTTTCTTGGCATTTGCTGGTACTGGTCTGCAATCTGAGAGAGAATACATTGCTAGATAAAACTTTGGAGCCATCGCTGGAGAACAGAATACTTTTGCTCTTCTCTTGAAGTGCGTACTAAATAGTTGCCACTTTTTTTTCATTTTTGTTTAAAAACTACTTTAAATAAAAATTATTATTTTCTGGAAATGGATGGAATGTATATTTTGACAAGTACAAAATCATTTTAAATGTTCTTTAAATACAAGGAACATCTTGCTATAAAAATAACAGACCCTCCCGCCCCCCCCCCTTCCCCAACTGTATAAAATGGTACAGCCATGTCCAGTTACTAATGTGAAACAGCAAGTGAGGATGGTGGTATGTACACATAGAAAACATGTTGATCGTTCACATCTGTAATAAACTTATACATTCATAGCTACGGAGTATGTCGATCCTGATGCCTGGTAAAAATTATACAAGCTTTAGATAATCAGACAACACCCCCTGCCCCCAAAGAAAAACATTATTCCTTCCTTCCACCTCCCCTTCCCCTGCAATCAGCAAGATGCGACCAATCCACAAGAAAGAGTTTTGAAATACAGGGTTTATGTCAGGTGAAAAGTTCTTGCTTTGGCTTGGTACTCAACCTTGGCAACATCCTTAATGCATCTTCCTTTTTACTTTTCTTTTTTTAAAATATGGACCAAATTCTTAGTTGCTGAGATACCAAGTCACACTTGGTGACCAAAAGAACGACAGCTCATGTTTAACTTGTTTAATGTAAAGGTTCTAGGGACCATGTTTGAAACCATGCAGTAGAGGGCGATCTTTTCCCTTGTTATCTTGCAATAAGTACCATCTGGATGCACAAATTCCAGACTAAAGAATCCATCTGGTGTTCTTCTTTCAGCTGCAAAAGTGTTGATTAGTTCAGGCAACAGTTTGTTAAAATAAAAAGAACCAGTTGTATTGGATCAACTGTTCAGATTAAAAAAAATCCCCCAAACTAACTTCACCCTCTCTTCTATCTCTTGCAAAATATTTCAAGTTATTATTTTAACTATAACTTCAAGAAAACCAATTCACTACAAGACTTGTCCAATATGTGCTTACACATATGACTACGTAAATCAGCTTTCCTCAATAAGGTAATGATCTACCTTTAGCTATCAAAGAGCTGCCCCAGGTAGAGTTGTATATGAAGTCATGTTTATCCTGAAAGCCTCAAGGAACACAGGGCCAATTTTTACTAAGCATTTAAGGTTAACTGGATTGTTGGGGGGAAGACAACTAAGGACCTGATTTTCATTTCCACTATCAAAACGGTGTAAAATGGGCCTCATCTTTGTAATGGTCCAGATTTGGGGGAGGTATAAAAATTACATGTCAGAAACTGGGCTGCCATGCAAAGCTGGTATAAAGCTGACTTGTTACTGCTACTTAGGACAGACTAGGTCCTTTGGCTAGGCACAGGCACTCAAAACACCCAAGGCAGAATGGATCTGTTACGTGGTTTTCTGTAAGTGGCATAGTTTAGAGAACTAGTGAACAGAGTATACATTGGCCACTCGCTGGGAGGGGTGGGAAGTCCTAGACCAGGTTCTGCCATTTTTAAACCAGTCTGTGTGCACCAAACTTATGTTCTGTTACGGGTATAGACAGGTTTTGTGTGTCAAACTTGTTTTCGATTACAGATATAGGCCGGATTCACTGGTAAAAGTGTAATGTCTGTACTTGGCCTTTGTGTTGAACAAGGGCAGGCTAATGACTGGGTCTTACTTGCTGCCATAGCAACAAGCAGCCAAAAATGCAGCAGAGGATTGGTGTAACATGGGTGTTATCGTGGCAGCGTCCCCCCCCGGCTCCTTCTGCCTGCAAGTTGGGTGGCCCCAAATCCTGTGCGTCTGCTGTGTGATGTATTCTCCGTGGAACAGGTAAAGGTCAGAAGCCCCTGGGGCAGCAATGTAACGCAAAGGCATCACACCAGAGAATCTGGCAGCATCTCTTCTGTTTGTCAGGTCAGCCTCAGCTGGATGCAGCCTGCACTTGTGATAATATGAGCTTGTTATTATATTCCCAGCAGATCTGCAATCTTCACTTTTATAGATATTGGCAGAAATGCCCCCAAACTCAAAAGTAAAGGGTCTAATAAAGGAGAAATAAACCTCAAGCAATCATCTGCTGGTTGGTTTCCTTTCCTTTTGCGCAGGCCATCATTCTTACCTCATTCTGACTTCTATGCTTAGTCCTAAGCTTTCCTGGGGACAGTGAGGAACAAGCCACCTATAAATAAAATCTGGGGAATTCACAGCTGCACAAACTTTTGCCCTGTATATAACATGCATTGTTGTTTCAGTGCAAAGCAACTCTGGCAGTAAGAATCTGAATCTTGTGTTACATAAAAGACTGTAACTGGATCATTGCCTTTTAATAACAAATGATCCTGGGAGAAGAGCTGCAACACACGTTAAATGGAGAACCTTCCAAGGGCAGTACATTTGAACATCTACACAAACAAATTACTGTGCATTGAGGGGTCCCACATTTAATGGGAACTGTGTTCTGGAAATTTAGCAGCTGACTTCTGCAATGTAAGGGCTCATACATGTATAAAACAGTCTGCAGGTGCCTGTTAAGCAATTCTGCTATGACTGATGAGTGAAGGTTGGTCTTTTGATCCAGGCATCTTTCTAATTAAGCAAGGTGTTTTAGAGTCAAAAGAAGAGAAGGAGATTTAATAAACAGAAACTCAGGTTTGGTGTGAACAAAAATATTGGCTCCTGAAGCCTTTATTCCTCAGGAAACTCCTAATTTAGAATTGGATCTGAACCGTTTTCTATGGATCTGCTTCCCTACCATGAATAAGCACCTACCACTAGCACCTCTTGTAATAAGTGGCAAATTCATACCAAAAAACTCTCTCATACAGCTGCTTCCTATGTGTCTGATCCAAAGCTCACTGAAATAAATGCAATGATTTCCACCCAGTCCCATATATGTTTTCAAGGTTTTCCAATTGCTCATATTAAACTAGATTTTGGTGCCATAGTCTTTAACAGCTAAAACCAGTCAGCACTTGCCATCTTCATCCGTTTGCATTCCATTTCATTTTTAAAAGTGGCATCAATCAGTTTACTGCATGTATACATGTAAGCTCAATGCTATATTTTGAACGTGAATATCAATTTATTTAGTCAACACACTATTAGTCCACGATTGTCCCAGTCATTCCTGCATGTTGTAAACTATTATGAAGTTGTAAAAAAAAAAAAAAAATCAATATGTGCTAAATTTTCATCACCAACCAGAATGGATGAATCATGGATGGATACACAGCTGGTGCTAGTGCATCAGACAAAGCCCTACATAAATTATCATTTGCATATACAAATTGACTACTCTGAATAATTTTGCTCAAATGCAAACTTTTGCCCAGGCAACACTTTTATGTGGCTAATTTGCTAAGGAGGCTATTTGGGAAGTAGCTTCATTAAACTCATAAAAGCAAGGGAAATTCAGAATCCAGGCTCTGTCTGCTCTAATTCACATAGACAACGCCTGGTCCCTGAAGCCTTCAGGCTTCCTGAGCTACACAGCTGCTGAGGTTGCTACTTTTCCAGAGGGGGAAAGTGCCCATTCAGTAACAATTCCTGCATGTCAGGACTGCCCAGGATTGTTCCCTTATAGAGCTAAAGGAGAAGTCTCTGACCAGCACAAAGAATTTTGGGAATGGGAAATGAGCTCAGCAGTTATGTGACTGGGCTCTCCGCCATTGAGAAAATCTGTGAGGCTCATACAAGTTGTTCTTCAGTGAAAGAGAACAGAAGGTTTCACCAAGGTGATGATTTCCCACCATTCATCCAGGTTGCGAATGGGAAACAAAAGAGACGATCACTCGGATGAAAGGACCAGCAAGAATGTGGGGAGAAGCAAGATGATCAGTGATGGGCAACCTTTTTCCTTAAAGCATTGATCAAGCCAGTGATAGCCTACGTGAGATTATTCTAGCATGAGAACTTAACCCTCTTGGACTATGGCTCCTCACTGGGATGAAGTGAAATAGACAGTCTCTAGAGAGTTACAGTATGAGGCTGGCAGATTATTTACATGAACTGCCCCCATTTGTAGGGCACCACAGAACTGTATTTTGATATGCAGCAGGCTGACTTGTATCTTAGGCCAGGAAACAGGTTTGCTATGCATCAAGTGTCTGGCACCCGGAAGTATTTTACAATAGACCAAGCCTTTAACATTGTATCCCAGGTTTTGACGTAAGTATGTAGGGACTATAGAACATCTGTACAAGGGTTAATCTTGTATAACATGGCTTGGTCTCACACATCTGCACGTTTAATTTTACGCATGTTAATAGTCTAATTAAAGTCCAAAGGACTGCTCACGAGTAAAACTGTGTCTACCCATATATATTTGCAGAATTAGGACCTATATATTACTCATATTCTTCAGTACTCTTTAGCACTTCATAGCCAAAGATTCTGAAGGCATTTTACAAATGTTATATGTAAGAAGATACTTCATCAAGTCCTGTTCAGGAAAGCATCTCCACTTGGAACTGAAGCTTTACTATAGGCATATTGTTAAATCCTGCTGAAATCAAAGGTATTTAAATACAACCATAACATTAAGCCTGTGAACGTGTTCTCCGGAATAGGGAGAGACGTAAGCATGCACTTGCATCAAAGCACAAATTAACACAGAGGTGTAACTAGCAGGTTTGACACCCTGGACAAAACTCTGCTGGGGAGCAGGGTTTCAAGTTTCAGAGAGCAGGGAGGGGAGGGAAGAGGGGAGCACATCAGAATGATCTGCCTTGGGATAGAGATGGGTGGGCAGACACTAGGATCTATGGCAGCACTAGGAAAGTGCCCACAACTGAAGTTCCCTACTGAAGCACACATCTGTGGGCTGGAACCCTTAGCTTAGGTGAGTTTCATTTCTGTTCTTATGTACCATGGCAGCTCTCTATACCACCTAAGCCTTAGTTCAGCATTACTTTCAGGGCTTAAGTGGAGTTTGTCCATCACCTTATGCAGACTCTTTGAGGATGAGTCTCTTTGCAGGGTGAATTCTCATTCAGATTCCTCTGCTGTTAGTGTAGGTGTTGCATGTGGCTGCAGGAAATAGAACATCAGTCAAATAAGACAATCTGGTTTTTAAAAACACCAATATTGGCAATTGGTTGGGGTACACCCTGAAACGATCTTTGCTTTTCTTTTTAAGCAGCCTAGATTTCCAAATGATTACATCTCTTATTTAAAAAAATATATTTAAAAAAGTATCTATAAAAAACAAATGATGCTTCACAAGCTATACTTCAGAATCATTATTTGCACAGATTATTTTGCCTAAACTCCTTCTTCAATTTAAGAGCTAATAACATTCAAAATTTAACCTACAAAAGGAACTTTGCATTATAAAGGAAGTCCCCACCCCCATTTGTCCTGTAATTTAAGAAAGAATCAGTTATTTTTTTTTAAATTGTCATTAATTTTTTTCTGAGTAAAATCTCATATGTCAACTTTCAGCAGGAAGTAAATTTGTATAACTAAAAGTATGAAGAGGACTAAAATGACAATGTTGAAAGAACCTAATGGTGTTATTTGGAGATGTTGTTTTAACACAATGAAATGAAAATAGCTTTCCATTCCTTGAAATTTTGATATGAGCTGTATTGTTGATTTTACTGACCTACTCAACAGGGGGTAATGTGATTTGAATCATCTGACTGTCAACTGAGACTGTTCACTCTAGTATAATGACAAGATGAAAGTCCTTTTTCATACTTGAATAGTTTTTTTTTGAAACATAAATTGCATTCTGAATACCCAGCTATAAGTAGCACATTTCTACAAATTGTAGTCAAAGATAGAAAAAATCATAAGCATAGGTTAAAACAACTTAGATTTTAGCATTCGTATGATGTCTCTATTTTTATCTCCGACCAGAAAAAAACATCCCGACTTTTTTTGCTGACATTTTTCAGCCACAAATGTATGATAAGTGTCTTATATCACCGCAGTATACAGGGGTCTCTAGAGAGTAGTTAACTAAGGATTCACCTAGATTCTTGGAGCTGATAACAAAGATGTACAAAAACCCAGTTGAAAAAGTAAGGTATACATTTTGGCCACCAGCTTCTACTTTCACCATTTATTCTTTCTGTGATATTACAGGGCATTCCCCCATTCAAATCTGGCCTAACTGTATTTTCTTCAGTCACACAAACGGCAAACGGGTTACTAAGTGTCCTTAGGAAACTGCACATACACTCACTGGCCTGCTGGGCAGAGGTTTCTTTTCAAATTTAAGGAAGTACCGGATTTTAAAGTAGAACCTTTTCCATCAGCTACTGAACCATGGGGAAGAGCATTAATGCACTGGAGGTTGCTAATGGCAGACAACACAGCAAAAGATCGCAAGGACAGGCGAATTCTAATGCTGTTGTTTTTCTCACCCTTACGTGGTACCGTATGCCCCTTTAATGGAGCTCTGCAAACAGAAATCAACATAATGTAGTTTTAAACAACAAGTCAGCAACCTCAATTAATTCAGAGCTTTAGCTCATAAGATAAGGGCCTCTGGAAGATATAATCTCTGAGAACCACTTCAAAAGGATTTAAAATCTTAATGAAAGCAGGCTTCATATTAATACAGGGTGCTGAGGCACCATTTCTCAGTGAAGCCATGCATACTTCATGCAGAAATGTCAAGGCAATAACAAATCCTGGAGACGGATCATGAAGTGACTAGAGAAGAGGAAGTCAAATTTCCAGATTGAATTCTTGAAAAAGCTGGGGTCAGTCAAAGAAAGAAAGTGTCCATCCAGAAAGAACTATAAATAAACATCATCATCATCTTTTTTTTTTTTTGAAAAAAGATTGAACAGGCGTAGAAAACACTCAAGCTGTCATTTTAGTTGCATGTTGATGAGCCACTGAAGAGGTACATGACTGTTCTTAAGCATGTGGGAAACCAATCAACTTTCATTTTCCATATGAATGAAATGGACATATGTAGATGATGAAACTGCATCCAGGTAGACACAACTGTTGCTATTGCTTTTCATGGCCATCTCAGAATGGAGTGCACTGGAGTTATAGTGTTCTGGAGGTGCGCGCGTGACTGGTCCAAATCTTTGAAAGCTGACTCTGTCCCTTCCCCTCACCCTTACCATTTAGTTTAGTGAGGAATCGCTGTTTGTTTTTCAAGATTTCACCTCTTCGCAGTCTTGGTCAGTGGAAAGCTCCACATCAGACAGTCCAACCTCCATCGCCATAATCAATGAAATATCTGAGTCGCTGCTCACAGTAGGCTCCTGTTCATCTGAAAGAAGAACAGAGACAGGAATGACATTCAAGCCCTTACATCAGTTTGCCACAGTTATTTAAATGCAGGGGTACTCTGGAAATCTGAATCCAAACCTCCTTGATGTCTGCTTGGATCCTGAAGGTTGTTCTTGATCAATCTTTGCCTGAAATTTTTTTTAGAAATCACAAAACCCAGACAGGGGTTACCTGTGACTAAAACAAGATTACCAGAACTTTGACTCATTTCTTCCAGTCCTGTAAAGGCTCCTGGCCCTGTCCCCTGGTCCCCAAAATCACCCTTCTCCTCCATGGATAGGGATCTACCAAAATTGCAATTTTGTCCATTTCACGAAATCCGGGATTGCCCACGAAATTGGGCAATGCCCCTGAAATCCACAAGAAAAAAAAAAAATACTAGAAAGAAAGTGCTGGCTTCTCAGAGGGAGCCAGTAGTTTTCATGGTGCTGTGGCAGTCCACCAGGGTGAAGTTGCCTGCTTTAAGGACTGCAGAGAGTCTGAGTGCTGCCTCCACCCCTTGCTCCTAATTGGCTGCAATGGCTGCCTGTCATATAGCCCTTCCCCTCTCCACTAGTCAGTGGCAATGGGAGGGGCCACATGACAGGCAGCCCTCACAGCTAATCAGCAGTGATAGGCAGGGCCACCAGGGTCCTCAGCCAATTAGAGGCATGTGAGGCCTGCTGCCCTCCACCTGAGAAATGGCTGCTGAACCCAGCATTTTGCCTATCAAATTGGGGGGCAGCCACCCTGAATTTGGTACGCCCCTATCCATAGATACTTCTTCTCAGTCCCCATCAACTCTCTACAACACCATGGAGATCCCTAAGTTGGTTACACACATTAAACACAGACATACTCCAAGTTGTAGATGAGTTGCAAGTATACTGAAAATATTTAGGGAAATTATATCTCTGTGCTAAGGCCTATTTTCCCAGAATTAGCAGAGACTAGCACAAAGAACCAAATAACTTTTGAACTTGATTAGTGTAAAACAATAAAGTGCATTAAATAAGAAAGAAGTAATTTATGGGGCAGTACCAATTAGTAGTAAGGCAGGTGGGCAGATAAGAGATCTAGGAACCAGATCTTCCCTAGACCATTACATATCGTTCCATCAATGCCTTTCAAGGTTCACTGAAGAATAGGTTTGGTTTGGTTTTCTAGACTCTCAGAATTATTGGAGATTTTTTTTTTAAATTGTACTCTTTTCCCCACACCATATAAACTAGAGGCTTAAAAGCTTAGCTTGGGAACAGAGTTATAAAATAAGTAGGATTCCTATTTATTGTGTGCCACAACCTCAGAAGGAAGTTAAAGGAAGGCAACTGAGTAAGAACACATTTCCTTGCATGCTTGCACTTCTTTGTTTCTGTTCTGTGCTGTTTCATTCATTTTACGCTAGCAAAGCGTGTTTAAGTATGGGTCATCTGAGCAGTTTCGCTTGTCATTAAAAAAATAAAAAAGTGGCCAAGAGGTGAATATACCAGGCAGGATTAAGCTGCTTAGCTGGCATTTGATCAACAGATGTCCCATAGGCAACCACCAGTTCCTGAGTTCTTCCATCCAGGCAGCGCAGTCTATTCCATATTGGGCAGAAGAGTCTTTGCCTCCTGTCTTCCCTCTAGGGCACTGGTTCTCAATCATGTTGACTCAAGGCACCCTTCAGAAAATGCCAGTTCTTAGCATTTATTCTTTCCTTAACTACGGAAAAAAGATAGAGCAAGTCTTCTTTTGTTGCAAAAGAACTCAGAAAGCCTCAGAACTTGGCGTGTTTTTTGATACGATGGATTCCTATCTGAAATCTCTGGGTTTGTTTTCTGAATCGCCTGTAGAAGTCTGCACGCTTAAAAGTGTTAATATTGAGTATCACCCTTAAAAGGATCGCATGGCACCCTGGTTGAGAATCATTGCTTTAAGGACAAAGCAGTAAAAAATAATCTCTTTTGCAAAGACCTGCAGCTATACTCTGGTGACATCTCACTCAGAGTCCCAGGGGTTTTTTTCTTAATCCACCCTGATCTTGATTAAATTTAGAGACAGATCAATTAACCTTCACTTGAGTGCAGATCTCTCTCTATGCTGTATTAATAGAATGAACCACACTTTTTCGTAGCCTGAGCTCTTATTGTAATGCATCCAACTGCTGTTGAAGCCAATGGCTAATCTGCATATTAAATGACCTTAGGAGGCCATCTCTCCACGACAGTACAGAGAGAAGGCGATTCTTTCATAGCTGGCAAAACTGTTTAATTAGGGTGATAATATTTGATGAAGCTAGAGCACTTCTTCCTTTCTTTATTTTTCAGAGCTCATAATTAGATGACAGAAACCAAGCTAGACTAACACTTAAACTAAAAAGTCTAAATACAGATACAAAATTGTAATTTCTTAGATATTCAAACAATACCTTAAGCAAGCCAGAAAAGTGAAACATGCAGTTTGCTCATTTATCCTAAATTAAATGTTACAATCTCCTGTCAGCCATCTCACAATGCCTGTGGAATCTTAAAAAAGTGGTTATTAAAGAAAAAGTGTATATAGTTTCTCATGCTCCTGTCAGAGGTGAGACTTTGGAAAGAAAAGTTAGGAACAGCTGGGTAAGTAAAGGTTAAAATCAATCCCTGCTTATCGTTTCTTCCCTCTTTTTATATATAACTAGAAGACAAATAATTAGACGCTCATGCTCCTTTATCTCTGTATATACTAGAGGTGTACCGATATATTGACCAGATCGGCACCAACAAAAGGAAAATTGGCATTATTGTCAATTGGCTCTTTTTGGCTGGTGTAGCCGATAATGTCACTGATAAATGCCATGTGCATGTACACAGCTACAGCATGCATGCGGCCAGGAATGCAGCTGGGCAGCTAGGAGAGCAGCGTCTGCCCAGGAAGTCTCTGAGAGGGGAAAGAGGTGTGTGTGTGGGGGCGCCAACTGAGGCGCCCACAGTGAGGGAGGGAGTGGGGCTGGGGCAGGGTGGAGCACAGGACAGAGCCACAAATGGCCTGCTTGGGGCGTGTGTGTGTGGGGATCCCACTGCTGCGTGCACCCCCGGGGGAGACATGGGGGGCATGTGCCCCTGGATTTCTGCATGGGGTGAGGGTGGGCTGCCTGCTGTGGGGTCAGGGCCAGGGGCTGTGCTGGCCTCTTCCCAGCAGTGAGGCCGGGCTGGGGCTGTGCTTGCGGTGGGCAAGGGGCAGCGCTGGGGGGGGGTGCTATAGGGTAGGCTACAGCCACCCCAAAATTTCCTGTAGACCCCCTTCCCAACGCCCCCCACCACCCACCCCACCCCTAGTGCAGCCCTGACACAGCCTCCCTGCTGGGAAGAGGCCAGCACAGCCCCTGCCCTGAGCCCGCAGTGGGCAGCTTGCCCTCCCACTGAACACAAATCCATGGCACATGCCCCCCCATACCTCCCCTGGGAAAGCACGCAGCAGTGGGGAGCCACCCCCCCACTTCTCCCCCAGATGAGCTGCCTGTGCCTCCACCCTGTAGCTTGCCCTGGTTGGGCAATGCCTGCCCCTGCCCCAGCCCCACTCGCTTCCTCTCTGTGGGGGCCTCGATAGCCCTGCTCCCTGCATGCCTCTTTTTCCTCACAGACTTACCAGCTGGACACTGCTCTCCAAGCTGGCAGGCTGCATATTGGCTCTCGGATCAGTATCAGCCAATATGGCTGGTTAATAACTGGTCATCGGTATCAGCCAAAAAAGTCTTTATTTGTGCACCTCTAGTATATACTCATCAGTATCACAGAAGGTAAAAGCCTGAAATCATTTGCCTTGACCTTCAGTGTTGCCACTGGAAGTGAAGGAAATAGTTTTTGAATGCGTAACATATAATGCAGAAAAACAGCTTTAATTATATTGAATTGTTCGTTGGATCAAAACAGTGAAAAAGTACAAAGTCATATAGTATTTAAACCTATGACAGCATTTTTAGTAACAAAAATTACCTGGGCCTAAAATATACTATTTTGGACCAATGGGCTTTAATGGGAGTTCTATAACTAATAGGATTTTGAAAATGTAACAAAAGATGATATAGATAAATTGAGGTTAGTTTACATTACATTGAGAACATGATACATTACATTACATTGCTTGATCATGTATTAGAACAAACAGCTGGAGGGTTCTCAAGACAAAAGCAATTTTAACCTGAACTAGGTATGAGATGAGAAGTTGAACCACCTGATTTGGGCCTGCTCTCCACAGTTATGCCAAACCATCATGGTGGCTCTCCAGTGCATATGTGGTAGTACTACAGTATACACATTTTTGGTGCTGCAGTGGTATTCAAGGATTCACTTTCTTTCAGGGCCACACAGACATGGAAAGAAAGATCTCATCAGTGTCCCAACAGATGGAGAGAATGGTTGTGGAGACCTGCCTAGTTCTTACGTTTCCACATTCAGAGATGGTAAAAACTTTCCAAACTTGTTTACTTCCATTCTGCCATTAAAGGTTATTTTCTTTGGGGGGAAAAATGAACTGCACTAGCCATTACATAACAGTCTGGGTAAAGTCTGCCTTTATAAAAAAGAAAAAATAACCTGTTGTCCAAGTGCTGGTACTGTAAACTACATTGTTGAGAATGAAATTCAGTCAGATGCAATGGGTCATGAAAACTAACATTCAGACAATGCTTTGAGGGTCATATTAATCTATTTCCTCTTTTAAAAGGTTTGCTCATATGCTATAAGAACTTTAGAATTGAATGCTGGAGCCCCATCATTTCAGTCCAGTACGTTCAAAAGAAAGGATGCAAGGAAAATGTAAAGGAAAGCCAGTTTCTTCACAGTGAAATTACATTCTTCTTCACAGGCTCAGTGCTGAATCTCGTTTGAAAGATGTGAATAACACAAGAAAACAGATGCATCTCTGTGCATTTAATGCATGATCCTGCACCAGAGAAATAATAAGACTTGTCCAGGTGACTTCAGTGGACAGAGGGTGACATCCCATAACATCAGGAGTTATAAGACAAGAGTTTCAACAATTTTCTATCTGGCTGTAAACAGGGTTCCAGATGAATGATGTCTATGCCAATATGCTCAGTAATACATTCAGACCTCTGATCACATACAGCTCTCCAGAAATGTTTGATGTCTACCAACTGTCCCACTTAGCTGTACTAATAAAAATACAGGCTTCCCAGTTATTTCTTTACCAGATGTACATTACTGTACACCAGCACAACCAGTGAGATTTTCAGGGTAGGAGGCAAATAAACTTTGGCTGAACTGCAAGTATCAAGCAGCTTAGCCAGCATTTGTGTATCCCCATTTTTCATTTCCTATTTATGAATATAGAAACGGTGAATCACATAGTATGTGCCATTAAGAACTCATATGAAATCTTGCAAATGTTGTAATATTAAGGCCTCCATTCTTAGAACTGGGCGAGAATCACAGTTGAGATTTTTTTTTAAAACAGTCTTTTTAGCTCTAGTGGTTGTGCAAGAAAGCTTGAAAACGGGAACAGAAAGGAAATAAAAAGAACCCTGAATTTACGATTCTATAAAAATTTCATGATTTTAAAGGCAAAGTGGTGATTCTGGGTGAGTTGAGCCATGATTTTAGAATGCTTGAGGCAAACCTGCTTAACAATGTGCAGCATAATATTTTACGTTTGAAACTGTAGCTTTTTGTGACATGGGCTTGCAGCAGATGGAGGCAAAGCAGCACATCCTAAGCTAGATTCCTGAGTGTGTTTTACCATCTACCAGAGGTACCTCACTCAGTTTGCCTCTCCAGCTTGAAAGGACATAACTAGCATTGTGTGTTGTGTCGCATAACCTCCAGTGTCACATTCCTTTCAAGCTGGAGAGGCTAACTGCACGTCTCAGTATGCCTAATTCTATGTAGACAATCTCCAGTTGTGTCCTGACCCCTCACGAGAAACCTGAAAGAAAACAAAAAAAATATTTCTAACCTATGCTCTACCTTCAACTTTTTTTTGGTGCTCCACCACTTATTTTGCTATGACTGCATATGGCATAATACAATAATGATGCAGCCATCTCTTTGTAATTTTATTAGGAAAAAACAGTTATATTATCTTGTGGGTATTGATTTCAGGAGAAATATGGATAGATAATATTTAGTTACTTTTGGTGGTTTAAAAGGAAGACAGCAGATGAACAATGTTTATCTATGCTTAAAGGTTTTCCTCATAGCCTGAATAGTTGTATAGATTTTGGAATAAGAAAACTACTAGTAAAAAGAGAGTCAGAAAAATAATAGGCTTCAACTCCATCCTTTCAGATCAGTTCCAGTAATGTCAAGGAGACACTGACTTCTTCTAACAAGGCAGCTAGTGATTATCCCTGAGAGATGTAAGTCAGTGTAGCTCAGGTGGCATCAAACTCACTCCGTGCTCTGGGTAGGATCTAGAAGACCCATAGCTGATGGTTGTGATGCAAGCAGAAGAGGTAGCAGGGCCAGCCGTGGTAGAGGCAGCAGCAGGGCCAGTCGTGAAGAAAGCAGGGCGAGTGGCCATGGGACAAGTGGCTGCAGGGTATGTGGGGTTGTGTTGGCATAGCTTGTGCTCACCCCGCTACCAGTGACAGCCATACCCAATGAGACCCATAGCCTCAGATTCTGAATCAGATCCTGCCCCTGGCTTGCCAGGAGCCTTGTAGGCTGAAGGGAATGCCTCTGCAGGCTAGATCCAGCCCCTGGGCCATATGTTTCACACCCCTGATATAGCTAATTCTACAACTTGCTCTTGTTCCCTTGCACAGGAGGCAGTCCTGGGGTGCGGTTGGAGCAGATGACCCTGGGTCCATGGAATGGTCCAGGGAACTGTTCCTGCTAGTGCAAGATAGGACAACTCCAGACTTGCTCTTCAGTACACTTTGGGCCAAATCAGCCTCTTCTGTTCCAATTGCAATGGAAGTGTGAAAAAGTGACAGTAGCTGCTTACAGGGCCAGTGATTGTGCATGCACTTTTGCCATAATGCCCAGGGGTTCAACAGATCACATAAGCATAAATATCAGAAAGCCTATGTACACTAGAAGTTCTCCATGTTATAAATAAAATTTGGCTAGACTTGCTTTTTCCCAGCCCTGGACCTTCACGTATTACTTTGTTATTATATTCTCCCTTGAGAAACCAGGAAAGTATGTCTTAGTACACTGTAAATGAAAGCTGTTATAATTCAGCTGCTAAAAGTGTAACTCAAGTCAAAATTCTTTTCTTCTTCTGGATTAAAACCACAGGCTACAGCAATAGGCTATTCAGTGGGGAGTTGATCTCTGTTCCTTCATATTTTAGCAATGGTCTATGAGCTAATTCAGTTTTCTAAAGAATCCAGTCTTTCATGTACACAATTAAACATTGCATAAAACCACCTAGTTGTTTACAAATTTTTTAAACCTGGACAGTCACATGAATCAGGCAGTAACGAAAAATGAGCATGGGAACACTTATTTATTAGGGCTGTGCGAAGCTTCAGGTGCCGATTTGATTCAGAGGAGATCTGGCCCAATTTGGCAGCTGAATCTCCAAATCTGAATCAAGCAGGGAGACCAGTAAAAAGGTCTGAATTGATTCAAAGCTCTCCAAATCAATTTGGAAAAGAATTGGAGAGATCTGGAGATTCAGGAAGTCCCCACTCGCTGCTGTAGGGAGCTGGACCCAGACTTCATGCTGCTAAGTAGGGGGCAGGGCTGGAGGATGTGGGAGGGGACCATGGGGGGACCTCCGCCAGGCCCCATCCCCTGAGCATCCCCTGACCCCTTGCGTTCTCCCAGCCCTGTCAATGGCTGCCCTGCCCGGCCCCCACATCCTGACTCTTAAAGATAACAAATAAAAAAAAGCCCCGCACTCACCACAGCTGCAGTGGCCATCGGGGTCTCTGAGGGCTCACGTCAGAGTCCCCCATGCAGCATGGGGCAGTTGGGATTTCTCACCTGCCTAGCAACAGCTGGCGAGTGCAGGGATTTTTTTTTAAGAGCCAGGACGCTGTGGCCAGGTGGGGCAGCCATTGACGGGGCTAGGAGAGCAGACAGGGGATGGGGCCTGTTTGATTCGGAGATTCAGCGGAGGCCGAATTGATTCGGGACAGTGAGTCGAATCACTGAATTGAATCACTGTCCCCTGAATCAGCTGAATTTGAAGCGAATACTAGCCGCTTTGCACATGCCTATTATTTATATACTGTCCATGCTGCTAACTCTAAGATGATGCTCTTTATTTGTGCTAGTTATACTTCTCTTGTACCATCCTTTGATACTTTAATTAATTCTGCCATTCCTTATTGTGAGAAAGAGAAAGAGTCACTGTGCTCCAAAGCACAAGGGCTAAACAAAGGCTTAGCAATCCCAGGTCCAAAGCTCCAAAGAGCCTGGCAGAAATCTCTCTTACCCACATGTTTCTGGAGGGGAGGGGCAGGGAACTTCCATGCCAGTATAAAGAAGAGCCCGGGACAGGAAAGAGGGGGGAGTGTAGAACCGGAAGGAGGAGGAGGAGGAGGAGGAGAAGAAGTGCGCCGACACACGCTACATGGAACCCTGAGAGCGACGTGGAGAGCTGGTAGGAGACTCTTGCGAGAGTAAACCCTACAGAGGGAACTTAGAGCAAAGACTACTGACCCGGTGGGGCTCAGAACTGTTTGTTTCCATGCCGAGCTGGCCGGCAGAGTTTTGTACCGTAATATCCCTAATAGAGGGGTACTATAGATTTTGCGGTACTGTAAAGCACGTAAAAGTGGCACAAGCCAAAAATGGTGTCACAGTTGGACCTAATGTGCTAAAAGGGAATCGTGGCAACCTCAACAAAAGGCTCAGAGCCACCAAAGAGAGACTGATCTCACAAAGGTCAATTTGGTTTGCTCTTGGCTAAAAGCAGCCGGAAAAATAAACCAGGCCAGGAGTGCCTGTTTGTTTTCTTCTTTTCCTGACTTTTGTTTTTTTTTTTTTGATTGGAATTGAGGTCACATTGAAAGACCAACTGGCTGATCAGAACCTGGTGGAACGGGCGAGGGTTTAGGGGTGGCAGAGCCCTCAGGAATGTAGGACCTTCACAGGATGACGGTCAGACTACTCATGGGACTACATGCACAGGTACTGAACCAACTCCTTTAACTTCAAGTTGTGGCAGATGAACGTGGGCATGTAGATCTCCAATTAGAAACGGTCCCACCCTAGTTTATCGGCAGGCGGTGTCCTACAGGTCTGCAAGTGACTGAGGTACTTGACACTTATATATGACAATGGAAGTCTGGCTTTGAGGGCATATAAAAACCATTATTGATTAAATTGACCTCTCAGGCATCTTACAAAATTTTGGGTTTATTACAATTTTCTAGCCAGATCCTCAGCTTGTATAAAGTGAAGTTAAGGTCTAAAATCTGGATTGGATGATAAGGAAGCTCATATCATTATACTGTGAAATTCATCCAGCCAAAACCCTGGAACCAGACAGCTTTAAACTAGACGCAAGTATCCATGCATATGTAGATGCAGGTCTGGCAACCAAATAGGTCTATTTCTCAACTGAATTTATTCAGTGTTCAACATACGGTGCCTCCCTGCTGTCCCACACAAGCATTGCACCAGGGTGACTTCAATAAAATCAGTGGTCTCACATTGGAATAGACCTGGTATAGTTCAAGGCCAGACTGTTATGTTGCCATGAAGTAGTACTTAGGGATTATGAACCCACTTCTGTGTAAAACCAGAGGAATTCCACTGAAGTCAATCAACACTGCGTGCAATTTGGTCCACTGTATTTTATCTGTATTTTCAGGAAAGAGGAGTGGAAGAACAGTTCACGTGTGTTAAAACATGGTCATGGGTATGGGTAATTTAAAGGACTTCTAAGTTTGCTATATATCTGAAAGTCGCTTTCACTTCCTGCATGTGTCTGAGGTACATTAAATAGATAACAAACCAGGACATTCTTGATTCATTTGAGAGGCACCTGCTGAACAACTGAGAGAGAGATCTAGAGGAAAAAAGGAAAGGCAGGAAAGTATGCTTTTGGAATTTAACATGAATTAAAAATTAAAGTCTATGCATTCAGAATGCTCCTGATCTTTTGCTATGCTATGCTCTATGTTACTGCGCAGCAACCATGCTTGCTGCAATTCTTCATAGATCTGGAGCAAGGTTTGGGTCTCATTCTGTTTTATCGCCATATTGATGCCTGGTTTTTTCATGGTCCTTAAGTTTTGTTTCAGTAACATACATTCTGGTCCCAAATCCAACATCTGCCAGGCAAACAAATCAATCAGGGTTGATTACCAAGTAATACAGATCCTACAAATTTTACAGCTATGGGTTGTAACTATTACTCCTTCCAATTTTATTGTGCACTATCAAAAGAAAAGTAAGTATACTGAGACAAGACACCACACAGGCAGCTCTCTTGTGTTGTCAGGTCACCTAATGTGTCAGAAACTGTCCACCATGTGTCTTTTTGTTGAATTCTATTCCTAGGATGAATTCTCTCTCTACTCCCACAAATGTTAATTAGATAAGGATTTCATCCCATCCTTTGTTTACTGTTAGCACAATGATGCAGACACTCTGCTGCCTCTGCCATAAACTGCAGAAACTCACAGAATTTGAGCTTCTATTATTCACCACTAAGATCAGCATCCCTGACCTGGAATTTACCCTGGGACATATTCTGTTGGGATGGGCTAGAGTAGTCTGTCTTTTCGTCTGGTTGGCCATGTGGGAAAGTGGCTGTCTTCTTGATGCTTGCAGAATGTAGGGTGCCATGATGTGGAGAAATCGGCATGATGAAAAGATGTTGTCTGTGTTGTGAGTAAAGTGCATGTTGATCTAAACTCAGTGTTTGGGTTTCTTTGGTGGGACCTGAACATAACTGTTTTGGGTGGATTCATATTTATGCACAAATTATTTGCACAGCCCTGTTATCATGATGAGATTATCTCATCAAATGGTGGTGACAGTCACTTCTCCCAAGCTTCATTCTCCTTGCTTCACCTGGGTCTGCCCAATGCCATCTTCTATGTTCTACTGAAGGTTGCACTCTAGGGTCAAAACTTCCAGACCTAAAGCTAGGTTCCTAAATCCATATTTAGGCATCTAAAAATAATATTCAGACTTTCACCTGCAATTCACAAAAGGCATCTGTCAGTAATCAGAAACAAGGCCACTTATATTTAGAACTCTAGCATTAAGCTTTATATTATTAAGCCATTAATTATATTGAAAATTCCCCTCAGCCTGAATTATTGATTCACTCCTTTACGGTTGATTAAATCCTTGATTAAATCAATTCATGGGCAGGTATTTAACATTTTTGATTTCTTGCTGTTCAATGGGTGGCCACAGGCCTTCTCTACTGCATACAATTCACAATGTCCTCTGAGGACAGAATTATTAAATTCCTCACTGACTCCACTGTGGCACTCGTCATCACAGTTTTTTAGCACTTCACAAACAATTTATCCTCACAAGAGCCCTGTGTGAGGGTAGGATATTGTTCTCACCATTTTATATGCAAGGAAGTGAGATTGCGGAGATTAATGTCACATGTATCCACTAATTCTGAGTGCCCCATTTCAGATACTTAGGACTGGATTTTCAGGGTACTTAGAATTATATAACTCTTCAATGCATTGAACGCACAGCACTCTTCAATTGTAGTGTAAACGCTGACACCCACAGCAAATCAAATGCCAGGGCATCAATTCAGACATTGCCAGGTAATTATTGTCCATCTATGAAAAGTCTGTTTTAAGTGATTCGACTAGCATCACCCAAGATCTCTGGAGCACAGCCAGAGGGAGAATCTGGATTTCCAGGGCAGCCTTCAGCTGCCATTGCCATGCGATCTGTCTTCCTTTGCCTGCCAACCCTTGCCCCTACTGCTACAAATGAAGCAGGTATCCTGCTTTCTTCAATATACAACTGAGTCATGTTCAGAGTAGGTCTCTCTTGTGCATTAAATGAATTATGGGACTTCTGGCAAAAAAAGGATATAGTGCAATGAAAGCCTACATCATAATGCATAGATGATTGAATTAAGGTTGCATAGGCAACTTTAATTTCAGCATTTCCTAGTGCTTGATTTTGAACCCTTTTAACAGTCTTCTAGTGTCATCTTTTAGCTTTTTAAAAAAGCAAACTGAATGCCCCCTGGAAATTCAGTTCAGTCTGGTCTATCATAGCACTCTCAGCCATCCCCAGCTCTTAGTTCTGATCACATTACTTTGCCTATTCCAGTGTCCTTGCCAAACTTATCTGTCTTTCCCTTCTACTTACTGCCTGTTCTTTGCCCCAGTCTCTTTCATTTTTGGATTCTTGTCCCCAGCTCTCTGTCTAGAAAGCCCCAACTGTCTCTTTGCTTACAAGTTGTTTTTTTGTTTCGTCTCCCCTCTGCATGGGCCTCATCTTCCTTCACATTTGCTCCTAGTTTCTTTCCAGACTGTTCCAATCACCTTGTGCACCAATCACCTCTTCCAGTCTCAGGGGTCCCCTGCATCCGTCTGGCTTCCAGTCTCTGTCTTCCCCAGTCCCAGTTTCCTTACCCAATCAATCAAAGCCTCCCTATGGTTCTCAGTCCAACTCTCAATGTGTCTGAGACCCTTGCACCTTCTAGTCTCAATACTGCCAGACTCCTTCAGAGCCTGAAGGAAAGGGTGAAGCAGGTGGGGGGGGGGGGAACAGAAGTTTAGTTGTACCAGTCCCCCAAGCTTGGGGGATCCCAAAATGTAGATCACTCTTTCCTGTTTCCAAAATGGGAGATGGGGAGCCTATCTAACAGGATGTAAAAGGCTCTAGACTCCTTATCCCACTCTACTAGTTTCCTCCTTCTTATTTTGTCCTCTGTCCTATCTTTGAATCAGATGCATTCCGCCACCTGCAGCTCACTAGTAAGTTGGGAAGGGGAGAAGAGATCATTGAGATTGCAAGAGATCTAGGTTCCATGGTCTCCAACCTTGTGCCCACTCCCATCCCATAAGAGGTCACTTTTACATGTGCTTTGGGGCTTGTCGGGGGAGGGACTTTAATTAGAGCAGCTCTGAGAGTCACTCTAATTAAAGCACCTGGAGCATTTCGTGTATCAGTGTCCCTGCACTTCAAAATGGCAGCAGGAGCACTTTATCTAAAGCTTGCTGAATAAGCTTCAGTTCAAGTGCCTCTGCTGCCATTCTGAAGTGTGGGGACACTGATGCATGAGATGCGGAGGCTGGCTGGACTGTGGTAATTACCATGCTCCAGCAGACTCGATTAACTGAGCAGACTTGATCAATCATTGTAATTACAGCACATTGGAACAGCCTCCTGGCTCGTGTGCAGGCACCCAGGGACTATAGACCTTGCAAGGTTCTTTCTAGTCCAACTTCTCTAAGATATTATGTACAATTCCAAAAAAACCCTCTACTGAGCACACAAAAATGTTGATTTTGCACCCCCCATTGTTTACAGAACAAAACGTGGGCAGTTCTTCACTGGGAAGGCAAAAGGCACAAACCCAAGACAAATTTTAATTCCCTGTTCTGAACAGGATATAGAGGAGTTCAAAGCAATAGAGGCAAGAATTGTTAACATGAGCAAAGCAGTATGTTTTCCTGCTCATTCTAAGAAAAAGCTGAACCATTTTGGCCAAAATTTTCAAGAAAGCCAAAAATCTGCTTGAAGCAGATAGCTGCTCTATGCAATTTCAGTCCAGGTTATAAAGATGGGTAAAGTTATAGCCAGCTGAAAACAGGGTTTCCTACTGGGAAGTGTTGGGTGACATTAGTAATAGCTGGCACTACAAACTGTACCTGTGATATAAACAACAAATGTAACTGTGTGATACAAGAAAACCTAGTATCTTTATTCTATGTATACTTGCTTTCCTATATTATTACAATCCCTATGTTACCATAATATTAAAGAATATTAATAATAATTAATAGTTATTATCTTAAGAAATGCCTTAAGGCCCAACAAGACTATGGCCATATTGGGATAGATACTATACAAAGTACCGAATAATTATCATTCCATGATTGTAGCCTATAGGATGTAGTAAAGAGGCCATAATAGACCCTTTTTCTTGCCAAGGGTCATTGTTTCCTCCTGTGGAATATAAGAATATACACAGTCCCGCTCCTGCAGACACTGAGTATCTGTGTAACTTTGCTCAAGGGCCTAAGACCTATTAAAGTCAATGCAATGTATTACTTGGGTGAATAAGCTTTGCAAATGCTTAAGTGTTCATAGGCCTGAAGCCTTGTAACAAGAATAACTAACCTCTTTATAAAGTTCCACATATATCTCTTGAGTATCAATATCTTGAAATGTCAATTAATAATAGTTATAGACTGATTATAGTTCTGATAAGTTACAGGCTACAGGTCTCTAGTGTCCTATTCTCTATTTGTAAGGAAACTTTTCTAATCATTACAATTCATAACCATTACAATTGTTTTAACATATTTGATAAAGCTATTGTTTTGCTCAGTAGGTGTAGAAATATTTAGAACGCAGTCTCACATAGTTTCCATATTTTGGCACTAGATTCTTCCAAATGGCCATATAATTCAAAGATGTTCTGAGTTGGAAACCTGCATGATTTTAACCCATGATGATATGTCTCAGCAAATGTATAATGCATGAAATGCCATCTTGGAAAGTGAAAGCTCAGCAGAGCCACTTAGCAAGTTGACAGGCTGCCACTGCTGATCATCATTAAGTGCTATATAATTCACTTGTAAATACTGCAATGGTAAAACCTTAAAAGGCCCATTTAGGCCCATCAAAAAGTTGTTAATCATGTCCTGACAAAGATATTGATGAAATGTCAAGAGAAATTTCAGTATGTTTGTATACATATTAAATATAGCCCCATACTCCGTGGAGAGAAGAGTAAGGATGTGCAAACCACTTCAATAAATATTTTTGCAATCACACAAAACATTCAAGGTATGTGAAGCTGGGAATCACAATCAATGAGAAACTTCTCAAACCGAGGATCTCAAAGTGGGATTGGCTTGTGGAAGCCATCTGGCTGGGTCATTCTCACACAATGGGCTGTGGGATGCTAGCAGGACTTATGGCAGGATAAAGAAGAAGCATCTTTCTCCCTCCCTTTTTTCCCCCCATCTGCTGTCCTCTCCCTACCTCTTCCACACCATCACTGATTCTATTTTAGCTGCTTCTATGTCTACTCCTCCTTCACTCAATACAGTGCTTTGCTCATGCAGTTTTTCTAGCAGACAGGTAGTATGCGACAAACATTGTGGGAAGGCAGTGCTTCAGAGAGACCACCTTCAGCTGATGATTCCAACACCACCACAACACCTAACACCTAAGCCCACAAAAACAGTCTCTAAGCAACAGCAGCCCAATCCACAGTGGCTCCACACAGTTCCCAAACTCAGTCTTTTTACTGTGTCCGCAGCCCAACAATTCCTGGCAGACTGTGGGATTTGGTTGATTCATGGCAAGGAATGTGTGTGTGTGTCTAGGCGGGGGGCAGGTGGAGTTAGACCCCAGTAAAAAAGGTTAAGAGCTACTGAGGAAGGGCTTGCAGTGCACAAAAGTACAGGAAGCTTTTGACTTTCATCAGGGAAACCATATCTAGGATAATATTACTTCCTTGCTTTGGGGATTTTCTCCCAACCCATCTCCAGATCTTTCTCGTGTCTCCCTTGTTCTTCTTTTTTCCCCTCCTTTCTTTCCTTTTTCTGTCACAGTATGAAAATACTTTAGTCTCTCTCAGCTTACAAAAAAAATCCAAAATACCAACAAAGCAACACACACCGTGATCCCTTGTCTCCTGCTTACTGCTCAAGTCTATAACCTGAGTAACATCTTCAGTCTGGATCTCTCTCCTAATCCTCACATCCAGAGGATCTAAATCTTGCAGCTTCTTCTGCATGCTATCTCAAAGCTCTGGATTCTTCTAGCCATCCATGTAGCTAAAACTTTCTTCCAGAGAGACTCTTGTTGTCTCTGAATTTTTGAGCAATCTTGTCACACTCAAACATGCAGACTGCTGCTGCAAAAATCATTTTCCTCACTCCACGTTTTGATCATGTCACCTAGTCTTTGAATGTCCTATATTGCACCACTTCTCTAGCTCATTAAACAGAAGTTGAGTACCAGCCCTTTTGCTGTCTATTCCTATTCCTACCTTTCAGCTCTCGTTTGCAATAAAAAAAGCTGACTCCTTTTTCCAGTTGGCCAATCTCCTCCCTCATGCTGGCCTCCCTCACTCACTAAGTTTTCAAACAAGCACCTTTAAGATTTCTTAATATGTTTTTCCTCATGCTTGAGTTCTGTATTTAAAAAAAAAAAAAAAATCTTGAAAAATTCATGTTGTTATCTTTATTCAAAGCCCTTCTTAAAACTTTCCTTTCCTGTAAGACATCCAACAAATCTAACACTGGTTATGCTGCTGCTGAGCTGATTAGAGATGGACACTATTTTTTTTGCACAAAAAACTTAAAAAATGAAGTTTCATAACAACTGAAATGATTCATGCATTAAGGCAAATTAAATAAGTACTTCCAGCCATTACTGTTTTGTCACTGCATGGCATCTAGCATAATGGAGTTAACCACAGCTAGGAATCCTGGGTGCTATAATAATACAAATAAATAATCTATAAACAAATCTGTAAATCATAATCAGGGATCTGGGCTTTCCACTTCCCATGGAAAAATGCAAAAACCCATGGATTTTCCCTTTTAACTGAGAAAAACATGGATTTTGCACTTTTGCAAAGAACTCTCTGCAAGCTGGCAGAGTTCCAGCCTGCAATGGGCTGGGGGGAGCAGGAAGAGGGAAATCAGGCAGGGGACGCCATGTGCATGTGCACATGTATGTGTACATGGCCGTCAGGCAGCATGGAGAGCAGCTCCTGCAGGTAAGTCTGGTGGGGAGAGGGGTAATTGAGTCCTCCATAAGGAGGGAGAAAGGGTGTTAGGCAGGGCTGGGTCTCCTGTCCAGCCAGGGCGGCACGTGGGGCTTGGGGCTCAGGGCTGGAATGTGCAGTTGCAGGGCCTGGGCAGGGAGCAAGGCAGGAAGTGGGGGCAAACGGGAGGCATGTGCCCCTCAGATCTGTGTATGGGGCAGGGGTGGGCTGCTTCCTGTGGGCTCCCCACCCTGCTGCCATCCTGATGCCTTTGCAATCCAGCGGGCGAGACCTGGTGTGGCAGGGCAGGGAAACTCCTTGTCATTTGAAGCCCCATGCAACTTTGGCGAGGCACCTCTTTCCCACCCGGCAGTAGCAGGGGTAGTGGCATGGAGTTGTGCCCTTGCTGCTGCTGGGTGGGCAGGGGGCACTATGCCATGGTAGCGTGGGGCTTGCAGCAGTAAGGAGTTTCCCTGCCTGGCCCTGTTCCTCCCTGTCCTGCTGGGTCCTGCCTGCTGGCAAGAAATGCAAAGCCTGCCAACATGCTCCAACACTCCCACAATAACTACCCCATAACAAAACCATCGCCATTCCTGGATCTTACACCTCTGCCTCCAGAAATGTCATATATCTCATCCAATGCACCAAATGCCTTGATGGAAAATACGTAGAACAGACAAAACAACAACTGCGCATCAGAATGAGCGCACACTGAAAATCTATCAAAGACAAAAATATCCGATTACCTGTGGGGGGCACACTTCTCACAAGATAAATCACTCCCTCTCCGATCTCTTAGTTCTAATCCTCAAAGGGAATTTACAAAACCCCTTTTGTAGATGAGCCTACAAACTTCATTTCATAAATCTACTGGATACAAAAAAATCATGGACTCAATATAGACATTGGATTTATCACACATTAGAACCTGCCTGACATCTAATTCATTAGGTACTTGCTTGACCTTACCATTTACACTTGTTCCCTCCCCCACTTCCGCCCCTCCCCTCCTTTTCTACCCTTTGTCTTCTTAATTTCCAGCTATTTACTTTTTCACAGACTGCCTCGTTTTTTTACCTTGGAGGACTCCATTACAACAGATTCTACCTTACTTATCTTTGGCATTATTTCCCCCTCTTCTCTCCCTTCCCTTTTCTTCCCATTTTTTTTCTAATTTCTACCTATTTACATTCTCACTGACATCTTGTCACACTTTTAGCTTCTTTCATCCCTTGGAGATCTCAGAACAGCAGAGACTTCCTATGCCTGAAGAAGGGTGCTTGTGCCTGAAAGCTCGCAAAGAACTTTTTTTCAACTAATCAGTTGGTCTAATAGAAGATATCACATCTACCCAAAGAAGCTTGCCTGCCTATGTCCCTAGACAAACACAGCTACAACCAAAAATCCTGGAATTAGCCAACAATGCACCTATGAACCAAATATTTAATTCAAAATGTTCAATTCAAATAACTTGGATGTACATATCTGCATTGAAAAATCACTGAGGAGTTTCAAATTTATTCCTTCTCATGGTTGTGAGATCAAGTTCACTAAGGGTAAAAACAGATGTCGGGGTTTAGCCTGGGTCTGATTGTCCCTGGCTTTGACTCTCAGCAAAACAGGTGCAGAACACAGCTGTCCTTGAATGGTATTTAACTCAAGTTAGCTTTGATTTCCTTGGGAAAAGCGTTATCTTGGATAACGTAATCTTTGATAATTTAGAGGTACTTAAAGCAGGACAACAGGCATGCACCTCTGTAGAATTTCAGAATTTAAAAAGGCTTTTTGCCCAGGGAGAAATCCCACATCTGTTTTTAACCTTAGTTTATGGGGCTGATTGTTAAAACTGACAATCCTGCAAACCCTGTACTATATACTGCAACTCAAACTTAGTAAATTTTGTCACTGATGCATGAGTCACAACAGTGAGTCAGAAGGTTGCCTCTTCTATAGCTGTACAGAGTCTAAGAAAATTAGAAAGTAAAAATTGCTTTTTGCTGTAAAAGCAAATGAATATTACTCTGTTAGGTAGGTGTCACTTTACCAGTCACTTTTCTGATCATAAAGGAATTTTAAGAACAGCTACAGAAAGTCCCTTAAATCGTGAATTTACAAAGCCAAAACATTAAGGCAACAATGAAAAAGTTTGATGTAGAAGATGAACTTCTTCAATGATCACTATATGCATTAGCAACAAACAGAAGTGAGAGTCAGGTCTTTGAACTCTTAGAGAATCATCAAGTCACAGTAAATAGGTTGGGAAAGAACCCCGAGACATCATCTATACCCTGAACTCAAGGCAGACTCAATGCTATCTAAACCATTCTTCTTAGAGGTTTCTCTAACTTGGTTTTAAAAACCCTTAGTGATAGTTATTACTCAGCCTCCCTAGGTAATATATTCCAGTGTTTAATTGTTCTTACAATTAAGAAGGTTTTCCTAATGTTTGGCTACAATTATTTTTACAATTCTTCTTGTTCTGTCTTCAGGGAACATGGGGAACAACAGACGAACTTCTTTTACAACAAGGTGTACAATGAGAAGATTACTATAATGTGTCTCTTCTTTTTCTTTTCTTTTCCTAGACTAAACATATATTCTTTCCCTCTTTCATCATAGGTTATATTTCCACACCTCTGATCATTTCTGTTTTTCTCCTCTGGACTCTCTCCAACTGGTCCACGTCTTTCCTGACGTGTGGTGTCCAATACCGGACATAGTGAAAGGATTACTTCACGTATTTTATATACCACACTCCTGTTTATAAACCACAGTATGATGTCTGCTTTTTTTGCAATGTGACATTGTGGAATTATGTTAAATGTATGATTCACTATAATCTGCAGGTCCTTATCTATCTGCAGAACTGCTGACTAGACAGGCATGCTCCATATTGTGTTTGTGCCGTTGACTATTGCCACTTAATTGCAGTACTTTGGACTTGCTCTTATTGAACTGCATTGTATTTATTTCAGACCATTTCTCCAGCTCGTCGAGAGTATTTTGAATTCTAATTTAGACTTCTGGAGTGCTTGCAACCAGCCTTTGCAGAATGGCTTCATGTGTATATGTTATAAGCATAGTTTCTATTCCATCCACTTCCAGGTCATTAATGAACATAGTGCATATAGTATAATATGCAGATAATACTTTTATGATAAAACAGAAGATAGAAACTACTTCAAAATTCTAAATTTACTGTAAAGAATAATCTCCCTCCTCTCAGTTTCTTTACTTCTATAACAGAGATGTAATTCCTTTTAAAGACTATAGGATGATTAAAAAATTCTGCATGAAGTTTCATCTTCTGTTACATTCTTTGTGATTGTTAAAGAAAGAAAATGGTCTCTGCATGGTTTCTAGCATACTGTTTCCAGAGGTTATATCCCCACATACACTCCTGGAAGTGCAATCTTTCACCATGATCACTGGAAAGTGGAAGACCTCCAGCTCTACACACAAAATCAACAAGCTGCTTCTATTGTTCATTAACAAACAATGAATACAATTCATCACCAGCTGGTGCTGGAGGTACACTAAACACATCCCTCAAGGTAAAGAAACCTGACACTGTTCTTTCTTATTTTTCATCTTCTCCGGACTCAGAAGCAACAATGCTGTTTAAAAAGGGGCGAGGTGAGGGTGGGGAACAAGCGGCTGGGAGGGAAGTTTCACAAGTAGCTGAAGTAGAACAAGATTTTCCATCCGAGTGTTTTTCCGTTCTTAAGGAGAAATTCTTAGACACTTTAGAAACACAGGCCTGGAAGGGTCCTGCCAGGTCTCCACATCCAGCTCCTTACCATGGCAGGCAAACACATCTTATCATCCCTTTCATATTTGGTATCAGTAAGCTGACCAGCTACTTCAGGGGGAAAACAAAAATCTTAAATCACGTTTCTCCCTTTGCCACTGCAGACTGACTGCTGGAGGTTGGATAAAACCTACAGGGCCTGATTTACAGAAAAATCAAAACCAAAACAAAAACCCTAAAGATTTTAGGAATTTTGGCATCCTCGATATAAGTAATTGGCCACACTTTCTACCAGGCCCTCAATCAAAACTCTTGCAACACATTTCACACCACACCTTCTTTAGAGAAGACTAATAGAAATGCTTCCAGCTGCAATGCTCCATTAACTCATTATCCTCATCACATTGATTCTTTTTCTATTGCAGCAACCAAACATTCCCTGCTTGCCAACTGACTTTTAATTCTCTTGTCAATATTTTTCCAAATGCTGAAGTTCATGCTCTTGGGTTTAGACTTCAGCTGAAGTTGAAGTTTACCTCTGTGCAGATGGCCTATGCAGCGCTTAAAGCTTGTGATTTAATGTGAGGTTGTAAAATGGGATTTAAGTATGCCCATGCTTTGTGCTCTGTATGGGGGTGACTTTGTCCCACAGCTCTCGTTCATGGGAATTTTGAGTGCCTCTCCAACAATACTGTTACATTAAACGGTTTTGCACTGAAAAATGGTGCCAGAGGAACATGTGTGTGTGTCCGGTCCACTTTACCTGGTAGCAATGGCACATCCATAAATCTGGTACAACCAAGGCTAGACAGGGCAGCGGGAGAAGAGAGGTAGAATGGTACAGTGAGGAGCACTCCTTTCTCTTGAGCATAAACGTTCACTGAGCATTTAGTAACAATATGCAAGCATGCCCGAATAGCACAACAACATTCTGGTCTAAGGATGTTTAATAACTCCATCGACCTATACATTTGTGGGTCTGTAGGCTACGAAACTAATAGACTTAATCCATCTGGAGACAATTGTTTTTTTAAATTAAGATCGCTGTTCTTTTCCTTAGGTCAGAAAGACAGGCTGTATGTCTTCAATTTTGGACAGTATAAAACATATTATATGTCCTCTGAGTCATCTTCAGGGAGCTTTTACTGTTTGGCTAAAAGGATGTGGAAATATTTCTTGATTTAAGTAAAAAACGGAGTTAATTTTACAAAGGGAAAAACATGCAATTCTAAAAGGAATTATGTCCAGCTGAAACATGAAATAAACTAGGACTTGGAAGTGGAATCACTGTGTAATTGAGTCAGGAGGCTCCAAGATCTTATCTCTCTCAGCAGGGCTGGCTCCACATCATCAAACTAAGAAATTAGAGGGTACATATAAATGCATGCACATACAAATGCATATTTATAAAAACTATTAAGTATCAGCCTACCAGGCACTTTTTTTTCCTTGTCTTATCCCAATAAAACCTTTGAAATAGTTGAAATGGAATCTCCTTTTAATTCAAATATGGTTCTTCATAATGCTGAAATGGATCAATGCGTTTAATTTATCCATTAAAAAAAAATCATCTTTACCATCTCAAATCCGGCCTGTAGATTCAAAATCTTATTTAAAAATATCCTTATAACAGATTTGGGGAGGGGAGGGGGCAAAACTCTGGCCCTTCCCTTACTTGAAACTGAGGTAACAAAGTGTTTCAAATAAAACATTTTAAACTCACTAATTTAAATTTTAAGCGTTGTTCACCTCCCCACACCACCAAACTTTCAAGACAAGTGTAAGAAGTGATTTAGTTTGACCTGACCTTATAAGATGTCAAGCTGAGGTTTCTATTTTACTGTCTTTAAATAACTGAGCGTTCCCTGCCTGTGTATTTAATTAGCACCTTTTTTCTTGCTTTGTTCATATAACTCATAAAATGAAAGAGAAGAACAAACTGCCTGCTCCAGGGATACTGAGATGTGACGATTACACACCAAAATGAGGAGAAGGTGAGAAAAAGAAGAACAACTAAGGTGAGGGAATTAGCTCAGTCTCAGTTCTAGGTCACCAAGGCAAATCTAGCCCAGTCTAGTAGCAATGAAGATGAGGATCATCTGATCAATTACTTGGCCTATCTCAAATGAGTTTTTAGTCTTAGTTCAGTCCCACATGGACAACTTTTCAACCATTTTTCTGGCACTAACAAGTTGCTCAGATGGAAAACTCATGAGAACAGCCCAGAATAAAGGCATCTGGGCCCTGCAATTTCTTAGGTGCAAGCAGTGTGCTGGGGAGTCCCAGGAAGTTCATTGGACTTTATCCAGGTGCAACTACCAGTTTACATGAAGCTTCAAGGAAGCACCCCCAGGGCCAGTAAATAAAATTTTCCTCTGTAGAGAACAACAAAAGCCTTACATAGGACTGAAGAGGTGCACGTCTTGTGTTTTAAGGTAATTTTACTCAAAATGAGCAAAAAGACTCAACTGACTTTTTAGCTGAGAGACAGCAGGGTGCTTATTGACTAGGCAGAACTGCAAAGCTTTTGCTATTTCTATTCTATTTAAAGAATATTTTTGTTTCCAAAGAGTTCCATCTAGGTCTTGCAATTAGCAGTATACAGCAATTCTTAAAAACATTGGAAAGATGAATAAATCATTAAAAAACTAGAAACAGAGGTTCCTAGAAGACTGGATCATCTGGTCCCCGGAGGTGTGTTACTTATATCTCTATCTTCCTTGCAAGCAATGCTTCTAAAAGGATCAGACATACTGAATCTATGGAAGTGTTACTTTACACTTTACACACAGTCATATTTTTGACTGCTGTTTTAAAGCCGATAAGCTTTGGCCTCTATTTAATTTATTTCAACCTATCTGTAGCCATCAAACATAGAAATACCTGTTTCATATTTTAAATGCAGTATTTTAGCTGAGTACTGTGACCTAAAAGTATTTGTTTTAAAATAAAACCTTCCATATGATGGAAGAATGTCACTGGGATTTGAAAAAAAACCCCCAAAAACTTAAATATTGCCAAATTATTTAATTTAGCAGTAGAGCCGTCAGAATGAAAACAAACATACTGTGCCTAAGCTAAATTCCACAGGGAAGGAAGAGTTACATGCAAGCACTAGTGTGATCCTTGCTAATGACATGTAAACTGAAGTATTTATTGCTACATTAATTTTAGCCTTATAAAGAATTCCTGCAAACAAATCCCTGTGCTTCCAGTCACTGAGTGAAATGTACAGTAATTACTAGTAGTTTAAAGAAATACTGTCCAGTATGATCAATCCAAAATATGATCCCTCCATTCCAGCGTTTCTTAGTAGCTTTTCCTTTAAAATAGGTCTTCCAACTATGAATTTTTAACAGATGGGAGAGCAGGCATTAGAAATTCCAGTGGAGGATTGGCTTAGGGTCATCTTTTCTAACAACTCTTACTGTAAGACTACTGCATCTCTAGTGGTTGATATTTTTCATACATGAGAAAAATATCTGAAAAAAAAAATCTCATTACTATTTACATTTTGTACCTTGCACAAAAATGACACAGGGCATGTCTGTACACAATGTATGAGTTAAACTGGATACTGGGAACAGTACAGGCACACTAACATGGTGCTGCTATGTCTGGGGTAATTTACTTTGTGCTACTATCTCAGCAGAATAAATCAACCCTGACAGATGCTACTACATCTAGTACATGAGCTAGCTCAAATGTCCCTATAATGCAAACCAACAAAAGCTCCTGCATGAATGCCTCAGACGTGTTAAATATGCCATAAACAAGAGGCAAAAAGTGCTTATTTACCTGTGATGTTAGTGAAATGGCACTTTATTCTAATAGGATACTGCTGTATCATTTTATAATTAAATCAGGAATCAGGGTTACTTTTTTTTTTTTAATCAGCTTACTGCTTTTGCAATTAATAGAATAAAAGAAATATGTGCTTGTGAAGTGTTCATCATCATTTCATAAGCTTCCCCCACTCTTCTAGTTGGCTTCATCTTGTTCCTGTATTTTCCTATAAGAAGCCCTTTTTTCTTTGTCATCTAGCAGCATCATGCTAATCAGAATGCAGCAAATGGAAGAGAAATATTTACATCACAGATTTCCAAATGTGGGTTTTCAGATAGAAACCACATGTTATATTATAGGGTTTAACTGTTATCACAACAGAACACATGTTCTTGTGCTTTCTCCAGAGAGAGAAGGGCCTTGGATATATTAATCTAAATGAAAATGAAGACAACAGCATGCTAGCCTGTTGAGTGTCTCAAAACAGGAAACCAATTTTTGAGTATATTTTACAGCATTTCCCTTCTGTACTTTGGAGATTCACATATTTCATGTTTAAGAACTGACTAAGGAGAGCTAGAACTTTGTCCTATATATGTTATGCTGAAAAGGGCGCCTCTTACCTCTCTGAGATGGCAGGAGAAGACCTTCTCCCCCTTCCAGAGTCTGTGACAGCAGGAAGTCCCCACCCACTACTAAACTCAGCAGCTAGGTTGTTTTTGACCAGCATGACTTGCTGTTCTGTTTTCCTTGTACTATGGAGGGCCCCATTGACAGTCATGGGGCAGTGATTCTTCCCAGAGGAACAGTTTCAAGTCATCAGCAAATTCAGGCAGATATCACTACACTACCTGCACTTTACGTCATCTATGCCCATCAAACTGATTCAGTTAAAATAGAGGTTGGGCGCTGCACACTGCATGGGCCATATGTTGCAGGGGCAGGCTCCCAGGATCTCCCTGCCACCACCAGAGGCAGCACCAAAGCACAGGCTCCCAAACCCCTGCCATAGGTGGGCTCCTAAATCCTTGCCACAGGGCTGAATGGGCAGACTCCTCATTCCCTGCCAAGTTTGTAGCATCAGCAGTGCACAATGCCACCCCTCCCCTGCTGCATGGCAGTCAGAGAGGTACCTGCAGGGGCCCATGGACCACCACTTGGACAGCCCCAAGTCAAAAGAAGAACTGACAAAAACCCACACCTAAAAATTGAAGTGAACTGCTTTTGAGATCTCTAAAACTTGTATTAGGTTGTAAGCCCTGAACTTGAACTGGTAAGCCAAAAACAAATCTGGAAAATAGCTTTAAAGCACAAAAGTTTTAGACGCTTCTTGAAATCGGTCACTTCCCTCCTGTTACATTTAAGTCATGTTTCCTGATGAAAACTGAGCACTCACAATAGGAGGGGATTACTTCCATGTGTAAATTTACTCATGTATAAGCAGAGCCATGGCCCTTAAAAATGAAAAGCACCCAAATTATTGCAAACACTGAGTTTCTGTCATGGCTTCCCATAGGAGTTAAAAACCTTTTATTTTACACTGCTTTCCAACCTACTGGAATGCTGAAATAAAGTTTTTACTATTGAAACAAAACAGCTAGGAAAACTTCATGCACATAAACCCAAATACATGTACACATGTAGGGGGCTGAAGAGTAGCTTGCTTTATGATAGTCCTAGAGAATTAAGAAAACACAGAGGCCATACAGTTTACTTATTGGTCCTGTCATGCCTTCATTAACTTGTTCCCTCTCCTCAACTAAGTGAAGGTAAGACTGATGATGCTGTCTACCTTAATCCTTCCTTCTTCCCTTCCACTTCGTTCTTTAGATTTGTTTGCTGCCTCTTCCGTATTTCTCAGAATAGGGTCTGTCAGTTTTCTATTATGGTAAGGGCAAAACCAAGCACAATTAAACTCTGATTTCAACTGGGGCCCATGGACATTACTGTTGTATAAATTAATAACAATTACTTCTGCATTAAGTTCTGTGATTAATGGCAGAAGCAGGGGGGCAGAAACTGGGACTCTGCCCCTTTCACCTCCACCATTAGAGGGCTGCCTCAGGAATTCTTTCTTTAAAATGTCAGAGACAGCTGAGACCTTCTGTGCACCAAAGGGAAGATCTGTGCATCAAAACTCCCCTACCTCTGAAGGCTCTGATTCACCCCAGGGGGGGCTGGAAGGTCTGTGCAGTTCTATGCCAGTCACTCTCAAACAGGTCAGCCTGCTGTGGGGGCTGGTATGTGTAGTCCTCTGGAGCTTGCATAGCCTGAAAAGCTAATAGGATTTATAGCTCTTACCAAGAATAAGATATGCTCAAGTAAACAAAGCTTGAAAATACAGATAGATGGAAAAAAATGAATGGATGCTTTTCCCCCTCCACATGTCAACTAGCTAACATAACTAACTGAATGCTTGTTGCTATTCTGTAACTGACCTTGGATATTTTAAATCAAGTTATTTAATGTTAATTATACTGGACTGAAGCTTGACTGCATGATGGGAAGCGAGCAAGGGGCCTTCCACCCCAGCTTTGGGAATTCTTTGTTTAAAACTGCTGAAGTTTCTGTGCTTGGGGAAATTTAAAAAGACTGTCTGAGGGGGAGGAAATGCCTCCAATGTGGGGAAGAGAATACTGGAAATATAGTCTTAATTCTTCTCTGCACCAACACTGAAAGCTGCAGAAAGGAAAGTGTTCATCAGCATCCAAAGGGGTGCTGCAAAATGTGTAGTTCTCCTGTGCTGCCCAAAGTCAAACTCATTTGGTAGTGCCCCTTGGCACTGCCAGTAGGCACTACCCCCAGTTCAGGGCTATAGCCAAAAGCCACAATCCAGCTCCTACTACACCATCAGTACTTAGGTAGAATGTAGCCTCCTCTAAACAGCTAATGGTGTTTCAAAATGTGACAGCACTTATTAACACAGATCAGCTCACTATTAGAGCATACATTTGTAGCTGAACTTAAGAATCACAGAATCATAGGAAAGTAAAGTTGGAAGGAACCTCAGGAGGTCATCTAGTCCAGCCCCTTGTTCAAAGCAGCACCATCCTCAGCCATACTGTTCCACCCAAGGCTTTTTCTTGCCAGGTCTTAAAAAACTCCAAGGATGGAGATCCACCACCTCTCGGGGTAACCTGTTCCAGTGCTTTACTACCCTCCTAGTAGGCAAGTTTTTCCTAATATCTAACTTAAACATCCCTTGGTGCAACTTAGACAGCTGTTCCTTGTTCTGTTATCTGCCACCACTGAGAACAGTCTAGCTCTGTCCTCTTTGGAATCACCCTTCAGGTAGTTGAAGGTGGCTATTAAATCCTCTCTCAATCTTCTCTTTTCCAGACTAAATAAGCCCAGTTCCCCTATCCTCTCCTCGTAAGTCACGTGCCCCAACATAAAAGGATGAGAATCCTGAAAAGTCACGCAGGGATCTTTTCTGTTAACAACAGGATTTGTTAACAAGAATAAACGTTACATATTTATGGTTGGCTGTGCCCAAAGGCCATAAAGATTGAGGTTGTGCTTTGCTGGCTGCTCTAATATGCCTGGCTGAAAGAGTGCTGGTCCTTGCTGTCTGCTGTCATCCAGGAGGTACTTAACTTAGTGAGGAGCACTAAAAATATGTTTTAGAACAATAAATAAAACTGAACTCCATCCAGTTATTCATTGCTTAGAATTGTTTGGGGCCCTGAAAAAAATATCCTCTTTTCAGAGGCGGAAATTGTCCTTTGAGCGCATATACATAAGTAAAATTTAAGACCTCGCAAAACTACTTAGATGAAATTCTGAGTCCACACAAGTTAATAGGAGTTGATCTGCGGTGCTCTGAAAATGTACTCCCCAGCTGACCCCTTGTAAGAGGCCTCCTGGCTATGGCTCCTAGTTGGAGACAAAAAGGAGAAAGAACCTATTACTGCAACCACACAGTTCATCCAAAACAGCAAAACAGAAAAAAAGTCAAAATTAAAATGAAATGAATTTCTGAAGAATGAAAGGACTGCAAGCTCCTTAGCTCCAGATGCACCAGCACTCCCATGGGATAAGCGAAGCCATCCACAAAAGCAGGGACACTGCCCAAGAGCTCAGTGTCTGGATATAATATGCTATATCCACACTGCACTGTTACAGTTTGCACATGTTCAATCACAAGAAAAAAATCTCTAATGCAGCCTCATCTTAGGAGTACTCTGCTGTCACTAACACTAAGGCCAAAAAACAAATACCTCACCATAAATTACTGGCAGTATTCAGAGCTGTAAAACACAGACAGGCCATGTTCAAGCAAGGGACAGAGAGCTTATAGTGCCTGGACCATTCTGAAAATAATACAGTTAATGAACAAGATTATGATCTGTTTTCTAAAGCAAGATATAACAGTCCTAACAAAGACAATTACATCATGGTTATCCTCTGACTGGGTTACAACTGGGTTTAAAACCGCAGTATAGGTTGTGTCCTAACTGTGTCCTGCAACTGAGCTAAACCGGAGCTCTAGAACCTAACTTTTGTAACTGTGAGCAAATGCACCTCCCCCCAGTTGCAAGTTGTCATTATCTCTGAAACTCAAACCCCAAACTTCCAAATGAATCTGAAGGGGTTTGGTTTTTTGTCAGGCCCTTGCAAAATGAATAACAAAGTTCAGTTCCTGAGTGGATTTGTTGCTGAAATGGTGCAAACTCACACACCCCGCCAAGGAATTTTAAAGCTTTACACGCCATTCTGAAAAAGGAGAACTGAGATTGTGTATTGGACTTTAAAATGGTTTCACTATGAATCTCTATTTTAGAAGTTACTAGAAACACACAGGTCTAGAAAAAATGATAAAACTCTAATACAGATATAAAGAGTCCCACGGATCCAACAGAATTTGCCTGCCAAAGATAGATTTTCCAAATTGTGACAAGTGTACTTGGCTTCTGCTGCCATCTGCACAAAGGAAAACAAATACCAGTACATTTGTTCAGTCTGTGATGGTGTATTTTCTTTTATGAGGATAAGGAATTGACAGTCTAATGTGAGAACAACCTGATTTTTGTATCTCGGCAACGGCATCATTCTTAGATACAAAATCTCTAGAAAGTGGGTCAGTAGCACCGCAATGCTCCATTGGCTCAAAGCAAGCTTAAGACTGGATTAAGCAGCTAAATCAAAGGGTGCTCTTTGTGTAGTAGAATCAGTGTAGTTGGCACTACACCAGCTTGCCAGGCAGCCCTTGCTGTCAGAAGAGGAAGGACTAGTGGATACTCCTTACAACCCTCAGTTGGTTTAATGGCCCCCTAGCTCCGAAGCCTCTCCATATTATGCCTGGAGCTAATTTGGTTCTTGAGTAGATGCAGGGGACAGTGGTCTACATGCTGATTCATGCACTAGCCCTAAGGCATTGGCCTAGCATGTGCAGGACACTCATAAGTGCAGAGAAAAAGAAGGCAGGCCACATTTTTCCAGTGGGTGTATGATAGAGCTGTGTGACATTTTGGCAGCTGTTTCATTTCAGGGGTGTTTTGGGCCATTTTGGAACCCAAAACACCAAATACAGATCAAAATACAAGGCTTTGAAACATCTCTGCAACAAAATGAGGCATCCAAAATGTTTTGGCAATATTTCGGAAAATTTTGGCGTTTTGGAGCCGGGCTTGCTGGGAAACAGCTGTATGCTGCTGCCCTGCCACGTGACTTGGCTCCGCAGGGAGCAGAGGTCTGCACCAGGGGTTTCCTTGCTGCTGCTGCCCACCCCACTCTGCCCCAGCAACGCAGGGCTGAAGGGAGTGGGCAGCAGCGGCAAGGAGACCCTCAGTGCGGATCTTTGCTCCCTATGGAGCCAGGTCACGCAGCAGGGCAGTGCTGGTCCCTGCTGTGCAACCTGGCTTCCCAGGGAGCAGAGATATGGAGCAGCGTGGGGCAGGCAGTGGAAAATAAAATGAGGTTCAAATGAAAAATAGCAAAAGCAGAGACAGCGTGGGCTGGGCAGAAGCAGTGAGGAGACCCCGGCGCAGATCTCTGCTTCCTGTAGAGCTAGGTTGCGTGGCAGGGATCAGCACTGCCCTGCCACACAACCTGGCTCTGCAGGGAGCAGAGATCAATGCCAGGGTCTCCTCGCTGCTGCTGCCCACCCTGCGCTGTCTCTGCTTTTGCTATTTCTCATTTGGACCTCATTTTATTTTCCTTCTTTTTCCATTCACAAAAAGTAATAAAATATCTAAGCAAGGGTGATGATAGTGATGATTAAAATACCTACAAGCCTAGGATCTTGGCAAGTCCTGTACCTAAACTAGTATTTGTCACATTCTTGTATCCTAGGTCAGGCAGGCACATGGGTATTTTCTGCCCACCAGCACACCCATGATGCAAGCACACATACATAAGTGCATATACACATAAGTATGGATTAACTGCTCAGAAAGATGCCTTTTAGTTGCCTTTTACTTTTGTCCAAAAGTGAGAATTCCTAACACTCATTTGAGCTAACAAGCTTTTTTTTTAATGTAAGATGTTATTTAGGGGGAGGGGATGGGGATGGTATTTGGGGATTGTTAGTATACATGTATCCATTTAAAAAGTAAAAATTACTAGAAAAAAACAGGGTAAAAACACCTATTACTCCTACTATGTTTTCTTTTTGGACAAACAACTAGTAAACTGTTACTTCTTGAATTTTTAAAAATATCTGTTTTTCAGTATAGGCTTTCTGACCAATACTCCTTTTGAAAAGATGAATAGATACCAATAAAATGAGCCTGTAAAACTCCAAGTGATATAAAGAAAATAATGAAAAAGCACAAAGAAATTCAACATACATTGTTTCTGAATTACAAAGTTAGGGAACATACAATAGGGAAAATGTTTATAACCCCATCTTTTGTATTATGCTACTGAAGCACAAATAGCTTCCCATTTTAAGTACATCTGGAATTGCTAAACGTCCTCCTTCTCCTAGCTACAATCAGGTGTCCAGGACATATGCCACACATTTAGTTTAAAGCTGGACAAGTCTGGGAGTTGCAGAACACAACACTTCTGAGATGTGAATGCCTCAGAGTTAATGATTTGCACACAAACTGCTCAAGCTCAAATAATCAGTTACGAATAAATGATTTCTGAGAATAAATAATAAGCAAGAACTAAAGAAAATCAAATTCAGGAATTAATATATGAATAAGTAAACAATGGCAGTATTTCCTTTCTAACTACTTATTTTAAGAGTGTCACGTGATTTGGCCACCCACGTAAAAACAGTATTTTGAATTAAGCCAGACAAGGAGAAAAGGACCAGCTCAGCTAAGCAGAAAATGCATCTAACAAGCATATTAAACATAGGAGCTAGAGCATAAGTATAGGTTATCATAGAAGAACAAGGCGAAAGAGTTCACATGTACTGAAGTAAATTCCAAAGATGACCAAAGCACTTTAATTTATTGTGTGTTGCTTTATATAGTTTGTTCAGAGATTCTTCAGTTTTATTTTGCTGTTTTATCATATTTAATACATTCACTGGTACAGTGTTGGGAAGGGTGTGATGGAGTAGTATTACATGATACTCAAGGTTGCCACTTTGAGCCAAGTTCCTTATCTCCTCTAGATTTCAGCCAAATTTAAAGAAATGAAAACACTCCAGGGGAAAAAATGCCCTCCAAAACTTGCCTTGTTATTTCAGTTTCTGCATAATGCTTTTAGATGACAAGTAGTGCAAACTCTACTTGGAGTAGAAACTTACTGCTTGTTGTGAAGTTACCCTCCCCAACCTGGGGAAAGGGATCTACATCCTGGATGACTTGTAACACTCCCACGGTCCGGACAGGAGGATCCAAAGCTACGGAGCTTTCATTCACAGTTATATCACTAGCTCCTGTAATCTGATTGGTTGGAGGTCCACCTATGGAAGCTTCAAAATCTGGAGGTATATCGTCTATGCAGTCCGCGTTTGGCTAATGGAAATAAAAAGAAGAAACTATGAGCTTTCATAGCACAATACATTTAATTTCCTCTGCACCTTTCTCTTTAAATCATTTACCGACTGCTAATAATGTCACCTCACCGATTTCAGTGGCACCACTTATGAATATTTAAAAGTTCCGGTGACATACAACAAATACACAGTTAGTTTGCTTTCTGTGTACTTATATCCTCCTAATAGCATATCTGGTAAGACTTAAGAGTATGTGGAGAAATGTTTATCACAAAAAAGTATTACCATCTATAATATATTTTTCTCTCAAAATTTGGTAAAGTATGATGTCAAAGATGAGTACATTTATGCAGAGTCAGATTATGAGAATAAACCCAGGCACTCTACGGAAGAGAATTTGTACCTTCTAAATCATTCCTTTCCCAAAATAATACCACATTTTCTCACATACAACACATACCTTCCCCCCCAAATTGAGATTACTGGTTTAAGCAGGGAAGCTGATTTTCTGCCAGGGACAGAAGAACCCTGCTTTGTTTCCTGCTCCTCAGTACAGCAGCTAGTATATTACTATTCAGAGCAGTTGAATAGTAACAGGGAGAGAGGGAGTCAACTGACTTAATGACTCTTTGTTCTTTACTGCACAGGTGTTAATGATCTTCTCTCCTTTTTAATGGTCTTGATGTTCCACTAATCAAGCTAACCTTTTAAAGGGCATTTTTGAAGTCTGGTAGCTGCATCTGGTCTCTCTCCTGCTATTTCAGACTTAGCAATTCTTTAGCTTTCTTCAAAAATCATTACCCATGGAGACTAATCCTCAGCAGCAACTAGGGATTCAGCTTTAATAAATGGAAAAGGAAGAGTGAGCTAGCAGAGGATAATGTTCTGCCTCTGCTCTATGCTGCCATTACTTTGGAACCATCTCTTTTTCCTTCATTCTGCCTTTCGAAACCAAAGTATGTATTATATTCTGGAACAGGATGCATGTGTGAAAATACTGTATATTCTGCTGAGTTGGTATCACAGAGTTTGTAGTAAAGATAGGGAACTGACAAGAATTACTAGTGGGCACATACATTTGTGTGTGGGAGAAAAAGCAGAATAAAGAGAACTGGCTATATAATGGAAAATATTTATGATGTTAAGGCTGCTGGTAGATGTTAATATAATTGTGCAGTTGGGATCTGAAAAACTTTATGCCTGATTCCAAAAATCAGAAGTCCTGCCACACCAGATGTTCATGGCAGGCCGTGTGATTTTTGGGATCAGGTATAAAATTCCTGTCCCCAGCTGCACAATGGCTGGGGGTTGGGAGTTCTCCAATACCCAGCTGCCCACCCTGTAGTATCAGCTACAGCTTTAAATGTCCCCTGAACAAGGACATGTCAAGTCCTGTGCAGCAAGGAAGAGGGCAGCTCCAGTTTTCAGGTGTAGGACCTAGGGATGCCTCTGTAGGATCTGCCAGTGGGCAACCTCAGGTCTTGGGTCCAGGACTCAAGGCTGCCCTATGCCCAGTGCCAACAATCAGGTGTCCAGGACATATGCCACACATTTAGTTTAAAGCTTGATACAAACCATATGTGGAACATCTTTGTGGCTGGTTTGCCATTTTATCCCACAAAAAATTCTCTGAACATGTAGCATATTATGATTTATATTGTGATTACCATGTTAATATCTGCCTGGGCTTTATATTTTGCCTATAATGTCACTTATTGCTCTTAGCTGAAAATAACGGGAAAACAAGAATTTCAGGAGCTATATGCTATCCTCAGTCTTCCCAGTTCTGTAGTCTCAGACAAGCCAAGTATATTTAAAAAACATAACAAGAATGCACAAAAATAAAACAGAAGTTTCATCTCCAAACTAAAACTCATGACATATCCAGCAAGCATGTGACTATGCTCTGAAAGAAAAATGCTAGATAGCTTGCTTCTGTTTTTAAGTGCTGAGATTTCTACTAGCTTTCTCTAAGTACTGCCTCATGAATTAAAAAGTGATGAACAAACTAAAATAAAATTCTAGCGATCTTCCAAGTATTTCTGTGTGGGTTCCTCCCATGTTCGCATAAGGGTGATTACTGGAAAGCACCCCCATGCACATTAGTAGCTGTTATGTTAGAAACTGCTTACCTACAGCCACAGGAAAAAATGTTTTAATTCTGCCAACAAATATGCCATGTCATGTCAGCAGAGGTGCCATATTTCCTTTTCTCCACAGCAAGGATATATACAATTTGTTCCCCAGAAACAGGTTCTTTATGCTGTGGTATAAAATAATGACAAAGAAAACTGAAGGGGATGACTGATGAGAAGGTGCATTCACATCCTGCACGTAGAAAGAGGAACATTTGGAACTGCAGGTACCCAGACACACTGTTAAGCTTAGGAGTTACCAAACACTTACGGCCAACATTTTTAATATATTTAGGTTTATAACCTCATGAGGCCCTTTTGTAAATCTCATTAGCTGCCTGCTAACATCTTAAGACATCTAAATTCCTCCGGCCCTTATGATCTGACTCAGCCAAGTGCATAAACATGTGCTTAACTTTAGGTACAGGAGTAATCCTATTGAACTGAGTAGGAGTGAGACTATTCCACTGTATAAGGTAAAGCATATGCTTAAGTGTTCTGCTGGAACAGGATGTTAGAAAAGTTTACCCTTTCCTTTGAATTTCTTGGATTTTTTTGTTTCTATTACTACATCTTTTCTTTTGCCATAGTTTTTAATGAAATAAATGTGTATTTAAAATGCTCAGATCATTTTTTTTGTTCACAGACTCAAATTCAGGATAAACATTAGTACATAACTAGAAAATTAAAAAAAGCTAGTTCACAGGCAGGCAGACTCAGAGCTGGAGAAGAGATTAAATAATGGCTGGCACAAAGTCATACTGAATATTCAGGAAAAAGAAATTCTACTGAAAACCATTTAACTGGTATTCATTCTTTTGAGTGCAGCAATGTATATTTTCGTTTTATAAGCACAATCAAAAGTTGCTGGGCAAAAACTTAGCTCCCCTTCCCCCATTTTTCAGTGGCTGGAGAGCCCATTTTAATTATATATACCTTTGAAATGTCATAATAGAATCAAATTTGGTTTAGAGTTCTAAACGATTTAACAAAAAAATGGCTGGTTTTTTTAGCATTGTATTTACAAAAATGCTTGAATTATTTTTTCCAGTGACTGATCCCTGCTCTCTGCTCTTGTATCTGCATTTCCTCTCTGAGAACAGGACTCTATTCAGCAACTTTTAAATCCTTAAAATAGGAAATTCCAATGAAAAGCTAGACAAAACATTGAGTAGTGATATTTGGGCAGCTGTAGTTAAAGTAATTCATATTTTATTCATGCATTTTACTTTTACTTTTGTATTAAGTAACAGACTTTAATAATAATGATATGAAGCACTGTTCTTTAAAAATCATTATCTGTGACACTCTTTGTCTGAATGACACAAGTACATTAGGTAAGTTTTGTTTATTGTATTGGCTTCTCTCGTCCCCTGTACCGGTGCACCCTGTGCGTCTGATCCAGAGCTAAGCTCACTGAAATCAATGGGAGTCTTTCCTTTGAAATATCCTTTGCATATTGTGTACCACGTTTTTTATGAAGGGCTCCAACTCACCCAACCTACTACAAAAAGTGCAGCATATTTAGAACACATTTAAAGAAAAGAGGAGGACTCAAGGAGAGAATTTTTTTACATTATCATCCTGAAAATGAGGTAGCTCTTTGAAATTTAAAGACAGGAGAGTCACTTTAAATACCCTGATGCAAAGATACCAAGCTTTAAGAGCACATACAGGTACTAGCAGAAGGATGTAGGCCAAACTTGTACTGACCTAAATGGTGGTGAAGGTCTGTAATGGAGGTCCAGTTCAACGGACAGGAGCTGAGAACATGTGAAAATCTGGCTACTTACATTAAAACCTTATTTCAGGATGACATTTTGAAAATCTTGACTATGAAATAGTTAATTGCGTCTAAACTGCCAAATTTTCACGTACTGATTAAAAATTTAGATCTACCTTTTTAAATCCATTTTAATTAGAAAATATTGTTCCTTCTTGTTAGAAGGAAAAGCCACACCATTTATATTTACATAAGCCAATTTTGCAAAATATAGGCAATAAGCATACAGTTGGCAGGAAGATAACATATGCTGCAACAGCTGAAAGTACTGCCCATAGTTAAATTTTCCCAATATTTCCCTTTATAAAACATGGTCTGGAGTTGCTTATGACTTTAACTACTTAGGCTGCTTTTTTACATGATAGGTATATGCCTTCAGCCTATGGCTGAGTTTTTTTGGAATCCTATTGCTTTGTCCATTTTAAACAAAATCCTATAACCACTTCATTGCAAAGCTCTAGTACCCGAACACTTTGGACCAGGGACTGAAATTTGGCAAGCTGATGGCTTTGTGCCAGGAATGTGCCTTTGGTTGTGCCTGTGGAGTTCCAATCAGATTCATCCAAGTGCAGAATATATGGAATTCTCAATTCACATATGCTCAGCAGAGATCTGTTACCATTTGGCAACTGTACAAGCAAAGCAGAAACAGAAGGTCTGTAACCACGAGAGCACTCCCCTTCTCCTGAATCCAGTAATCTGGAGTCTCTGCATCCCTCTGCTGTCAGCAAATTGGTCTAAACTTTTAGGACAAAAGGTATGTCACTTTCTTCTTACTGCCTGGTCCACATAAATGGTAACAGCCTAACCTTAGCTGGTACTCCAATAGCTTAAGTGATAGAGAGCCATGATATAGATCCAACAGCTCTAACTAGCTGTCAGTCCATGTGGTGGTCAGCATGGTTTCCAAATGACGCAATGAGTTTTTTCAGTTTTGCTTCTAAGAAATCTGGGAAAATACATTAAAAAAATTATGCAAATAAACAGAATAAAAAAATTAAGATTGCAAAATTTAAAATGAAGTATAACCTTCATTTTCTCCCACTGGGGCAACTGCATGGTCTCTATTGTGATTCTATTCTTTATTTGAATGACACATACTGCTTTACCCACAGAACTCCTGCATGGCCAACGCTCACTCAAAGAATCAATCAAGGGTATAAACAAGTATAAACATTAGAGGTGCATCAATACATTGGTCTGATATCAGATCAGCACCGATATAAAGAACATTGATTGTATCGGAATTCAGCCTAATGTGGCTGATAATTTGGCTGATAAATGCTTGTGCATGCACACAGCTGCAGCGCAGCATGTAGGTGGTGTGGAGCATAGCCCAGCAGCATAGAGAGCTGCATGCAGCTGGTAAGTCTGTCGTGGTGGACAGAAAGGAGGGAGGGAAGGGAGCGCACTGACAGATGAATGCCCCCCACAGTGAGGGAGTGGGGAAGGGGTGGGGCACAGGACAGAGCTGTGGTTCGTCTAGGTGGTGCAGGGCGGAGGGGGGGGGGCAGCTTCCACTGCTGTATGCACCCTGGGAGGGCACAGGAGAGGGGGCAGATATGTCCCCAGATCCGTGTGGGGCAGGGCAGGGTGGGCTGCAGGGGTGCCAGCTTTCCTTGGTGCATGGGGGCTGCGCTCAGGGCTGTGGAGCCATGCTCAGAGTGCGCCCTCAGAAAGTTTACAGATGACACCAAGCTGGGAGGAGTAGTAGATACTCTGGAGGGTAGGGCTAGGATTCAGAGAGACCTAAACAAATTGGAGGATTGGGCCAAAAGGAATCCCATGAGGTTCAACAAGGACAAGTGCAAAGTACTGCACTTAGGATGGAACAATCCCATGCACTGGTACAAGCTGGAAGCTAACTGGCTGGGCAGCAGCTCTGCAGAAAGGACCTGAGGGTTACAGTGGACAATAAGCTAAATATGAACCAATAGTGTGCCCTTGTTGCCAAGAAGCCTGACGGCATACTGGGCTGCATTGGTAGGAGTGCTGCCAGCAGCTCAAGGGAAGGGATTATTCCCCTCTATTCAGCACTGGTGAGGCCACATCTGGAGTACTGTGTTCAGTTTTGGGCTCTGCACTACAGCAAGGATGTGGACAAATTGGAGAGAGTCCAGTGCAAGACAACGAAAACGGTGAGGGGGGCTGGGGCACATGACTTTGGAGAAGAGGCTGAGGGACATGGGCTTATTTAGCCTAGAGAAGAGAAGACAGAGAGCGGATTTAATAGCAGCCTTCAACTACATGAAGAGGGGTTCAAAGGAGAATGGAGCTAGACCATACTTAGTGGTGGCAACTGACAGAACAAGGAGCAACAGTCTTAAATTGCAGCAAGTGAAGTTTAGGTTAGATATTAGGAAGCATTTTCTCACTAGGAGGGTAGTAAAAGACTGGAACACGTTACCCAGAGGTTTTTAACCAATGGTATCCAGGTCACCCTGGAGATTTTTAAGACCTGGCTAAACAAAGCCTTGGCTGGAATAATCTAGTTGGGGATGATCTAACTTTGAGCAGAGGGTTGGTCTAGATGACCTCCTGAGATCCCTTCTACCCCAATTTTCTATGATTTCATGTTTCATGGTTACCAAAGCTCCTCAGTAGCACTCAGGAGAACGTGACTGTACTCCTGCTTCTGCCATACAATTTGCATGTGGTGTTGGGCAGGTCATGTAAATGAGAATACATTCTTTATTTTCTAGAATCTGAGTCACAACAAGTCACATTTGCAGAACTGCTTGCCATTCAGAACTAGAACTGAAGTAAATATGAACTGTACTAAGAACATAAAAATGGTAGATGATACTACACATCTGAAAAATCAGGCCTAAAGCTTATCAAACTGGGCACGTAAAATTATCGGAGACTTGACTACATCCTCCATGGGTAAAATTCAGATAATAATTCTATCTTACTTCTTTGGACTCTTGTGAAGCATTCAGCTACTGCAGTAATAAAGCCACTGAAACGCACATGACAAAAGGAACAATTCTACATTCAGCACAGACTGCATGATGTGGAAATAACACATGGTGTCATACACTAAATGAGGATAAAATCAAATATTGTAAAACTGCTCACTAAGCGAGTACTGCCTATCTTGTGCACTGAGTCAGGGACCCCATGAAAAAATAATTGTATGATCAAGTAATTAGAGTATAACACAATGCTGAATTGCACAGGCAACCTTAATTCTGACATTTCCTAACCTCCAGATGCTTCAGATTGTAATATTAATGTTCTGTTCATGTTTTACTTTGTGGACAATATATTTGTATATTAGAAAAAATATATAGCTTATATATAGTGATATAATAATAATTTCACAGGCAGTTTTAGTTTTGATTGTTCTAAGCTAATTAACACACCTGCATGGTTTTTTTTTCCTTCTGCATTTTTCCATAGAGTAATAAAACATCACTTGCTACCAGCCTTGTTTTTCATCCCAGTAGTCTGTTTGGATTATATCTCTGTGACAATTCATTGCTGCACTTGGAGGTAGCTACATTAGTTGTCCTAATTTATTCATATACTCTCCTTTGTTTTGCTACAGCTCACTTGTGTAGACACAGATCTATAAAACTGTGCAGACATAGATATATAAAACTGGCATACTGCCACCTCTGCTTGGGGATGGTATTTGGAGCAGCTGCTAGTCCACCAACTACCAGTGTTTCAGCTTTGAACTGTACAGTCATAAGTTACTTTTCCACCCAATGCATAGATGGTTTCATTATTGCTGGAGGAGGCAGTGAACTTTATAATACCTGCTTTTAGGAATACTGGATATATGCAACATCTGAATTTGAAAATTCAAGTAACAATTCAGTTTGGTTTTTTTTGCAGATTTCTAAACAGCTCTGAATGTACTGGGTGACAAACAGTCTAATGTGTCCTTATATCATACGATTCACTCCATGTTTAATTATTTGGGAGAAAGGTTTCATAAGCAGGAAGCCTACTGCAACTATGCTGTAAGATAAGGGATGGGACCAATCACAGAAGGGCCATAAATCTGGTGGTCAGCATTAGAGGTGGAAAAGGTGTACTTGAGAACGTGGAAATCCATCCAAATCCTTAAACAAACAAACACGGTCAACAAACTAAACCACACGCATACCCACCCCCAACCCTTCCCAACAGGTGGGTGTAAAGAATGGGAAGCAAAAATGGGATGCATTATTCACTTGCGCGCCGCCAAATAAATCAGCGTACCATAGCACTAAGGGTGGTTTGAGAACCTAGACAGAGAAACAGATGGGCATGTGCCCAAGCAGGAGAGGTTTTCACTTTGTGGCTGGTCGGCCACATGCCATGCTTACCGGAATCCCTAGAGCTTTTAGAATGTTCATTTTACACATAGGGCAGGTGCGATGGTCTAGCAGCCAGGGATCTACACAAGATTTGTGGAAGAGATGCCTGCAATGAAAAGCAAGATATTTTAAATTCCCATCCACCCCAACAGAGGTTAAGAGTTTTTCAGTAAGTCCTAGCAGTCTCTTTTGAACTTGGTCAAATCTGGGGGTGGTGAAAGTGTGGTTTTGTCATATGCGAGAGGCTTGGAAAATGGCATGGACACAGTATAAAATGCCCTTCCCTTTTATCTCATTTAGGTATGTGCACAGCCCCCTGCCAGTGCCAGCAAGATGTATACAAACTAGAGATACCAAAAATAAGAAAAAAAATAGTATGTTACATGTAAGCAACAAAACAACTTTCTTAAACTGTTATAGACTGTAAGCTCTAATACTTGTAAAGAGAATGCGACTGGTAGTAAAGGTCAAATCACACAGGTCTCTCTCTAGTGATGGCCCCAGAACACAAAGGTGATCCCATAATCATGCTTTGTACTGCCTCACTTTTTGTGGGAAAAATGTCAAAAGGCAGAAGCAGGAAAAAGACAATACCTAAAAGAAAGAAAAATAAGAGCAAGAAAAAGTAAAACCTCTACTACTTTTATTTTCCTGCTCCTAAACCACGAGCTGTTGAAATGAAGCACTCTAGCTGTATATTTCTCTTCCTAACGTATGGCTGATGCTGTTCCGTCAGCCAGAAAAAGATGGCCAGTAAGACAATGAAGGTATCTGGATGATGCAAGGCATCCTGTTCACATTTTATCCAGTTACAGGTAGCATAGTTTCTTGACCATGAGTCTAAGGTACCTACAGCCGCCCAACCAAAAATGAGGCTGTATAAATCAACATTTAATGCAGTATTTCCCAAACTTTTGATACCTGGGACACACTTTTTTCTGGATTAAAATTGGCAGGATACTTCATTCTTACACGCAAAAAGGTGTGCATGTGTGTGTATATAAAGATACAATTTTTTTTTTCTTCCAAAACATATATTCCATTCCCTTGCCAGAGGAAATCACACCAGGCTGAGATTTATTATTAAAAAAATTGACATTAAAAGAAAATCTTTCTTTAAGCAAAGGGTTAGTTTTTATACCAGTGGCTCTTAACGCTTTTATCCCCAAGCCCCCTCCATACCTTTTCTGAATTTTGCAGCACCTGAGTTGAAAATCACTGAGATAGATCCAAATTCAGAAAATATCTGGAGGGGGGCCTTGAGGCTAAAACAGTTGAGAACTACTAGTCTAGCTGCCTGGTGCCACTTAAGGGCAGAGGGGGCAAGACTTCCCTCTGACGTGCCCTGCTCTTTCCCCTCTCTGCTCCCTTCCAACCCCAGGTCTGTAGCTCAGGGGGCAAGGGCAGCTCCTGGTGTTCAGGTTGCTCCTGCGGGATTTCACACGCTGGTGACCATTCCTGTAGTCCCTCGGAGCATGGAAGAAATGAAGGGGACAAGCTGAGCGGTGCATCCAACAGCTTGCTTGCTTGCAGCAGAGCATGCTGCTGGGAGCATGGGGGAGGCTGGCCCAGGGGCTGCCCGGGGGCAGGGAAGGCAACAGCAGCAGTAGCGGCAGTCCCCAGAGGAGCAGCTGCAGGTGCTGTTGGGGTAGCTGGGGCAGGTGCAGAGTGGGGAGGAGAGCAATTCCCTCTTCACACAGGGGATCTCGTACTGCACTGCCGTGGTTCTTGCAACACCCCTTTCAGAACCCCTGATTGAATGCGTACATTTTATGGATGCCTTTGCTTCTTCTCAGGAGGATGTGCTGTGGGGTGTGGAATTCAAGATAGCTAAGGGAGCACCAGGTTGCTCAGTGAGGAAATTATCTGCTGTCTTTGTGTCTGATTTTCAGAGATTTTCCATAAAGGGAGTGCCCACGCAGAGCCTAATGGGAGCTCCTCACTCCTTTTAATTCCTGCAACATGTGCAGCCTTTTGGCCAGGCTTTGGCTGGTTTGTTTGTAAGTTATCCTGCAAATATTTCAGTTGAGGGGAATCTATCCCCAGGAGAGAGACGGTGTCCATATGCCCAGATTTTCACGAGGGAGAACCTGACTGCAGCTGGATGGAGGCGTGTTGAGGCAGAGACTTGGTCTCAGTTTAGACTCTGGTGCAGAGGCCTCTTCTCCTGAAAGTCAGAGTATTTTGTAAAAAAAATAAAAAAATTAAAATAATAAAAAAAAATTGTTCTTCCTATTCATGTTTGGATTTTCATGAGAATATTTGCTATTTTCTTTTCTGTCACTAAACAGTTGTTTTTGCATTATCTTGGACACTGAATTTATTTAGCCAAGAGTAAGACACACCAGCTTATCTCATATGTATGTTTGCTCCTGCCTGAACATGCCCTGTAGCTTCATCTGCATTAGGATATTTTGTACCTATTTCCAACCCCTATTTCAGTCTATAATACCACCTACTCTATTGTTAGCATTGACCTACCTGTACTGATCTAAAAACAGTATACCCGTGGTCTTGGCATCTAGGTTTCTGTGCAAGAACTATACACTTACCTAGCTACAAAAATTGGACAGAAATACAAAGGACTTAAACAAAATTAAAATAAGACATTTTTATTTTAAAATAGGAGGATCCATACACACATATGAATTAAAATGAGAAATGCTGCAGACTAAATCCAATTGGCTTACTTCAGGGAAAGTGTAAAGGCCTTCTCTTAAGTATATAAGGCAATATTTCAAGTAGTACCACTGCATGTCATATTTCAGTCAGGCAGAACTTTGCTGAAGTATTGTCCACACTGCTGAAGACAGGCATATAAAACACATATTTTCCTGTGTTCTGCATTTCACTGGGTCTTCACTAACCCACACATGTATTTCACTGGTATTTTTTAGAGTCACGACCTACCAGAAAAAGGCACATCTGCCAACAAAACTAATACTATCTGTTGAGTTAGCAGATCATTAATAACAGAAATACTATCTCTGCACAGAAGATGTTACTGCTGAGAAAGCCAGGATCATCTCATGTACAGGAATATTTATATATTTAAAGTCCAATATATGCAAAGTAATAATTTTGCTTCTGTATTCCATCTCAATATTTAAAAAACAAACAACACCAAACCCCAATGTTGTTCCTCACATAAAAAGATATATAACAGTCTTTCAACTAGTTGGAAGACACTGAGGTACATTTTCATCATTGTTAATTCTTAACTACTCTTACTATGTGGTTGCATCATTCTGTATACTTGCTGGATTTCTTATTAAATAGTAGTAGAAATTCTAGTCTAGAAGTATATGAAATCTGAGACCCTTACTCACTCAACTCAGCTCCCTTTCTTGTAGACATGGACCCTCTGGGAATAAAGTTAAAAGAGAATTGATAATACTTCCTTTTATTCTGAGTCTGACTTCATACTGCTATGGCAGACAGCAGATCTCTTCTTGGAAGCTGAATCTAGTCTAATTATATCAATTGGCTGTGACATAAAAGTTTGTCAGGCCTCATCCAACACTACATGTCATCGTGATTCATGTAAATGAAGTATCATGATACTTAAAAGTTAAAGCCACTACTTTGCTAAGGTTACTAAGGTTCACAACTCTTTTTCTAAAACAGCTTTTGCCTTGTTGGGAAAACCACATAATGCATCAAATTTCAATCTCTGTAGTATCTAATCCCTGCCTTCTCTTTATCCCAGGAGGTTTGTATTCAGCATATCATCAGACAAACATTTCCAGTTGGTGAAAGCATTGCAATATATAGCTTATTTACAATCCCTGAGGAGCTACTCTAAGAACCAGTGACTGAGAACCAATAAATAATTTACATTTAAAGCTTATGCTCAGTCAAATTACCCTGAGTGTGTTGATTTATGTAGTGTACTGGAAGTCAATGTCTTGTTTTTGAGCTATATGCAATAACTATATTAAATATTATTAATTAGTTGATTTGTTCTCTTTAATAATGTACTCAAACCCATATGCTAGCATAAGCGCCAACATTTAAAGCTAATTTTGGCCAAAATAATCAATTCAGGTTTTTTAGAGAGCGTGTATATTCATATGCTCTTGAAAAAAAACTGGACAAAAATCTGTTTCTGATCAAGAATATGTAACTTGCAGAAATAAGGTCAGGTCATTCCAACACAGACTTGAAAGTCCCCCTTTGTTCTCAAGTTCCAGCTCTGCAAACCTCAATGAGGCTACAGATCACATTACAGCATTTCATAAGGACTGTTAATCAGAGAAAATTTGGAATTTTCATGTTTTACAAGCATTGAACTGAAGTTCTGCTCTCCTTGAGGCCAGCTGGTTTTATAGAACAACACTCTTAAAGGAAAGCTATCAATGTCAAATGACTTAACCCTGTGACATATCTCTTTGCACTGCTTCAAATACTAAATTAAATGATACACTATAGTTTAACTGGTTTTAGCCTGTATTTGTACAACAGTTGGTCAGATTGAAGGATCATTTTATCGGTTAGAAAATGTGTTAGTTTCAATGGATCCAAAATTAGATGTGTATGTTTAAAGCCTGAGGCCCCTTCCAGCCCTAAACTTCTGTGAATTCATTACAAATCAGAGGCCAAAATGATCTCTTTATGCGTGCATATATTTTGTTCGGGTAAGTGAGGAATCTATTTTTGCAAATTTTGTTGTGAAGCTCTGTTTTATTTTTTATTCCATATTACATTCCCATGCACATACAAGGCATTTTAACAAACAATCAGAGGATCCTTGCCCTGAAGACTTTATAATCCACAGCAGGTAGAAAAAGACAGACAAAGAATAAGATGGAAGGACAACAATAACATGATGCAGTCATTTGAGAAAACTCAGCAGTCTTTAGGATTAAATGTTTGAAATTCACTTGGGGACGTGAACTTTGAAACAATTTAAAGCACAAGATGAAGTTGGAAGAACTATCAGCGAGTTCAAGAAGGAGTCTTCCAAATGAAGGGGACGGTGAGAAAGAACCACAGAGATCGGCACAGAAAAAGGCAAGAAGGAGAGAGGTCAGAAGTAGAGCCAGGTGAATTATTTTTGCCACAACACTTTGTTGAAAAATGCAGATTTGGGACAAATGAATGAGCCTCAGAACTTTTTCAGTGGGGACGGGGAGGCAGAGGAGACTATGAAAAAATATTCTGAGAAAGCTGAAACATTTCACACCAACTTTTCTGAATGAAATGGTTTGATTTGAAATGAGGAAAACAAATTTACCCCAAGTGTCTTAAAATACCATTTCAAGTTTTGTTTTGAAGCATTTTAAAACAAAACATTTTGGGTCAAATGAAATGCTCTGTTTGGCCCCAAGCTGATTTCTTTTCCTTATATTTTAGTTGCTAAACATTTTGAGCAGCTTTCTTTTTAGATTTACCCAACGTCCTTTATTGAAATCTTCTTTTTATTTTTGGAAGTGCAAGCAAACTAGAAAGTTCTAGTCAGAAACAAGGAATGAGGCAAGAGTGAGACAGAAGCAGAGAGAAAACTAAATTGCACAGGGTCATAAGAGCAAGAACAAGTTGCTTAAATCTCATGCCAGGACACCGAGGGATGCTAGGAAGGTACATGAAAAGGGTTCAGCAGAGTTACAGGTGTAGTCATGGGATTTAGTGAAGAGTACATGAGTATGACTGTTTTTCAAGGTAAGATAAGTAAGTTGATTAAAGAGGATAAATATGCAGTGGAATAAGCCTGCATAGATTGTTGCTTTTCTCGTGAGCAACACAGGGGCCAGAACATGAAAAAATGCATAGAGTCAGGGAGACTAAGCCTCAGACGTGGAGGTGGGGGTAGAGTTTTGGGTTTCTGCAGAATGCTTAGGTTTCTTCAGTAATATATGTGGAGGAAATCATGAGTGGAGAATGGTCAGTGAAGCAGGGTTGTTAATGGAATAGAAGTCAGGGAAAGAATGTGAGTGAGGGCAGGGCAGGATACAGAATGCAGAGACAAGGTGACCAAAGAGAAAAAGAGATTAATAAGAAATACCACTAGTCTTAGTATACACAAATTGAGATAATAACCTAGAAGGCAACAGTGCTGTGCAATGAAGGAAGTGGTTAGTAAGAGGAAGACAAAGCAGCATCAGTAGTACCAGCAACCTGGCTATCCCCAAATATTGGGAAGAAAAAATGAAGAAAGATTTGAGATCACAGACAAGACAGGACTGGGACAGTTGACAGCATACTGGGAACACTGGAACATGGTTACATTCAGTGCAGTGTCAATGCCCTCAAAAACCTATTTTAATGATGCTTGCTACTGCTGCTCTTAAAACTGGCCATTAAACCGAAACTTATTTCAGTACAACATGCAAAAGCCAAGTAGTACACTATGTTATCTCAACCTGTCAATTTAAATGCTGTGGTCCATGGAGTGAAATTTAAAAATAAAAAAAGTCGTAAGATCTGGTCCCATAGAGAACAAAAGGTATAAATGAAATGGATCTCCCCTCTTGTATTATCTGGTATGGCATAAATAAAGGCAGGATACCCATCACTGACTTCACTGCAAGTAAAGAGTATGTTTTAGTGAAGAAGCCGGTGAAATAATCAATGTGCTAAAAATATCTCTTTGTGTGGCTCTGACATTTCTCTGTTGAAGTAGAGGCAGTTTTTGACTTACGACATTTCGAGTTACATCGAATACCGCTTACAACATTTGTGAATTGACACCGTTTCGACGTTCTGACACGGGTTTCACCTTTATGACATTGGACAGTCTGTTGTGGTGGGGGGGGAAGGGGGAGGGAAGAGGTGTGGGGAGGCATATCAATGCCCCCGCAGTGAGGGAGGGATTGTGCCTGGGACTGGGGTAAGCGCTACCAAGCTGGGGCAGTGGGGTGTGGGGAGGGAGTGGGATGGCTCCCACCACTGTACGCTGCAGGTCTGGGAGGGCATGGAGGGATGTGTGCCCTGGGTCTGCGTGGGGTGGCCAGGGCCAGGGCTGTGCGCCAGGCAGAAGGTGCTGGAAGTGGAGGCTCTGGCTTGCCACCACTTGCGCAGCTGGGGTGCAGGGGAGAAGTGCTGCGCTGCCTTGGACAAGCGGTGCACAGCAGCGGAACCGCTTCAGCCTCCCCGCGCCTCCTGGACAAGCCTTGGTTTTGCACCGTTGAGTGGTGGCAGCTGCAGGGCATGGTGGGGGCTTGTGCCCCGGGTCTGTGTGGGGTGGTTGGCAGAGTGGGGGCTATAGGGGAGCTGCAGCCACCCTAAAATTCCCCACCACCCGCCTGGAGCAGCCCCAGCCTAGACTGCCCAAGCAGATCCAGGGCACAAGGCCCTGCCATGCCCTGCCACCGTTCTCTGGGGCGGAGCAAAACTGCGGCTCAGCTGGGAGACACAGGGAGGCTGGAGCAGCTCTGCCGCTGCACACCACTTGTCCAAGGCAGTGGAGCACCTCTACCCAGAGCTCCCCAGCCCCAGCTGGACAAGCAGTGCCAGGGCAGAGCCCTCGCTCCCAGCGCCTTCCACCCAGCAAGCCGCACCTACATCCCACCCTCCCCCCATCCCCAGCTGGACAAGCAGCAGCAGGGCAGAGCCCCCGCTCCCAGTGCCTTCCACCTCGCCATGGGGGGAGCAGCTGGACAAGCTGCAAATTCTCCCGTGACCATAGCCCCTGCTCCCAGCACTGCCCGTCTCACCATGGTGGGAACAGCCAGATGAGCTGCAGCTTCTTCCACGGCTGCCCATAGCCCCCAGAGTGCAGCTGGGCACTGCCAGCCTCCCCGTGGGGGAGTAGGTAGATGAGCCATGGCTTCGCTTCAGGGACTATGGGCTGTTAATCATTTGGCTGGAGGATCAAGATAAACACCATGCTCCTGTGAGTTTAGGCATCATTCAGGATGAACAGTAAAAAGTAGCAGAGGAAGAAGATGCACCCACTGTTGAAGAGACTCCTACTCGTAAAGTCTTGACAACAAAAGTGCTGGCTGAGGCTGCCATGTCCGTCTGAGGAACCTGACCCTGACACTGAATGCAGTGCATCAGTGAATAGGGGCATATCCAACATGTAAATACATCAGTGTAGCTATATTACTCATCTATAATCGAATATAAAATTCTGGGTTATTTTTGGTGAAAATAGGGTACTGGGCTTTGGTTCAGAAACCAATCCCCCATTTATAATATTGTTTCCTATTGGAAAATTGGTTCCGAGTTACGTTTTGACTTAAGATGATATTTTCAGGAACCAATTGTGTCATAAGTCCGAGGACTGCCTGTACTGACAGATGGATTTTCAATATACATTTTGGGGACAGCACAAATCTTAAAAAAGAAGCCTCAAGAGAGTTACCAGATGCAGTGATTGAGTGGGAGAGCTGCTGATGCACAAATCTAAACAAACAGGCAAGTATATTTGATACATTACATGCATCGATCCAAGGCTCTACACAGCTTTCTTTAATATGATTTTATTTTTGAGGTATGTCAAACAAAAATAAACTTGACAGCATCCTGAAAGAAAGGAAGACAGATAAATGTGACCCCAGTCACAAGTTCCAACCAACTCCCTCCCCAAAAGTCTGGGAAAAGGAGACTGGCTTTGCACAGTACACCATGAAAAACAACACAATTGGGTAATTTTGGATCCATGGCACAGAAGAGGAAATTCCAAAGAACAGGACCCATGGAGAACATTCTGCCAGCTGCTCTTGTCTTTGTGACAAAGGGACTTTAGGTTGAGTCCCTTTAGTAAGCATGGTGGGAGCAATATTGCTTGATGAAAGAGGCAACCTCTCATATACGCAATCTGTAAAGCATACATGAATTTCTGGGTCAGAAACATCATCTTAAACTGAGCCAGATCACTGAGCTCTAATGTTCTGGTGCTGGCTTTTAGACAAGTTAGAAAAAAGGAAATGGAAGTTTTACTAAGGTTTGTTGAGAATCTAACATCTTCCCTGAAGTGCAGGTTAATGTACCAATGCTAGATATACAAGGTGCCCCCAGCAGGCATATGGTGGAAATCTGAAAGAGCATATATATGTATATCTGCAGGCCTTTGTCTCCCTTCTGCAATAAACACTCAGTGTGAAGAGTGTGCTTTTCCCTTACATAATAGTCTTTTTTTTTAACCTGACACAGACTTTGTATTATTATGAATATTCATTCCGTTCTCAGTTGCTCAGTGCAGCTTATCTTTGGTTTCTTTTTAATACTGTAAGCTCTGAATGTGGGGACTGGCTTTATTTTTATTTCTTAAATAGCACTCAGCACGCTGTTGGCACTTAACTGACAACAACAGTGATATTCGTTAATAAAGTTACCTACTGGGGTATGCAAATGCCTATCAATATATTCAATGTTACTACTGAAAACACGTATAGTAGAGAGAATGGTTTCCATAAAGTAGCTACTTGGGAGGGAATCATTTTCAGCTTTCTTAATTCAACGTTGCTAAAGTTCAAACTGTGTATACAACACTGATGTGCTACTAACCTTTTAGCTTGAGTCATTTCCAAGCAACCTTTTAAGACGGCCAAAAGTTGACTATGTGTTTCCTATTCAGCCTTATTTAATACTATACATTTCAACTGAACTTTGTTCATAACACCAAGCATAACCAAAACCTGAGTGATTTATAATGATGAAAGATGTTGCTAACATGTAGTTCTTCTGTGTAATTGCCACAAAAGGGATTACCTGTATATTTTGTATAAAATTTCCTAACTTTGGTTATAGTTCCACAGGAAAATACTGGTTATTAAACCAAGTTTTAAGTTTTGTGCAATGTTCCTATTTTCTGTACTTTTGCCAGAATAAGGGACATGTCTGTGCCTATGTTTGGAAAAAGACTACTTGTTTAACAAGTTAATGCTGGGGATCTGTATTTGGCTTAATTCATAATTAAGTAATTGTTTCTGGTTGACTACTGAGTGATAACAATAAGCGGGCAAATAAATTATTAAAATTGCCTAGCTGGTAACAGGGAAGCACATATTTCCTACAGAGCTGAAAAGGAATACACACTCTTGTTAGTGAATCTATTTCAAGTAGAAGAAAAAATCCAGTGCTTATTCCTGTATACAACAAAGGGCATGAAATGGAATACTTGACTATATTTTAATGTATGCCATGCAAGATGTATTATTTTATAATTCCTTTAATTTTATTTTCAAGGCACTCTTGGGAATTTTTTTTGCGTTTGAATTTTTAAATGTGAAGTTAGACCTTCTTGGAAAGAAGTACAGCAGAATAAGTTGCAATACCTGTGGTCTTGTGCTAGAATCTATCCTTAGTACTAGTTTAGATCAGGAATAAAGTTCTCGCAAGTCAACTGAATTAGTGTACTAACATAAAACTGGTACAAATGACAGCAAAATCAAGCCTCTCTCTCTCCTTTTTTATTAAGTGAAGATCTTACAAATTTACAGATTCCACAGATGTAGCAATCCGGCTCTTACAAAAATATAAAAGCGCACAGAACTCCCCAAAAGAATTCTAAATAGCCTGAAACCTACAGCTTTTCTAGTTATGAGGGAACAATGGTAGCAAAAATGCCTTCACTTTGTCAGCCTAATACTCAGTCTATATCTATGGGGCAGGCACAGGATGGAGCTGCAGCTCATCTGGGGAAAGCAGGGTGGGGGGCGTGTGCCCCTGGATCTGCGTGCGGGGCAGGGCAGGCTGCTGCTGCACTCATGGTGAGTGGCAGTGTCACTGGGAACAGGACTATGGTGAATTTTGAGGTGGCTGCAGCCCCCCTAGCCCCCCGTCTCAGCACTGTTGCCATCTGCAGCCTGGCCCAGCCTCTCCCACTGAGAAGAGCTTGACACAGCCCTGGCCCCAGTCCACCCCACATGCAGGTCCAGGGGCACATGCCCCAATGCCCTCTCAGGGTGCGCGCAGTGGCAGTAGCCGCTTCCCTCCCCTCCCCACCCTGGACAAGCTGTGGTTCTGTCCCGTGCCCTGCTCTGCCCTGACTAGGCAGTGCCTGCCCCAGCCCCACTCCCTTCTCACCGCGGGGGCCTCGATCTACACAAGGTAGAGTAGCTACCAGCCTCCTGCCATGCAGGCTAGTTTATTAGCTTAGTGCCAGAGGTAATTCAATGCTAAAGTTTCCAATGTCATGGTGAGCTTCCACTTCAGGAAGCAGCTCATCTGGAAGAGTGCAGTGTTCTTGGGGGCGCTGCTTCCTGGGATTATAAGGTTACCATATAGACCCTACACTTACCCAGAAAGCCTGACCTAATCTCATGCCAAACATGAACACTGAGAAATGTAGGCTCTGATTCTTCATGGTTCTTGCTACTCCTTAAAGTTATTTAAATTTATAAAACAGATCAGATTAATAGGGAATACATTACAGCACATAATCCAAATAACGTAAATTCTCAGATAATTTTATCTGAAGAGTTCTCAGAGATCAGAGTTAGGCCTAAATATAGAGGCCATGTTCCTTAAAAGCAACATATCAGAACTATAACTGCCTCTCTACTTGATACTAAACTTACCTGCAAGGTAATATCCTGACAACATCATTGGGCTTGTAACCTTCAATACAAACAGCACAATTATCAAAGTCTGGCTCGGTTTCCTATGAAAAGAGACAGAGAGAAAGGGTGGGGAAGAGTGTTCATTACATTATTTTTTAAAGAACTTGTGAGCTAATCTCTTCATACATGAACCTAAGTGGTATGGACAATAACAAGATATGGTGAATTAACAAAGGGTAGAGACTTCTGTCAGCTGCTCCATGATAACTGTCTGTCTGTCCACTGTTACACCACGCTAAGGCCTTGTTACATATTAATTTTAGGTGGCTCCTGGAGCTCTTAACCCTCGGTTTGTCCACACAGTAACATGTGAAATTAGTTTTATGCACTCTTTAGGCATCTTAAACTTACGTCACATCAGCCTAGGTTTCTCTCTGATCTGTGTTACCCAGCTTGTGTTACACTAAGGTGTAGCCATTCTAGGCTATGTGTTTGTGTGAACATACCACCTAGACCTGCTACCCTACTGGATTCAGTCCAGAAAAGAGAGACAGACTGGCACCAGTGGGAGGGACTGGGCAGGGGGGTATCCCCTTCTTTGCCTGCTCCCCCAGGACAGCACTGGTGGCTGAAAGTCAGCCAGGAGGGCACAGGGGTGTAGGAGAGCCCTAGGGGCCGAGAACAGCCCAGGATGGTAGGGAAGGGAACACCAGACTTACCTTTCAGCCCTCAAGGCTACGGGTTTGAATGTGAATTGTTTCAAACTCAAGCTAGCACTAACACCAATTAACATTTGGACCAGCTCAAAGGGCAATGTGTAATAAGGCTCTAAGTGAAAGGTAAAGTGAGGCAGCTTGCCCCTGAATGCAAAAAGGTTAAGTTTCCTGCATTAGCTTTCATTTACTGTAGGATAAGAACAGGGAGATGAATAGTTACTGAAAAGCAGTTGTTCCACCTAAGCCCCCAGCTCCCTGTAACCCTCTTGAATTTAATTTTTCATTGAGAATTAAACATGGTATATGTGAAGACAAACAAGAAAAGAAAAGCTTTTCCTCAGGGATCCAGTCCCGTAGGTCTTACACTTCAGTATTGTTGCCAATGTGGGGTTTGCCAGAGTGATGACAACTGGAGAATTTGATTTGTAAATTCTAACAGTAACATATTTACAGGTCAGACTAAAAAGACTGTTACTGTATTTTTATTTCCTTTCCCTTCCCTGCTCCATTCCATCCTTAAGTTGCTTATAAGCACTCTTCCCCTGGCTGTGGGGTATTTGTTAGTGTGAACAGGTAACTGTCATCCCCCTTCTGCTTCCCGCTTCCTGGAAGAGTGAAAGGAGCCTCTCTGCAAGTTCCATTTTCAAGTGAAAACCTTGAAGAATTACCTTATCACCTTTTCTGATTGTTCTGACTTGCAGCTTGCTGATAGCTTTCTTTGCAGCATCCCCAAGACGGCGCTGAAAATGCAAAAATCCTCTTTAGTAAAAAGCATATCTTTATGCAGAAGAAATGACCGTATTTTTGGGAAGCTGTTTAATAATCTGACACAACTTTTACATGAAACAGTGAAATGCTGTGTAAATAAACTGATGGGGCCAGTGAGGATGCTGTAGGAAAGTGAAAACCACTTATTTTAAAATTCTGCGTGGATTAAAGGCTCCTCAGTTATTGATGAGTAAATTCCACTGGGGAAAGTACTTATAATGTAGATTCAATGTAGAACAAGCACGGGCCTATGATTATAATAAATCATTTTATTTTGGGTATGGCCTGCAGGTAAAAACCGATCTGTATGAACCAATCTGCTAATTGGGGGACCAATTTATTCTTCTCTTAAATAACACTAATGAAATATTTTTGAGGAAGATGCTCCTGAACTGTACTCCCACCCTTGTTTCTGATCTGGTTTATGGCTTTGAGCAAGCCATTTAGACCAAAAGTTAAAAAATTGAGGCACAGTGAAAAATACTTCTCTTCAGCAAGGGACAGAAGTTATACATAAACCGGTAAAAGTGATCGGAAACCAGTTCAAATCTGTAACACAACAGAAGTTCAGTGCACATAAACCACTTCCAAAATGGCCAAAACCAATTTAAGGTAAATCTGGATGGATGTAGTATGGATGCAGAGTGGGCTGGCTAGCCTTGTCCCAAGCTGTCTGTTCAACAAGAGTAGGGAGATGTGGTCTAGCACCCCCCAGCTTCTGGCCTGTGCCACTGCAGGCATGTGGCTGCATTTCTGGAATCAAAATCGAGTGTCTGTTGGCTTGCTTACTGGTTCAACCTATAGTTTAGACTAACTTGTGAAGGTTGAATCAATTCAGCCAGGGGCTTTTTGACTGTGTGTATTTAGCTTTAATTTCCATTCTGATGAGATTCTGATCCCAGTTCCCCTATCTTTAATATACTATTCGGCTATTCCAAAAGGATATGCTGAAACACCAGTGGTTTTCATTCAAGAAAATACAAGTACATTTAAATGTCAATCATTATTCTTAATTGTTGCTCAATGTTTGTGCAGAAGCATGTCTTCCTGTGCTTTTCACTAGGTCAGCAGCTGATAGTACCTGCAGATGACTGCACCTGTGTGGGGGCCCCAGCTGATTTCAATGGAGCTGTATGCAGGTGCAAGAAGTCTGCCCGCACAGTGTGAGTTGCAGGGTCAGTGCTGAACCCTTTACCATACACTGAGCCCCATGTCCTCCAGTTAAAAGCAGCTGGTGAAACTTCAGATGCACGTTACATGCAAGAAAAATGGATCCCCGTGCATACAGAAATTTGGCAGTGGGGGATTGGTGAAATGTTAATTGTCACAGTCCCATACCCATGCGGGGTTTGACTCAGCCTGCTGGGTTGGACCTAGCTTGCAGGCCCAGACTCAGTGCACTGGTTCAGTTCAGAGGCCCAGACCAGCATGCAGGGCTGGGAGCAGGCTCGGAAGCAGGCTCAGCTCCATAGCTGCTGCTACTCCGTATCTGCAAAGAATATTTTTTCTCTTCATTCTGCCTCTTAAAAACCAAGATACATGTTCTATACAGGGGCATGCTCAATGTGAGTAAATATGGCATATTCAGTTTCTTTGCTTTTCTTTTCGTCCTTTTCACCTTTCTCTATCTTTGATGCTGAATTGTAAGTGCTTTCCCAGTGAAACTTCCTAGCCATATATTTTTTTTCATACCATTTGTAAAAGCTACAGTGCTGTATGGGTCTGTGTATTCATGCTGCATCTCCAGACAAACCCAAAGGGTGAAGCAACTGCCAAATGAGAACACACTCTCAGAAACTGGGAAGTGTTTGTTTACAGCAGCAAGAAATGCAAAACTGCTTTGCAGAATCAGCAACACCAACAGTGGAAGGGAGCCACAACTCCATGTCTTTCAGTAGTAAATTCACGTTCCATAACTGAGTGTTCGCCTATGTCATCATCCTAAGGTTTCTGTCTGCATGTGCAATCTCACTAAAATAGAGACGGGGGGAATCATACTTAAGTAACATATTTGGATACTTAATGCCCTTTTCCGATTTCACTTATGCTGGTTTTTGGATCAGTGTGGATTTTGGATCCTGATTCCTATCACTGTATACATGGAAATTTTAGAGCAGAGGATTGTGAGGACGTTACACTTAAGGCCTGGAACACCGCCTATGTCAGAATTCAAAGCGTCTGCTTTTGTTGGAAATAACTGCAACCAGAACTGATCTTGAAATTAATAAAGGGAGGGTGTATCACACCTCCAAATTGATTCACAGGTAACTTTTTCCCCACCTTGTTATTCTGATACATTTAAAAGCAGTGCATTTAATTTTAAAGATATATTTAGCCTATTAGATTTGGAGACCTGCAACAGGAAGGGATTTTATCATAGCCTAATAAACCTCAGTTTAAATGTGATCACAGTATCACACGTGAGAGAACAAATTCAGCTCTGACATAAGACATAGAACTTTTATTCACTTCCAAGAGAAGGTGTAAGTGTGAATTTTGTACCATAATTAACTATTCTATTCCAGAAAGTATCTTGTAGTTATACAACAAACATGTTACATTTTTCATCTAGCTTTGCCTTGAACAAAGGGATCAGACAAGATTTGAAAATATGACTTGTAAACTATTTGTCTCTTTCATGCAAATCAAAGACAGCCTGATGATCTAAAATAAAAGAAACACAAGAACCATTATGTCTGATATCTGGAATTTTTTATGATTTTTTTTTTTTTTTTATTACTTCTACAATGAGATAATCCAGTCTTTCTTCTGCACATTCTTCAAGAGAAAAGAACAAGATTAAAGACTGGTTTAAAACTTTGATCTGTTTGTTTTCAAGCTTGCCTCTTCTTATCTAACTCAAATGACGGCAAGTTCATGATTTCAATAAAAATTAGATCAATTTTTTAAAAGAAAGCTCCTTCATCAGTAGATGCTGGAATAAAGTCATACTGTCAAAACATTCTTGCTTTTGTTTGAAATACATGCTATCATAATCAGATGCTGCCCACAAGGTTAAGAAGTGTTAACATTTACAGTAGTTTGATGTGAGGTTTAGGGATTTATGATTATAAAACTCATAATCTCATTAACACTGGGACACAGGCTTGGGCTGGTAGGAGTTAAGACTGTCCAGCCTAGAGGTCCTTCAGGGAGGGCAATGTTGACTGATGAGATGGAATGGTAACGTGGAAAGTATGTCTGTTCCCGTCTTTGGGAAAACAAATGCTAATAGATGGCGTGGGAGAGTGCTAATGGGAAACCCTCCCATCTTAAATTGACTTTCTCCCAAATAATTGGTCTTTTCTTCCCTATGATTGTCTTACAAGCTCTAAGCTGTTCAGGGCAGGGTTTGTCTTTATCTTTGTGTTTTGCACAGCACTGAGCATACTGCTGGAGCAAATTACCTGCATGTTCAAAAGTAGGCCTTCCCATCATTTTACAGCCTCCAAACACAGCTAACCTCAGAGAAACTGTCTGACATGATGATGGGGTTCAGAAGGCTTGTCTTCTTGGGAGCCCACAACAGCCACGAAGAAAATGTCTCTCAGGCCCTCAACAGGCTTTATATTTAAAACACCATTAACAGATTAATCACACCTTAAATAGTAACCCAGCCATGCATGCAAGTCAATTTAAGGTGTGATAATAAATAAGCCATACAGTTAGTCCACATGTATGTATGTGTATGTGGAGTAACTTTGTGGCTCATTTGTATTGCACCTTAAATTGAACATGTGGCCACCCCTGCCCCAGGACCCAGCAGAATCTTGCATGCTGCCCAGCTGAGTGGCATACAGTTTCCTAGATCCCAGCACACTGGGAGCTTGGCACTGGACTGTGGCAGCCTGAGGCTAGGCTCCCCACAACCCAGACCTTTTAAAGGTCCATGTGGTGCCAGGCGCAGCTGGTGAACTCAGACTGGTGGGGCAGATGGAGTGTCCCACAGGAGCAAGGAGGGGTGGTAAGGGGGGAGAGGTTTGCAGCTGGCCGGGAGTGGGGGGGTTTGCAGCTGGCCGGGCACTCTGGCCAGTAGCAGGGAGGCTGCAAGCGCCCCTCACCGGCTGCAAACCCTCCCCCCCGTGGGACGCTCCACCCGCCCCACCAGTCTGAGTTCACCAGCCACACCTGTGTGCTGCCCAGATAAGTGGAACACAGGTTTTTACTCATTCCCAAAGCTTGGGGACTCTGATATCAGGCTGTGGCAGCCTGATCCCAGAGACCCTGTGCAGCCCCGCTGGGGTTTTGACAATCAGCTGATTGTTAGCTGGGGATGGGAACTGTTTGGTTCCTGGCCCCGAATGACAATCAGCTGATTGCCAGCACGCCTGTTTCGTTTTGCTGGTACAGGGAGAGCCTGGGCTCATAATCCCAGGCTCCCCCTGCAACAGCAAATAAAACGCAGCTGGGATCTAATCCCCAATCCCAAAGACGTACATTTATTTTGCCATGCACATATGGCAAATCAGGAGGCGGGACTGTTGGTATTGTGATTAGATCCCATCATGTCTTAAAGTGTCAGAGACCTCACTCAGAGGTTCAAAACACTGCTTGCAACCTCTCTCTCATGGATCATCTCTGGACCCATATACACAGCCAGCCATATACCGGACTAGATCTGAACACTGGAAACAAACGTTCCTCCATAAATCTTCACCAGATCACTCTCTACTCCAGGCAAAGGTCAAAATGTTTTTCTTGGTCAGTCAGGACGGAGCTATCATTACCATTCACCCATCCTGTAAAAGCACATGTAGCTCACCAGATTTCAAAACTTTCAAACTCTTCCTTTACAAGAAGCCAGGCAAACAAATAAGTATAAGACAACTGATCAGTAGATACAGACAACCGGTCTTGGCATGTACTGGTATCAACACCCTGGCAATGAACTTCTAGCACACAGATGCACTGGCTGAAAAAATGAAAATTTGGCAAAATGTTAACCCCTCCTCTGAAGCCCCTGGCTTAAATGCAGTGGATTTTAAAGGTCTCTAATATCAAAACCCTATTTAATGAAACCACAGTTGACTAAACTATCACAGATCCTGCCAGAGCTAGGCAGCCAGTCTGCAATACCAGATTTAGTGCACTCTAGGGTGGGGACTCGGAGCATGCTTTTCCAACTTGGCTGATGGTGCATGTGTCAAGCCTCTCTAGCAAATAAGCATAGCATCTTTATACAAAGGCACACACACAGATTATAATGGCAAAACCCTTTAAGTACCATGACAAAAGGACTGAGATTTAAACTCTACTCAAGCAAAGAAATACAAACTGTTTCTCTATTGTACACAGAAGAAGATACAGGATTTCAGGACAGGAGTGCTGTTAATCTATCCTTGCACCAAACAAAAATGTCAAAGATAAGAAAAATAAAACAGCAGAGAAGAGAGAGATAACCCTGACAGAAAGGGAAAGTCTGATTTGAGCTCTTTTGACAACTACTTACAGTAAAAGTCACAAAAGGGATGTAAAACAGAGAAAGAATGAAGCATACATGTATCATTACAGTTTCTTCTGACCAAATGCCAGTGATGTAAGAATTTTTCTTTTTCTTGTCCTGTCTCTCCTCTGCTTCCCTGAGAGTTTTCCATACCTTTGAACTTCTGCAGCCTGTTCTACCTGAGCAGACTCAAACCTTGCTTGGTATACATGCATGTTTTTGCTTGTTGCCAGCACAGCTTCTACTCCTCTCTGTTTTACATGACTTTATTTGGTACTGCCAACTCTCATGATTTTAATTGCAAATGTCATATTTGGTGTTTTAGAGAATATGAATTGACAAAAATTAAAATTAGCCCTCGACTGAAAAGACTTTGAGCATGTTCTGTTCAAACATTCTAAAACCACAGGGCAAATAAGCCCCCAACTTTTATTACCTTTTTCCTTCAATATTACCATTTATAACTCAGCTCCCATGACTTCCCAGGTCTTGTCTAAATTTGAATGCTTGAGGTTTGCAGTCTTGCTTATTCCTGGTTCAAATCCTCAATCTGGGGGTGCAGAAGAAATTGGAGAAAGGAGGGGGGGCACAGGCAAGAAGTACAACAGATATGTTGTTCAGTATTTTGGCTAGGCCTCAACATAGTACACTGCCCTGCCCTCTTGATGTTATACCTCATGGAGGCATGGATCTGGAAATTAAAAATATTCCATGCAAAGTAGGATTAAAAAGCAACTACAGACCTCATCTGAGATGGAAGGATTTTGGGATCTTGAGACAGCAGGTGTTCCTTCTGCCCTGGCAGAACCCAAACTGCACTGAGTTAGCCCCTGGAATGATTGCTGAGACAAAAATCAGTCTTTCTGTCATTTTAAGCAGCAACATAGCACTCTTTTTTCTTACTTAATACTAATGTGTTTCATTATCTTAACAGTCTGGCAGATTTTGCCTAGAACAGCCAACTTTGAACCAATCCTATCTTCCTTATGTTCATGTGGGGTAATAAATCCATGGAACCCAATCAACCCTCTAACAACATAATCAGCAGGTAACACTCTCACGGGAATAAGAAAAGGTGGGGTATGAGTAGTTCTGAGGAAGCCTAGAAGCAGCTTAGCTGGAGGAATAGTTTTAAGCTGAGCTGAGCTCTGGTACCTTACTGTTAATTTCTGTGCTAAGAAAACTGAAACCGAGGAAAAGGGTGAGTTTGACCTCTACACAGCGTGTGGAAGGCTTACTGGCTACCATGGAAAGGGCATCTGCTTGAGAAGGAATACAGCAGATACCTTAGTAATAATAATACAAGAGTTCACAACAGAACATGAAAAACACTTGAGTCTATTAAAATTGTAGGAATAATTTAGTTAGGCAGACAGTATATATTTGACTTGGAAGCAAGCCACATCACTACGGTAAGGACCAACACATAAGGCATAGGATCTTTCATCATCACTGTGAACTAACAGTGTCCCCTGCCAGCTGGTCTCATGAGCCATAGCTATACTTGTTTCCAAGCTCCAGGCATGTCCGTTGTTTGAAACCCTCCTCAGCAAAGGAAGTCGAACAAACAAAAGCCATGGCCTTTCTTCCTTCAGGCTCTTAAGGCTTTCCAGCTTCCACAAGATCTTTCTGTCCCTTGCTCTCTTTCATTTAGCCCTTTTTAATGCTCCCAGCTAGGGATCTGCTCAGTGGCCTGATCCCTTCTATCTGTACCTCATCAGCAAGCAAGGGTAGCTGCACCTTCTGGACTCTTAAAGTGACTATACCACGAATGTCAACTTCACTTGGATCCAGATTGTACTGCATGGCTCCTTGCAGGATGGATCCAGTCCAGGGCATGAGGCCTGTTGCAATGACCACTGCAGCAGCAGGGTCCAGCAGCAGCGTGGAGTTCAGGGGAGCAATTCCAGAGGCAGAGGTAGAGAGCCAAGCATACCACCAATGACTGTGGCTGAAGAGCCCCAGATTTTGTGGCAGGCCACATCCCCAACTTCTGGTGCCCATGGGTAGCAATGGGCCAGACAGAGAGGTTCTGTAGGCCAGACCTGACCCACAGGCAGTATATCTGACACCCCTGGTTTATACCCTGTAACAGCCACCACCACAAAGAGCTGGTCTTAGCTTTTCTCCTCAGATGAAAAATGATAGCAGTAAATAAGGACCAGTGAAAGGATAAAGTACCTTGTCCAGCATAATAGGCAAAGGATGAACTGAAAACGTTCCTTGACAATACCAGAGCACAAAAGAAAGTATTGTGATTTCAATGGCATCGTTAGAGTGGTGTTGTTAAAATGTGCTTAATTAAAAAAGTCTTAGTTATAAATAATTTACTGCTGTAACAAGAGGTCTTTGTTATGCCTCAAATGCTTGGTTCCCAAGAATAGGGTTAGTATTAAGAATGGTGACATAGTTTTAGTAGCTCAGTACATAATTCAATTTGCGCTTGGTCAGAAAAATAAAATCTGCTTTAAAGTTCTGTAGCTCAGCACTAATGGATCTATGTCACTGGGTGCCAAGGACATTGCACAGCTGTTCTTTAGAAGCTAATGCATGTACATTTACATTGCTAATTTGCATGCATAGTTCCTCTGATTGTCGTAACCCCTTCACACAGAAATGACCAATTTTGGACTGAACTCTTTATTTATTATGCAATTACTTGACCGGCCACACCTATAGCATCTACATGCATAAATTAGGCACAGGTGCACTTTTGCACCCAGAACTTCTGAAAAAAATACTTGTGATGGTCAGATTGAATCAGTTGTCACTTGTGTGCTATTTAAATTCCAATTCAGATCATGATAGTCTTGCTATCTAAAATTCCATGACATATTTTTAAGTGAAGAATTTATCCTTCAGGTCTTTAAATAAATGACAGCTGTTTTCCATCCCAGAGAGTGGTAGAATTTCACTGGTGGTCAAGTGGTTCCTATATGCTATTTGTATACTGTAGAGTGCTCTAATATCCATCATGATGAAACAAACATTATCCCTCATCGTTTCCCTTCTCTGTAAAGTTCATAAACAGACAGTAAGGAAAGTAAAGCCCAGAAATAGAACTGTATTATATATGCCAAAACTCAATGGTGAAATATAGTACACGTTTTCTCTTGTAAAGACTGCTTTTGGAAGTAGTTGGCAGAATGAGATTTCAAATAACAGTTGGGATACAGTGCAATTAATTATTATTTATCACCTGCAGATTGTGAAAAATGAGCAGGATTCTTTACAAACAAGTGAGGACCCTCCTCCAAACTCACAATCCAAAACTGCTATGGGCTCCACCCTGCAAGCCTTTATCCCTACCTGGCATTCCACAGAGTCTAGGGATTTTCTTTCCTCCTATCCTATAACAGGACAATGTAGGTAATTTTGAAGTATGAATGTGGTATGCTGTGCAGCAACAGTAATCCAAATTATATGGAAGTGAGTAAAAAATGAACAAGGTTCATTTTAACATGAATACCTGTGTTGTTTAAATATGGTATATAAAAAAAAATTATATGAAATACAATTGAGCTGCAATTCTGCAGACATGGCATATTTTGTGGGGGGCCATCAGAATGAAAAGCAATTATTGAATATTAATTACTAGCATTACAGTATTTACAGGCAAATTTTAGTGATTGTGAACTAAATATTTTAAAATGGAAACACTTTTTCCACCTTAATTAATTTGTTAGTTATAAAGCATACCCCCCCCCTTTTTTTTAACATGCAAAGTCACACTCCTAACTATTCTCTAGTCACCTGTTCTTCAAGCTTAGATTCACTAATAGATGCATGTGCATTTCTACAGCTCTCAAATTTACTATGGAAATATCTTCTGTTGGACACAGCATTATCTTTTCCGATTATTTCTTGTGCATTGTGTATGTGGAGGAGGAAGGGCAAACTGTCAGCAGACATATTATTTCAATATTTAAACATCCTGTGTGAAAGAAATAACACGTGTTGCTTTATGCTATGTATTTCCTACTGTATACTCTCCAGGAAAGGAACAATTCATTAATTCATTTGCTTCTTGAGCCCTATTCTTGTTGCTGAGAGGTCTCTGGGTTTCACTCAAACGCTGGCTCCCCTATCACAACCACCCTTCTTTCTTTGCCATTACATGTTAAGGCTTCCGTGGACAGATTTAATGTTATTTTAATGTTATTTACATTTTAAACATGCTGAGATTCTTTTGCGAGGATAAATGACTCCTGCAAATAGTGCAGGACAAAAGCCAAAGCCCACTCACATTCTACTCACCTGGTTTCTATCTCTGGCATTCGCATACCGGAATCTCTGGATATAATAGAAGACCAGCCATGCCAGGGAGATTATCATCAACACAATGAAGGATATGGAGACAAATACCACTGAGGTACGACTGACGTATTTTTGCAAGTTGCGTGTTCCAATTGTTATGTACATCATCACAGTAATATTCCTCTCCAGCAGACTCACTATCTCTTTTCCTTTGGGCTCAGGAATCATTATCGCTACAACATCTTCTACACCTAGGATGGAAGAAAGATACAGTTAGAAAAAAACAGCTGCAGCATGGTGGTAAGGGGGTATCAGCAACAAAAACAGAATCTTTCTCTTGGTCTGTAGGGTAATTACTCTAGTTTTGCCGAGCAGTAAGCCAGATAAATCAAGTAGAAGATTCTGGTTTCATCTGGAATAAGTTATGTAGTTTGATCCAGCGTACTACTACCGCAAATATGATTGTACAACTGAAGCAAGTGTCATGGCTTGGCATGAACACCACTTTCCAGGGCTCCTGAGACTCACATAGGAGATATTGACATAACCTTGAAAAATGCAAATGTGAGCATTTTTTGCTTCAAATGCAGTAGGTCAGGGGCAGGCAATTATCTTGGGCGGAGGGCCACTTACCAAGTTTTGGCAAGCTGTTGAGGGCCACATGGGTAGCTCCGCCCCTTGACAGGTGCCCTGCCCCCTGGTTGCCACCTTGGGACTAGCAGTCCCACCCCTAAACTCTGACCTTTGCCACTGGGAGTCCCTCCCCTTGCCCCTGGAAATACTACTTTGGGGAAGAGGGTTTGCCATCTTAGAACAGTAAAAAACCCCCAAATTTATATACTAAAAATCAAACACCCATAATATGTTAGCAAACTGTTTGTCATGTATGATGGGGAGGTGGGCAGGGATAGAGCGTTGCCACCCAGTGCCCCATGGTGCCAATGCTCCGCCTCTGGCCCTTTGTGCACCCCCCCC
>NW_017728913.1:3587664-3634069 GCF_001723895.1 Crocodylus porosus
GTGCCCCACCTCCCGCCACTCCCAGTGCGGCGCCGTGTACCCGCCCCCACCCCCTGCCGCTCCACCCTGCACAGCTGCAGGATCCCGTGAAGAGGGGGGGAAGGGAGTTTGCATGCAGCTGCTTTCCTCCCCTCTTCCTCCCTCTCCCTACTGGGAGTGCTGCTACCCACCATCCCATGCCACTGCTGCCTGCCACGAGCAGGGGGGGAAGCTTGCCTTGCCATCCCCGCCACCAGCACCCCGTGCCACCGCTGCATCCAAGGTGTGGACTGGTCCTGCCATCCCTCCTGCTGTGCTGGGCAGTCCCAAGGTGGCGGTGAAGAAGCTTCACTGCAGCCTAGCACAGCACACGCTTGGGGCAGCTGCAGCAAAAACTGTCTAGTGGCAGCAAGGGGGAGGGGCCACTTTCACCCATGCCGAGCAGCAGTTTCTGTCCAGCTGCTGCTGCTCAGCCCCGACAGGTGAGCCCGGAGCTGGTGTGGGGCTCAGGCTCAGCAGAGGCAGTGTGGGAAAAACTACTACTCAGCATGGGATAAAAGTGGCCCTTCCCCTTCCCGGTGCTTCCTGGTGCAGCTGCTCAGAGCCCACACAGGGCTGCTCTGTGTCTGCTCTGCACTGCCACTGCTGCCCCATAGGGCAGCTCAGAGGTGGCAGTGATGTGGTGGAGATGCAGGACAGCTCCGCACGGGCTCCGAGTGGCTGCACCAGGAAGTGCCGGGAAAGGGAGAGGCCGCTTTCCCTCCACGCGGAGGAGCAGTTTGTCCCATGCTGTCACTGCCCAGCCCAGATGGGTGAGTGTGGGGCACATGGGGTTTGGACTGTGTGCACTGATCCCCGCCTGTACTGCGGGGCTGGGGGGAGTCAGAGTGAGTGGGCACATGGCAGCAGGAGCTGGGCAGGAGCATGAGGCCCATGCCAGTGTCCCGGGGCCAGCACTGGAGTGGCCCAGAGCAGGACGGCAGGAGCATGGGGTCCTGGCCAGCAGAGACTCTATAGAGCCAGGCCAGGTCCCCTCTCTCCCTGCTGGTGTAGCCCAGCCAGGCTCCACAGACCCCTGCCAGCCTGCACCCCACACTCCTGCCACCCCACTCCTGGCCCCTCCCCCAGTGCCCTGCTGGCACTGGCCCTGTGCTCCTGTACATCTGCTTGTTTCCACTCGCCCCCAGCCCTACTGCCACTTTCCTGCCCGCCCACCAGTGGCTCCTGGACCACATGGTTCCTGGCTGCATGACCACGATGGCAGGACCTAGCAGGAGCCAGCCCGGTCCCCAAAACTGAGGCAATAGCCTGTGGTCCCCCTCTGCCTCAATGCCCTCCCCTTTCTTACCTGAATTTCCCACTCCAGTGCAGGGAGATGGGAACAGCCCCATAGTCCCAGGCCAGAAACCTCTGTTAGGCAGAGGCTTCCTCCTGGGGGGAGCGGGGCAGGACCGGGCAGGCCTTGCTGTTGCAGGGTCCTGCCGTGGCTTCCCTTGGGTCCTACTGGTGTGGTTCAGGATATGAAGTAAGACAGAAATTACACAAAAGAAAAACCTTTTGCGATCAAAAAATCAAAATCAGCTTTTACTTATTCTAAACTGAGACTGAGTCCTTCAGAGTTACTGGAATGTCTCTGGATTTTCACTGATTTAACTGTGAGCAAAAGTCATCCCAAGGCAATTGATGCTGTTAAACAAAGTGAATCAGTATTGTCAGAATCGTATCCAGGTGATGCTGGATACATTCTATGTTCATTTGCAATAAAGATTCCAGTGCACAGTCAATATAGAGCTAGAAAGTGAGTGAGATTAGGAGGCTGAAGGTCAAGAAACACAGCACAAAAGGATTCATTACAGGTTCTTTTCTCTGTCGATTTAAAACGTAAGTAAATTACATCCCTCTTCTACCCCCCAAAGAATTACAGGTTAGTACATATAAGCATCGACTTTGCTCTCTTTCCATATACTTCATTAGTCTGGTGTAGGGGTGTCAGATTCCTGGCCTCTTTGATGTTGTTAATCGAAAGCTCAGATTCTGCCAAATACAAATGTTCATTTATTTTAAGGATAATTACATTTCCACCTCCTACAGTACAAGGGATAATCTCCTGAATGTGAAACATCAGTGTGTAGGTGGTCTGAAACAATAATTCTGAGGGGTGAGAACTTCTCTCATTCATCTCAACATGGAGTTGTTTGGACCTTTTCACAGAACGAGCATGATGTGTCTGCTTTAGGACGCCGTATAAAGGTTTATAAGGAAAAAGAACTATTATTTAACAGTTGCTTTAACTTTCAGAAGGCAGCTCATGAAAAATACTAGCAAGCCAATATATTCTTAGGAGATGGTATATACTTCAGCAAGAATTAATTCTTTTTCACAACGTAAGGGCTGTCAACTTTCCTGCTCAAATTCAACTCTTCAGAGAGCATCTCAGGCCCAGGAACAAAAAGCATACATTTAAGTTCAGCCCACTATTTGTTAGTGGCTGACGACAGTTGACAGTTTTCCTGTCAGCGTGATGGAGCACTGTAGATTATCCTAAGAATAGAAGAGACGTAGTTAGCTTCGTTAAATCAGAAGTCAGGCAGAAAGCAGGGCAGGAAAAAGTGCCACCTTAGAGCTAACTGGTTCAAAGACAGGGTGGATAAAAACCAATGGTTTTAAAAAATGGATTTTTATTTAAATCAGATTTTTTTATTTCATTGTATTGTATTTATTTATTTTGTTAAGATGCTTTATAAAACAATAAACCTATATAAAGATAGTTTTAATTTAAGGTATGTTAGAGCTCAAAGCTATCATCATGGAATAGGGATTATGACTTCTAATTATATATTATTTGAAACAATATATTCATGTAACTTTTTTTTAGAAAAGTTTCATAAAAAGGTCACACCCGGCCATGGACTATATCACTGGACCAATCTTATGGGGTTCCCAGAGGCTCCTTTATAGATTGGTAAAGATTAAAGAAAATTATTCTACACAATGGGACTCAGTGCTCAGTCTCAAGGATCCCATTAAGCATCTCTGTGATGCTTAGTTTCAGTCTCAGACTGTAGATTTTGTAGATGTGTACACAAACTCGCAGAGAGACAAGAGTCAAGCCCTTACTTCTCTCTAAAAGTGCAAGTTTCAAAAGTTAAATGAATAGAGGATCTTTGGGGATGAAGTAGATCTGGGCAAGGAGGAGGAGTCTGGAGATAAATGCAAGGAGGGAGGGGCAGTAGAAACAAAACAGAAACATTTTGAGCAGAATATTCCAGAGGCCTTGAGGGGTAAGTTTCTGAGTATAGTCTCTCCACTCATTTGAGATCTAGTGAAGGAATGGTATGGTAGAAGGGAAAACCTATTATGGCAGCAGGCTTCCCAGGCTGTAAAAGAGACCCGGTTGGGGAATATTTTAATAAAAGTTATATCAAACAAGAATGCACATTTTCTAGAGAACAATAATGATTAAATCAAGGCTTCCTGACCAGTGATTTAAATCAGATCCACCCTATTCAAAGAGACAAACTTTTGTAGGTGAAAGCCTACTTTGTCAGATGCTATGAATTAAGAATAGAGTAAGATTTAAGAGATTGAAGCAAAAAAAATGTTTTTGAAGAATGCTGTAGATGTAATTATCCAGGAATTATAAGACAGACAAGGATTTCTTAGCATGATAACTTTTACTGGATCGGCTGCATAGTTGGGATCTGAAGAAGAATGTCTTGTATTTCAAAGCTTATCTAATTTATCCCAACTTAGACTTCTAACCATACAAATGGTCCAATAAAAGATATTACCTTAAGAAATCCTTGCCTCTCACCAAAAAAAAAAGAGAGAAACTCAGAGTACCTTATTCTAAAAATGGTTCTTGGAAAGCAGAACAAGTTTCTCTAACCATTTTTTTTTTTTGCTCATGGTTTTAAAAGCTTTCCCTTTGTTTTCCCAGTCTTACAGCCAGTTTTGCCTTTAGAGGTGTGAATCTTGGAATGACAATGAAGATAAAATGCAAAGTACATTGTTTTGAATATTGTGGGTTGTGGTAAGCTATTAAATTCTAGCCATCTCTAACTACCTGGAAATCAGCATGTCTACCTTTCTGTCAACAATTTTTCTCTTTTCAGGTCACTGGGATATATACTTCAGATCCCACAGAAACTGTCACCTATAACCCTCTTTAGAAGCCTGTTATACCAGCATAATTACAATAGTGTTTTATACTTTCAAATCACTATGCATATAATAATCAAATCCCAAACCACCACCAAGTAAGGATCATTTCCATTTTACAGATCAGGGAGGCACAGAAAGGTCACAATGTCAAAGCCAGTATCAGGTCTCACAAGCTCTTGGCTCTTGTTCATAGCTTCTAGGTTGTACCTCAAGTATTTAAAAATAACTTTTAAAAAAAACATATCCAAACTGGGCTCTGAAAGGAACTTTTTGATCAAGCAATACTAAGTGCTAGACTGCTTCAACTGCATAAGGTTTCAAAGTAAGAGACAGCTCTTAGCTGTAATGACCTAGAAGCTGAGTGATGAATTTGGCTTTGCTGAGGTAGTCTCTTGAGGAAATCCCCAGGGTGCTGCAGGAGAACAAGTTCTGGCCGGCAGTAAAAAGCACAGTTCTCATATGCCCTTGTGCAGATAATGTAAGCAAGAGGAAGTGGCTCTTTGTGCCTCTTCCAGCAGTTGCCCACCTTTGTAAAGGTCTTGTAAGAATCTGTCCCTAAGCTAGGGGAAACAAAAGGAGAGCTTTTACAACCATGGGAGGAAAAAAAATGGTGAGAAAATGGTTCTGCTTTCTAAACAGAATGTCAGGCACTGAGAAACTCAGCCCTGGTTCCCATTGAACAGAAAACTTCCTGAAATATCTGCCCGGCATGAAGTTAAATTTCACTTTAAAATGGGAATACACAACTTTCATTCAAGTCAATGAGAGCTTTGCATATACATACAAAAGCAGAATTTACCGCTCTTGGTATTCTTTTGAACAACAGCATATTTTTCCTCAACACTTCAATAATTCAGTCCCTGGATTTCATTTGAAGGGTGCTCAGGTGTTACCAAATAAGTTTCTTCAAAAACAGTAAATCCCACGGGGATTTACAGTCTGACATGTTGTGAAGATTTATAGTAAAAAATGACTTTTTTCTAGTTTATTAACAAGAGACAATCTGATTACTCTTGATTATGTATTGGTTTCTCTTGCAATAATGTGCACTCTCACTTTTAACTTTCCTTACAAGACATTAGTTGGTCTTGTACTATGTGTAACTTTTGTACACAGTATTATGAATGTAATCTGAACCCATCTGTTCTCTGGGGGCTTATCTGTTAAACTTCCTTCCTAATGAGCCTGGCTCTCACACTAAACTGTAACTTCATTATAGATCACTATTAGGGTTTTTCTTTCCTCCTAGCCTATAAGAAGAGGACATAGATCATTTTGAAGTCTAAGAGTGGTATTGTGGTGCAGTGGTCATAACTCAAATTGCACAGAAGTGAATAAAAATAAACAAAGTTCATTTAAATCTGGACACATGCTGTTTAAATATGATGTATAAAAATCACATGAACTGAAATTGAAAAGAGTGATACAAATTTGATATATTTCAAGGAAAAGCAATGTGATTAGGGCATTTCAGAGTTTCTGGTGAGCTCACAAATTATTTTAGCAATAAAAGAAAATGTTGCTAAATAAGGAAAAGTATCCACACGTAGATCTATCAGATATGCTTTATTTAAAAGACATGACTACCATCTGTCTTTGGACACTGATGAGGGAGAGGTGCTTGGCAACATGTGGAAGAAAAATTGGATGAACAGAAGTCTAATTATGCAAATCAGATACACTATTAAGATGGCCATCTTATTTGCATCCCAACACCGCATACTAATACTTCACAATCTTTATTGTATTTATAATACAATAAATACAACCTTTGTGAGATAAGAACCATGTACTACTAGCTCTCACTTCCTGACTGGGAACTAAGAGACAAGAGAGGTCAAGGACCATAGCAAACATAACATTTATCAAGAGATGAATGTGTTAACACCACACATTCAACCAATTTATTATACCATAAAATGGCAAACCGGTTACGAAGAAGTTCCAATTTTAATGGCTGATTTGTATGGCACTTTAAATTGAATGCATGGCACAGAGTCAACGGGCTTCTCCTACCTCGCAAGTAGAAACCCAAGTGCATTTTCGGGTCAGTTTCCCCACCTAGCACCCGTAAACCATTGTTTAGGATGGTCCTATGCTGAACTATGGTTTCTGTACTGCGTGTGGAGCCTGGGATCACTCTTTAGGGCTCCATGCACACTTGCAAATTGAAAGGGCCGTGCCAGCAGTCCTGTAATTGAGATCAGACCAATCTTATCCCTGAATCCAAATAACAGGTATCCTGCAGCAAGTCAGTTTGGGGCTTTATTTATTTATTTTATTAAGTGCCGGGACTCCGAGGCCAGGCGGGCCAGCTATAGGGAGAGCCTGCTTGCCACTGCCACACTCCTGCCCGTTTGATTTGGTGGCCGAATCTCCAAATCCGAATTGAATCGAGACAGTGATTTGAATCACTGAATTGAATCACTGTCCCTATGAACTGGCTGAATCTGAAGTCAAATCGAATATTTGCTGCTTTGTGCAGGCCTAGTTTTTAGGCACCTAATGTTCCAGATAAGTGCTTAGTGTGACATTTGAAAATGCTTTCGTGGGTTAGTTATCTAATGTCCAATGAAGTCATCTCTACTTGTTGGCCTTTTCTAAAAATCTCACTGATCTTATAAATACTTAAGGGCCTAAAAACCTTTTAGAGTCCATCCCTATGTGACCTGCCCAATATCCTACAGGAAACTTGTTTTAGAACAGGGTACCAAGCCCTGCTCATGCAAATCCAAAACTACAACTTCCCTGTTGAAGATTCTGAAGATACTCTCAATAAGTGAAATGAAGTGATGAGGTGAAATTTCTTTTACTAGCTCAGAAGTACCCTGAATATCTGTGGTGTGACCCTGAGATTCTGGCTGTTCCCCCTCAGGAGTGTGTAAATTTTCTTCCCTGGTATATTTAAATTTTTTCCCATCTTCCTCTTTGTGCCTTGTATTAGGGGAACACTGGTAGAGATTTTTGGAGCTGATACTGATATTTAAGGAGGCAGATTGGCCGATAATTATCCGATTTCTGATACAGCTGGCTTCAGCTGGTCAGTCTGTTGCGATAGAAGGGAAGGGGAGAGGGAAGGGGCGTGATGGGGGAGATCAACGCCCACCATAGTGAGGGAGGGGGCAGGGGCAGGTGTTGACCAGCTGGAGGCAGCTCTCTACGCTGACGACTCTGCTGCTCAGTACCCGAGTGCTGCGCTGTGGCTGTGAGCAGTACAGGCATTTATCAGTCAAATTACTGGCCCCATCAGGTTGATCTCCCATGCAGCAAATAGTCTTTACATCACTACTGATCTGATATTGGACCAATGTATTGGTGAACCTCTACCTTGCATCTAACAAGAGTCCATTTTAACCAGCTGGGACAAATATACCCTTGCAAGACATCTGTGACCAAAGAAACAGAAATTGAAAATGCTATCCTTACTAGGTTAGTGAGAATTTTCCAGGTCTCAAAGTGGTTAATAAGGGCACCAGCCACATGTTGTACCTACAAGTTTTCAGCATGCAAACTGCAAGTGAGAAAAACAAACTAAAGCTGTACGTAATTTTAGCCAGCCTTTCACTGCTGCTGTCTATGACTTGATCTTGCTTTTTTCTGAAGACAAAAAAGCATGCAAATTAAACCAAAAAAACCCGTGCAAACCCCATAATATGACTTCAATGGATTCTCCCCAAAAGTTCCCAATTGAGCTGACTCACTTCTCCAGTAAGGGCATGCAATATCATCTTTAATACCATCTGGAGCACCAAAAGAAAGATGGTTTTCCTGAAATAACTTTCTACAACTAAACAGGAAAGGGAAATTGCTAAAATGCAAGTGTATTTAATTGTTTAAATGTAATTATATTGATTGTTTCTTACCTCTTGGGTTTAATAAAGATAAATGTATTTTATGGGGGATGTATATAATGGAGGTGGCTTACAAATCCTGGGCCACATTTAATTGTTCACATCCGCAACAGTAAAGCAAGGATTCTCTAATGCCTTAAACCTTTCAGTACAATTAGACTATGACTTATGAAATCTTATAATAAAGTACATAAAGACTGGGCAGAGAATGTCTCCAAATCCAAAACATTCTTTTTTCAAGGGACATTTTCAAATTCAAATATTTTATTAAATTATCCTAGTGGAAAGAAAGAAAAAGAGATGTGGGGAGGAGAGAGAACTGTTTTCAAGGCCTTGTCTCAGTCCACTGGACTTGCTTTTTTGGAACTCAGTTCCACATATTAGCTATCAAAACTCCTCCAAATTTGGGCTAGGGACAAAAGTTACACATAAACCAGTTTAAGTGATCAGAAACTGGTTTAAACCTGTAACAGAACAGAAGTTCAGTGCACATAAACCAGTTTATTTCAAAATGGCCACAACTACTGTAAAACACACCTGGTTCAACGTAGTATCAGACTTAACTGATTGAGGTCAAGCCGGTTTATGGAACTTCTGTCCCGGACCCCTTCCAGTTCAAGTAAAATCACAGTTGCCCAGCATCTAAGGACGTCTTGCAGCCCTGGGCTGAACTGCCCTGTCTGCTTGAGCAGAGCAGGGTTGGCCCTGTCTCCCTGCTCTCTAGCCGGAGCAAGGGCTGGCTGACAAAGGGTTGGGGGTGGAAAACCCAGCTGGGAACAGTCTGGTCTGCCTGGTAGGGCACAGCAACCCCTGCCCAACTTTTCCTGCTGGGGGGGGGCGGCCGGGCATGGGACAGCAGGCTCAGGCAGAGGGGGATTAAACCCCTCCTGCCTCCCCTCTCCCACCTGCATGGGACCCCAACCAGGGTCTTCCCTCTGCTTGTAGCTCAGCATGGCCCGGGACCCCCAGAATCCCCCTCCCAGCCAGGGGGTAATCCTGCTGTACCTTCCCAGCCTGGGGCAAAGGTTTCACTTGCGGCAGCCCAGGAGCAAAGGATGAATCAGGTGGGGAGAGGGGGAGCGAAACCAGCCCCAAGCCCAGGTGGGGACATGCACAGAGCAGAGCACAGAGTGGCAGTAGCTGCATCCTGGACGTGAGCCCTGCCGAGCAGAGGGACCCAGCTGGGAGGAGGGGGGGCAGGGAAGGGGCTCCAGTGTGTGTCTGTGCTAGCTCAGAGCAGAGCCAAGGATGCAGCTGGAAGAGCCCGGTGGCCCCTTCTACCTGCTGGAGAGTAGCACCTCTGCTGTTTTGCCTTTGCCAGAAATATTTCCCCTTTCCTCTGCCAAAAATACCTTTCCCATCCATCCAGCTGCTCTGCTGGGAGAACTGATCAGTCTTCAAGTGAGGAACAGCTCCCAGAAAGAAGAGGAGGAGGAAATGAACTGGGGAACTCAAGCGGTGGCCCCACCTTGTTTCACAGATTCTCTACTCCCATTGGCCAGTTAGAGGAAACCAGGAGCTGCTCACCCCCTTCCTTCCCTACCTCCAGTAATCTAAACCTTTCCTGGGACTTTTTAAAGCATTTTCAGTCTGTACCTGTTTCACTCTCTCTCCTACTGGTAGACCAACTACCACAAATTATGGGTTACATGCAGGCAGCACCCAAACCCCACAGAATGAACCTACTTAAGTAGCTAAAGTTCAGCTTGCAGCCTACTACCGAAACTGAACACTGTGCCTTGCCATAAAACTTACTGTAAGATAATAAATATATATAATACAGGAAATTATGCTAAATATACTCGTCTTTTGTGAAAATAGAAATGTCAAAGATAGGGAGGTAGCACATCATGAGCATATATATCAGGGGCAGGCAATTATTTCAGCTGGAGGGCCACTTTATGGGTTTGGGTGAGCTGTCGAGGGCCACAAGGGTAGCCCCACCCTCTGGTCACCATCTTGGGGCTGGAAGTCCTGTCACCTAACCCCCAACTTTTGCCACCAGAAGTCCCTCCCCTTGCCTGCAGAAGTACTCCTTTTGGGAAGGGGGTTTGTCATCTTAGAACTGGAAAAAAACCAAATTATATACTAAAAATCAAACACTGACAATAACATACTTTAACTTTATTTAAAAAAATATTTTTGTCTTAATTTGTGTGTGATTGATTGTGTGGTGTATATAGAGGTGATTGTGTAATAGCTCAAAATGAGGTCTTACTCTTGTATGTTGTAGGGGGGGTATGGAGTTGGGAGGCTCTGGGTGTGTGTGAATGTGTGTGTACATGGGGTGTGAGGGAGGATGTGGATGTGGGTATGGAAGGTTTGTAGGGGGTATGTTTGTGTGGATGTGTGGGTGGGTATGGGGCTTGTGGGGGACTGTGGGATTTGTGCAGGGGGAGGGTGGCTGGGGGTAGGTGTGGGTTGTGCGTGGGGGGTGCGGGTGTGCATGTGTGGTGAGGTGTGCACGCGTAGCAGTGAGTGATGCTTCCCCCAGAGGTGCATGCGTATGTGTACAGGGGGTGTGCATGTAGGGAGGAGTCTGGGGGTGGGTGCAGTGTTTGTGGGGTGTGGGATTATGGGTGGGGGAAGGTGTGGGAAATGGGGTTTCTGGGGAAGAATTTGAGGATATGGTGGGATGTGCCTGGGAGCCCCCTGCACACACCCCCCTGAGCCAGTCAGCACCCACCCCACCACAGCCCTGTGGTGCTTCCCCACCACTGACAGCAGTGATCAGCCCCAGCACACGACGTGTCTGGTCTGCACTCACCCTCGCCTGAGTGGATCAGTGGGAACCTGGGCACAGCCCTGTCCCAGCCCGCGCCATACCTCCCACACACATCCTGCTGCCCCCTGGGCTTGCAGTGGGGCTGGGGCGGCTCTGCAGCTGGACTGCCTTTCTAGGTGAACCCTTCTGGCTGCCACTGCTGCCGGCCTCAGCCCTGTTGTACCAGTGGGGACCCATGTTGCACTGCCCTGACCCTGTGTGCCCCACACCTGCTCCAGGGTCACCCGCCCAGGCTCAGCAGCAGTGGTGCAGGACAGAAGCTGTTGCTCAGCGTGGGGGAGTAAAAATGGCCCCTTCCCGTTGCCACTGCCTGACCATTCCTGCTGCAGCCTCCTGGAATCTGTGCCACACCACGCTACCCTTCTGCTCTGCAATGCCACCGCTGCCCTGCTGGGCAGCCTGATGCAGAGCAGCCCAGCGTGGCATGGGCTCCAGGCAGCTACAACAGGAATGGCCAGGAAGTGGTGAGGGGGGATGAGTTACTTCCTCCTGGATGCTGAGCAACAGCTTCTATCCCATGCTGCTGCTGCTGAGCCTGGGTGGGTGAGCCTAGAGCAGGCACAGGGCATGTGCAGTCAGGGCTGTGCAGCATGGATCCCGGCTGGTACCACAGGGCTAAGGTCAGTGGTGGCAGCAGCCAGAAGGAGCTACCACTGCTGGGGGTGCCTAGAAAAGCAGTGCAGCTGCAGAGCTGTACCAGCCCCACTGCGTGGCCATGGGGCAGCAGAATGTGCCACCGCTAGACTATGCCTGGCCAAGCAGAACCAAAGGACTTGTCACAGGCCAGACAAAGACCCACTGTGGGATGTATTTTGGGATGTATTTTGCCCACCTCTGGTATATAAAGTTTTCCAGGAAAAGTAGCACAGTAGTTTGAATATAAAGTCATCATTTGTTTAAAGTTTTTTTGTGTTACTAGCCACAGCTCTTAGGTACTGTGAATATTATGACTCAGTTGATTGGATTATCATTCTCAGATTTTTTAAATACTAGATATCATCTTGCAAAGAAAAGAGGAACAATGAAAAAGTTTACATTTTCCACTGGTGTTTACTAAAACATGTGTTTCTTACTAGTTTCAATATCAAATTACACAGGGGAAGGCCTAACTTGTGGGGAACTCATGCAAATACAGCAAAGACAAGGAATGCTAGCACTGGATTTACATGGCCTACTGTGCCATTCTTTTAAAAAGTTATCTGAAAATACATACAGCTGTTTCTCTTGTGTTAAAATGTAAATCTCTTTCATAGCCCATATCTTTAGTGATAACTGCCTTAGTGGCAGTTTATTGCCTACATAGCTCTTTTCTATTTCTGGCTAAAATTAACCCAGAGTTTGACATGCGTCTTTAAGTAGCTGTCAAGATGAATCATGCAGATTCATGAGTCAAAGGTATTCAGGCTTCAATGAATGGGTTTTGTGTCTTTTTTTCATTTAAGAAACATTTAACATATCAAAGCTTTGTCTTACCATGTTGTTATTAAAACAAGTTAGGTAGAATTTGCAGGCCATCAAGATGGTTTAAATCACTTTAATTTGAGAATATATATATATATATATATAGCTGAGTGAGTTGTGCAAGAGGAAGCTAACAGGACAGCAACTCTTCTGTAATATGATGTAAAAGGTAGAGTCATAATGTACCAACGGATACCCTGTGAAAGCTCCTCTTCTTCCACACTTTAGACTGTAAGAGAAAAAGTTCTTCGCACACAAGCCTCTTTATCTCTGCATATACGCTAGGGTTGGTGTGTCTGCAGTACCTTTCATCCTTTCCCCCAAAATATGCTCTTCATCCAGCTCTTGGACTGCATGAAGGAGAGCACAGCTGCGGATGAGGAAAAAAGCAGGAAAGGAGTGACTGAGGTGGGGTAAGGAAGGGCAGGAATATAAGCATATGTATAGAAAGGGAGGGATATATGATCTCCCTCTGCCCTCATGAAAATTAACTGGTAAAGCCTTGCGGAATGGAAAGCAGCTTAACTATCCAAACTGTTTTCCCCCCCAAATTGGTCAAGAAAATCACGTCATTGGCCACATCTACACAGGCCCTTTAATGCACATTAGCTTTTTTTAATGTGCATTAAAGCATCCCCAAAACACCTGTGCTCTTTTGAAAATGCTCATTAAAATAGGCCAATGCACTTTTTTCCACTACCTCACAATGGATATTTAATGCATATTATCTAAAGCACATTAATTGAACAAGCAGATGTGCCCAGTGTGGGCTATATAGATGTCAAGTTGCCAGTTTCAAAGTTCACATGCTGTTGATTAATTTGTGGGTTTGCAGTGGGCGAAAAGACAAAGTGGGAATGTAGCATTGTTTTTTTTTTTTTAAACACTGGAAAAAGTTGGCTGTCGGCCTAACTCAAAAACAGCTGAACAGAATTTGCATTTCCTCTGGGAAATGAGCAAGCAGAGAAGGCTGTACAAAAGAAGATTTATGAAAGTTTGCCACCTGCACCATAGTTTTGCAAACAAACAAACTGTATTTATGAATTTTGTTTTGGGAGTTTCAGAGAGTGTCTTGAAAATGTTACTTTGCTTGCCTAGTTAGTAGTCTGGCCTTATAACAGATGGCTACTGTTTTAATGCTTTGTCAGTTCTTGATTGAGGCTTTCAAATGTGATAGGTTTTTGACAGTGCAGGAAAGAAGATTTCACTCTTGGGGCTTGGCAACTGCGTCAGTTCAGGTAGGGAAATAATTAACTGAATTATGTGAGCAGAATTCAGATTTTGGAAGCATACATGTTCTCTCCAGAAGTTTGCTATTAAGATGCAAATAAAGGTTTCTCCTACAGTGAACACAGAAACCAGCAGGAATTTAGGAGATGTCCTTGTGAGTCAGATTAAATATCTCTTGAATCTACTATGCTGTCCCTGAAAATAGTTGGTATCAGATGCTTCACGGAAAGGCACAAGAAGTTGTAGAAAATCTGTCCTTATTTTGGATTAAATCATTTTTCCCCAACACAATATTTATGAGCTTGAGAAAGTAAAATAAACAGAAACAAACACCGTTGTGATGGACATTTACTTCAAAAACTGAACAGAATTTATAGATTCATAGCTCATGTCCCCTAGAATTCCTTCTGGCCATAACAATGGTCAGAACTAGCTTAATGCTTCTATTTCTTATACCGTTAGTAAATGAGTTGGTGTCCTTCACTTGAGATTCTTTAGTTTACAGTTCATGGAGAATCAAACTATTATTTTAGTTTTAGCGAAGTCAGAGGATATAGCTCTTTCAGAGCTGCAACATGTGAACCCAATTAAAGCAGGGCATTAGAGATACAATACAATTTATCAAAGAAGTGCCCAACTTTGGGACTGAAAGTTGAATTCCCCCATGGGCAGATAAAAGATTATGTCAGCTGTAGATAATGGAAATCGCATGGGTGGAAACAAAAAGATCAGACAGCTGCCTAGACTAGTGTGGGTAAAGCTCACCGGTGCCACAGTTAACAGTTTAAGGGAATGGCTATCATCCAGTCTGGCCATCTTTAACTTACTGGCCTAAATGATTCAACACCAATCATTACCAGTACTGGGGTAGCCTTTAGCAGGAATGTAGAGTGAGGTTTAAACTCGTACTTCAATGCCAAAGCAAGAGACCTTAACCACGCTGCCTGCAGAAGGTTGGGTACTACTTGAAAGATGAAGTAGGGTCTCTGTTCTTTGGCAGAAAGAGAGGAATGAGAACCATCAGGATTAGAGAAGAACCAGGCTCTATACCATGCGGTTTCAAGGCATAAAGATAGTAGAGGTAAGTAAGTGGAGAAGATAATGGACAGATCCTGCCTGCTGTTCTCTCACACATCACACAGAATCAGACCATTTTCAGGGGGAAAGGAAGGGAGAGACGGGACAAAAGAAAAGCAAGATAAAAAAGATGCCATATGTATGCGCATGTGAGCAAGAGCTAGTGATGCTACAAAAACATAAACCTTTTACCTATTTGAATCGACAGCCTTTGCCTTGCAATTATGAAAGGTTTTCCATGATATTGTCTTAATTGTTAAAAATTAGAAAAAGGGGGAGAGATCCAATAGCTTATTCTCTCTCTCACTGGCTATTTTATCCTGGCACCTACCTCTTAGCTCATAACCCCCCTAGTTCCCTTGACTCTTTTCCAGAGCATTCTCCTCCAAATCACGTCTCTTGCTAGAGCTAATGCAGCAGCTGGTAGAAGGAGAATAAGTGTTACGTTCTTATGAAATGAATTCTTTTTTTTTCTTTTTAAACAGGGGAACATCTATTACTTAAATTATTAAGCTACTTTTTACCATGCACCACTTCTCACTGCAGAAGCATAATTGTTTAATAGGGTAATTAATATCAACTGAGCTTTTCTTTGCTGGTCCTTTAATGACTGGCTACAGTATAAAGCAACTGCAATTGAAGTTTTCTTTTTGGACATTAGCTGAACAATAAAAAGACTCCAGTGTAAAATGTGGCTGGTGAATTGCTTTCATGCTAAGATGACAAAGAGTTAACACAATACTGGCTGTGATCTTTCCAATGATAAACAGCCTTACTCACTATAATAGAAAGTTAGGGTTGGAAGGGACCTCAGGAGGTCATCTAGCTCAACCCCCTGCTCAAAGCAGGACCAGCTCCAACAAGATCATCCCAGCCAAAGCTTTGTCTCGCTAGGTTTTGCAAACCCCCAAGGATGAAGCTTCCACTACCTCTCTGGGTAAACTGTTCCAGTGCTTTACTACCCTCCTTCCTAATCTCTAACCTAAACTTCCCTTGCTGCAACTTGAGACTGTTGCTCCTTGTTCTGTTACCTACCACCAATGAAAACAGTTTAGCTCCATCCCCTTTTGAACCCCCCTCCAGGTAGTTGAAGGCTGCTATTAAGTCTCTTCTCAGTCTCCTCTTTTCTAGACTAAATAAGCCCAGTTCCCCCAGTCTTTCCTCATAACGCATGTCCCCCAGCCCCCTCACCTTTTTTGTCAACCTCTGCTGGACACATTCCAATTTGTTCACATCCTTTCTGTAGTTGGGGGCGGGGGTGGAAACTGAACACAGTACTCAAGATTTGGCCTCACCAGTGCTGAACAGAGGGGAATAACCACTTCCCTCGACCTACTGGTAACACACCTACCAATGAATCCCAGTATGCCATTAGCCTTCTTGGCAACAAGGCTACACTGCTGACTCATATTCAGTTTATTGTCTGCTGTAACCCCCAGGTCTTTTTCTGCAGAGCTGCTGCCCAGGCAGTCAGCACCCAGCCTGTACTGGTGCATGGGATTGTTCTGTCCAAAGTGCAGGACTTTGCACTTGTCCTTGTTGAACCTCATGATGTTGTTGTTGATTCCTTTTGGCCTAATCCTCCAATTTGTCTAAGTCACTCTGAATCCTAGCCCTACCTTCCAGCGCATCTATTACTCTCCCCAGCTTGGTGTCATCTGCAAACTTGCTGAGGGTGCACTCTATGCCCTCTTCCAGGTCATTGATGAAGGTATTGAACAAAACCGGACCCAGAACTGACCTCTGGGGCCCTCCACTTGATACTGGCTGCCAACTAGACATTGAGCCATTGATTACTACTCTGAGCCCAAAGCTCCAGCCAGTTTCTGGTTTGAGGCAAATATATTTCTGCTCCTATTTTTGTACTTAATGCCTGTCTTGATAAGGACCTACTAGTTCACTGCAGATTGACTTCATGTGCAGAAAGTGTAGGGATAGGATAAGTAGAAAGAAGTGAGATACACAATGCTCAAAATTTTTACTGGATTTTGTTGCCTGCTAGTAACTCCAGCCAATCAGCCACCCTAATCAACAACAAAAAAACTCTTAATATTGGTATTTATTTTAATCAGATCACATAGGACAAACAGTGCTGGAAACACAGAGGTGCTAAAAGTTCTACCAGATACCACTAAAGCCTTTTTCTCTTTCATATCATGGCCTGTCAAATACTTTCATTACCAGTGCTGGTAATTTACTATGAAGATCTGTGGAAATCTCCTTTGTTTTCTTATCTATACACACCTTTGATAAATAAGCTGTCACTGCTTATTTACTCCACTACAAGCTTAGATTCTGAAATCCTGGTTTTATTTCACAATACCCCAAGATTTTTCTCAGTCTATGCAATACAATAGTGGAACTTAAAGCACCTTTTGTGAAGTCCTTAAAATTACGGTATGACCAGATTAACAGTGCAAAAATGTTACAAGAGTAATTTATCATTCTTAGTAAAAGAAATCTATATAAAGTACGATGAGCAAAATTTAAATGTAGTCTAAGCAGAAACTACTCCACTGACTTCTATAGAATCACAAAGTCGTCGGGTTGGAACAGGCCTTCACAGATAACCCATTCCACAGTCCCCCTGCCTAAGGCAGCATCATCCGTATCCAAACCATCCCACACAAAACCATTATCTAACCTATTAGCAAAACTACAGTCAACCCTGACACAACTACAAGAAATAACCCCCTAATCTGTCACAGATAAAGTAGGGGGACCATGGCAGTCAATGTCCTGCTGCTGCAAAAATTATTAAAATATACTCAAGTGATCCAAGGTCTGTACCAATCTCACTATGGAGTAAAATTCCTTCCCGATTCCAAATAGGATGACTGGTCTGACCTTGAGTGGCAAGACAATTTATCCAGGAACGTCTGGATTTAAGTCCCAGCAGGGGCATTGGCACACCCTAGTCACAGTTCTCAGCTCTGGTTGCAGCTAACATGCGATGCTTTTCAAGAAGGCTTAGAAAACCCTGACATGTAGCAGAAAGGGGACGGGGGGGAGGGGGATTCCCTTCCAACCCTATGCAGCAACCATCATGGTCCAGAGCCAAAACTTCATAATAGAAGAACAAAGGCACAACTATGCCTAGGATCATCCCTCACAAATGTCTGTCCAACATTTCTTGAACACCTCCACAACTTCTCAAGTTAATCTATTCCACTGCCTCACCAGTCTAACAGTGAAGTTCTTGATATTCACTCTAAACCTACTTTGCCGCAACTTCAAGCCACTGGTCCACGTCCTACTCTCTGCAGCAGGACAGGATATGTGTTTTACCTCTTTATTACAGCCCTTCAGCTATTTGAAAACTACTATCACATCCCCTCTTAGGTGCCGTTTGTGCAAGCTGAGTATGCCTATTTCCTTCGACCTCTCCTTGTATGACTCCAAGCCCTTTATAATTTCTGTCACCTGTCTCTGGACTCTCTAACTTCTTTATGACCTTTTTTAAATGTGAAGCTCAAAACTGCACATCATACTCCAGATGAGGTATACCCAGTCTTGCACCTAATGTTTCTATTGTTGCATCCCAAGACAGCATTTGCCTTTTGTGTGGCTGCATCATACTACAGACTCATGTTGAGTCTGATCTACCAAACCTCCCAGATTTTTTCTCCATAGTGCTGCCATCTGTCATGTCATCTGTAAACTTGCTCAAGAAGCTCTCTATTCCAGCATTCAAAATATTAATAAACACAATGAACAGCACTGGGCCCAGGACAAATCCCAGCAGGATCCACTCAAAGCCTCCTGCTGCTTTGACATGGATCCATTTATAATCACTCTTTGCTTGTGGCTATTGAGCCAGGTGTCTATCCAGCTATCCACCTTAAAGTGGTTTTGTTCAGCTCACATTTGTCCAGCTCACACTTGTTTGAGAGGAGGTTATGTGAAACCTTGTCAAAAGCTTTGCTGAACCATGGAGTCACACCAGATAGCTATTTACCAGTATGCATTCATAGTGGGGTAAAATACTAACTAGCTAATATACACAGCACTCTTGTAAAAAACATATCTCCATTTACAAGTGGAGAAACCAGAGCAAAGGTATTAAGTGACTTGTCAAAGGCTGCACTGAGAAGAAGGGTGGAATTAGGAATATAACACAAGAATATCCAATTTCCAGTCATACTGGACTTCTGCAGGGATAGGAGAGGGTAGCAAGGAGTAAGAACTGCTATTCCTATAACAGAAGCAAGGGAGAGACAGTGAGCAAGCAGAGTAGGTGAAGTTGCTGCTGTATCTGCAGAATGGGAAACAAAACTACCCCTTTGAAAGTACAAGAAAGGGAAAAGAAATTAGGGGTCCACAAGCAGGAACGCAACCTGATGCTTAGGGAACAGGCTCATAGCCGGAACACTGCCCCCTCTCCCCAAAAGAACCAGCACAATCAGAAGACCTGGGATGGTTTTGACTGGGGGCAAGGGGTGCACAGAACTGACAGAAAAACCAACGAGGGAACAAATTAATGTATTCAATTGATTTGGGAAAAATAAGAACTGATTAGGTCAGAGATGACCAATTACAGAGCATGAAGATATAACAGTGCAACTAAATAGGTATGAATGGGGTTTTCAATCAGAGAAATTTTACAGGCTTCCTCTTATTCCTCTGCTTGACCATCTGAGGACTGAAGAGGACCACACTGTACTTCAGCAGCAGTAAGGAAACTCAATCCCTGACCATGCCAGAGAGAGACTCCCGCACAGCCAACAGGCCAGTGGCTTGGGCATTCATTTGGCAGCGGAAACCTAAAATAGGCAGAGGAAAGACTAGAAACTCAGGCCTCCCGCATCCCAGGTGAATGTCCTAACCACTACAGTAGTGGCTATAGTGAGACAGGTTGACCTTTCACATCAAAAATCCCATATTAGGCCTAAAACATTTTTCAACAGAAGTTGTGTAAAAAACAATCCCTTGTTGGGAAGTTTTGGTTTTGATGAGTCAACATTTTTGATGAAAAATGTTTCATTGGAAACTTCCTGGCGTGTTTTCCCCTGAAAACCCACAACTTTTTAGACAGACAAAGTTTCACTGAAATAATTTAAAATGAAATACTTCATTCGGACTCTCCCAAAAGGAAATTGGAAGTTCCAGCAAAATATTGTGTAAAATACAAGTTTTTTTTTAAAAAAACAAAGAAGAGAAAAGAAATGATCTTATGAAAAATTCCAGATCAATTCTACTTTATACTCAACACTTCTGTGATACAGAGGCCTGCTTCTATTGTTTACCTACATAATATTATTCATGGAGATTCAGCCAAGCTAAAACAAATGCTTGGATTATTTTTATTGCAGAAATCATGTCAGATTTAAACATGCTTAATTTGATCCTACTTTTACAAGGATTTCATTTTGGGATTCCTTTATACTCCCAAACATGTGCAATTCTAGATCTATTATGTCTGAAATATTTCAGTTGGTAATTAGGCCAAAAGGGAGGAATTCTTAATACTTCATGTCTTTCTTCATCGTTTCCTGACTGAAAATCATTCATTTGAAGTCTACTTCATGACCCCGTATTGTACAATATCTTAAGTATAATTAATTGCCCTCTCTATCTTTCTCTAATGAGAGCTAATTGGACGCCTTCATGTCAAGTATAAATGTTCAAATGCAAGTATCTACAGTCAGTGTTCTCAGGTGGGCTCTGTATACTCTCGACTCTATACAGATACAAACGGGTATTGGGCTCTGTGGATGCAAATACACATGCTATTAATGCAATGCAACATACTCTGCTGTTCACTGCATCAGACTTTAATGCTCTTGGGTCCTGCGTATATGTGCGTACCCGGGACTGCAGCACATCGAGCCCAGCTGGAGCAGCCCGGATAGCGGAAGTTCGGGAGAAGGGAGGAAAGGCAGCCCACCAGCCCAGCTCAACATGCTGTGGAGGGGGTGGCTGGTGCATGAAGGTGGTCTAGTGCAGAGACAGCCAGTAGGCAGCCCCTGCACTGAAGCATCCTCATGCCCCAGCCAGCTTGGTCCCTGTCTACACATGCACTGGTGCAAGCTAAAAAAAACTGCACCACAGAATAGTATTTGTATTTAAAAGTATTAACTGGTGGTGGAGTTTATTAGTTTTGTGTGACCTAATTGGGCCGCATGGATAGAGGTGGAGATGTTTACTGTGGAGCTAATTAGGCAGCTCTGCATAAATGTGTTGGATAGACACACCCACTAAGAGTTAAATTATTCTTGTATGCCTTAGATCAGCGATTCTCAAAAAGGGTGCTGTGGCACCTTGGGGTGCATTCATGTCCTTTCAAAGTTGCCACAGGGTGCCAAGCACTATTAGGTGTGCAAATATGATTCACAAAATAAGCTCAGAGATTTCAAACAGGAATCCAGAGTATTAAAAACATTATGATCTGATGTTGTCTTTCTTAGTTGCAAAACAAAAGAATTAATCTATTTTTCTATAATCAAAAAAACAAGTGAAAACTAAGGTCTGGGATTTTCTAAGGGGCGCTTTGAAATTATTGAGGGGTGCCTTGATTCTGTGAACTTCCAAAGATAATAACTGACTGGCACCACAAAAAATAAAAATCAGGTCTTTGGCAACAATATATCTGTATAAATCTGGGAACCAACAGACTCAGAAACAATGAGTAAAATATGCCAAAAGGTATACATTATGTTACATCAAATACTAGGCTGGATGCCACTGATTATACCTTACTGAATCTGAGCTTCAGATCTATATATTGGAAATATGTGTCCACAAAAACAAATGTTGATTTGCACAAAGATCTACTGAAAATTCAGAATTAAAGCAAATAAGATTGCTAACAGTAATACTCAAACTTTACTATGCTTTCATATGAAAAGATCGTATGAAAAATTAATCTTTATTATTATTAATTTTTAATTTGTATATTTTTTAATTATTACACCCTTTATGAAGAACAAATATTCAAAACACACAAAGAAATTAGAAGTTAAGTATAAGAATATTTTAAAAAAATGTTATTCTTTGGTATGCAGCTCGACATGAGCTTTTCTGCTTAATATGAGTTGGAAGCAATTTATTTTGTTAAATGAGCCAAATCCCATTCACTTTATTCAGACAAGTCAGAGAAAATGATGCAGAAATCAGTGGGATTACTAATGTCCAAGTAAACATGACCTAAGAACTTTCAGAGCAATATAACATTGGAAAAATGTGCAGAAATCCGATTTTAAGTGAAATACCCCATTTAAAAATATTTTCCACACAGCTAATACTGCTGATGTTCTCTCCCACAGTGTTGGATCTATAGGTCTGGCTGGACTCTGATCATTACAGGCCCCAGACAGAGACAAGAGTAGCTTTTTATCACCTTATTTATTGCCAGCTCCTAGGATCTTGAAGGTAAATCAACTAGCTCCCAACATAAATCAGAGTAAGACTATGTATGGACATTCAAGAAGGTTAGACTGAGTTAAAAATGGCCATCTGATTTAAGGTAAGTCAGGATGGGGGGGCTAGTGGGGGGCTTAGGGGAATGGGGCAGCAAGTGGAATCTGTGGGGGGAAGAATTGAGGGGACCAGGGGGAAAAGCAGGGTCTCTAGGGGGGAATTTGGGAGATTGGGGGGAAGTGGGGTCCACCAGTTGGGGGGATTGGGAGGACAAGCAGGGTCTGTGGAGGGGATCAGGGAGGTCACTGTGGTGGGATTGGGGGATCGTGAGGGGCTACTGAGGTCTGGGAGGGTTTGGTGGGATCAGGGGGGCTAGTGGGGTCCTTGGGGGACTCTTCCCCACCCTCCCAGGGTGCAGGGGCTATTTTTAGCCCCCTGACCCTCCATCCCCAGACAAACAACTGCCCAGTAACCCACCCCCCATCTTGTATGCCCCTCCCCCTGTCCTGACTTACTTCTTCGGCTCCTGGCATTAGTGCATACCGATAAAACTGGCACCGGGAGCAACTTGCAGGATGTGGGGTTTAGTGGGCTCTGAGGGGATGGTTGGTCCCCTGGGGAGGGGTAGTCTGTCTCAAGGTGGGATAAGGGGTCAGGAGGTTAAAAATAGCTGGGGGGCAGGCATAGGAAAAGAACAGCCCTGGGGCTGGGGCTAGTAGCTGGGCCTTCCCAGCCCCAGGGCTGCACTGGGAACTGTACAGAAGTTCAGTCAGATCAGTCTCCCTGGACTCAATCTCAATTAGAGTTAGTCTAAGATACCATTAACTTAGATCAGGTTGGCCATGTTTAGATACATCTAAATTTCCTGAACTTCTGTACAGTTCACACTTAGATCCACCACCTAACTAGGGAAGTAAGCATAAAGTCCACATCTGGGCAAACTGTTAGATTAAGTGGGCATTTTTAATGTAATCTAACCTTCCCTTAACCTCCCTGAACATCTGTATATACCCTAAATGTGCAGCTAATTTAATATCTTACAGCTTGTGCTTCATCATGCAGTCATTATGCTAGCTATAGATTGATAGACAGCAGCAGTGCTCTAGCCCCAGTTCCAACCCCAACAATTCATCATCTATCAAGCATAAAGTCTTGAAAAGTTAAACTAACCTGAATCAGTCTGGTGTTCGAGATCCTCTCTGGATACCTACGAAGTGTCAGAGATTGAATCTAACACACACACACACACACACACACACACACACACACTCACACTCACACACACACTCTCTCTCTCTCTCTCTCTCTCTCTCTCTCTCTTCACCATTCATACCCACCAACAGCCCCCTGGGAACCTCGCACTTGGCTTATAGCAGGCAGAAGGGTTTCTCCTAAAGTTTCTCCTACTGGCCACCATGATTATGAAGCTGTGACCTCAGCCTCCCTCAGCTTCTCACTGCTAATCCCTTTGCCCATTCCTCCTAATTTATTGGTAAGTTGGAATGAGAAGCGAAGGAAAAAGAGCTTAGCAAAAAAAAAGAGGTAGTGGCAACCCTGGCTGCTGCTGTGGGTCGATTAAGGGATCAAAAATGATGGCGGTTGCTCCCATACCAAGAGTTATAAACCTACATGAAATCATAACACTTAGCATGTCAAGTCACAAGGCTACCAAATATTCAATTACTTGCAAATTGCCCGTCATGAATGATGGGGGTAGGGGGAGACGGGGATGGAGCACTGCCACCCAGCACCCTGCAGTGCTGCCACTCTGCTTCTGGCCCTGTGCCCCCCCCCCACCTCCAGCCTCCATCCCCGTGTGCTCCCCTGCGTCCCCCCCCACACCCTGCTTCTGGCCCTCCAGAGGAGAGCTACTTGTATGGTATGGGGACTTCAAGTAAGGTCCTATAAGGAGAGATGGAGGGACTTGGATCTCTTGAGACTTTGCAAGACAAGGCTGAGAGGTGACCTTGTGGCTGTCTACAAATTCATTGGGGGGGGGGAAGGAAAGAGGGCAGGAAGGAATAGGAGATGCTCTGTTTACCAGGGCACCCCTTAGGGTAACTAGAGACAACTGCCACAAACTGACAGAGAGCAGATTTAGATTGGACATCAGGAAGAACTTCTTTACTATAAGGGTTACCAGAATCTGGAATTGGAGGTGGTGCTCTCCTTCCCTGGAGGTCTTTAAGAGAAGGCTGGATAGGCATCCAGCTGGGGTCATCTGACCCTAGCGCTCTTTCCTGCCCAGGGCAGGGGGTCAGACCCAATGATCTACTAAGGTCCCTTCCAACCCTAAAAATCTATAAGATCTATAACACAAAATAATTGCAAGGGAGGAATCTCCAACTAGAAGCTGTCCCAAATACCCTCATCAAGCTGTTTATCATATTATGCACTTTTTTGTACAGGTGCTAGATAGGTTGGCATGGCTAGTTGACATTTTTTTTTTCCTTCTAGTGACTGCCATCTCATGATTTAAGACTTAATCGTTTATTTAAAAACAAAAAATCCCCCCTACACTCCAGAACACGCCCCCCACCCCTCAAGCCCCTATAACTCCTATAACTATAACCTCTTGTTATAGTCACAATATTTTCCAGAGCCAGCCTTAGGGAAAATGGTGCCCTGGGCAAACTTGTATTTTGCCCCCCAGTCACTGCTGCAGGCAGAGGCAAAGCTGCCTGCACTGTCTGGCCTGGCTCCTTCTGAATGGTGGCTGGAGGTTATGGGGCAGACTGGGCTTTCCTGCCAGAGACAGGGATCGGCCAGGATGGGACAGGGGGGAGAGTGCTGTTATGTGTGTACATGTGGCAGCTCCGTGACCACACTACCCTGGGCAGTCACCAGCATCACCCACTCTTAAGGTTGGCTCTGATATTTTCCTCCATAATGTGAGGGGAATGTAAGGTAATTTTTATTGATTACTGTGATCAATGCAATTCCAACAAACTGCAAAACACTAAAAGATGACATGCACTGGTGTGAACAGCGAGATGTGAACAGCAGAGGATGACTAAATACAGTCTGCAGCTACACTCCAATCTATTCTCTAACTGGGGTAACTATTCACAATACCAGGCAGGTGTTATTCCAGTGTGGATCCAGCAGATCCCAGTGGCTTTGAGGTACTATTACCCTGAGATGTCCCCTAACCCAATACATGCTTAGACCTTTAGTTTCTTCGGAAATCAAAGTCCCAAATAGTTACTTTCTAGGTCAGAGATAAAAGACAATAGGGTGCACCTCTTTGTTTTGCATGCTCATGGCTAAGACATACATAGCGCCATTGTTATGCAGCCCATTGGGTGAGAAGGGCTCAGACCTCTAACTCACCAGATGTGCTAGAACCTGTCTAAGTTGTAACTGTAATGAAGAGTTCATCTTTGTAATTCATCTTGAAGGCTGGATGGATTTTAGAGACTTCTACCCAGCAGTTTGAAAACTTTGCTAATGGGAAAATTCCCTTCTGGACTCCAAAGCCAGTGACTAATCAAACCAGCACCCCCACTAGAGATCTAAGAACTAGATTAAGGGTGAAGGGATGGGACAGGCTGAAATTGGGAGCCAACAATTTATCCCCTACCAATTAGCAAACCACAGCCAACAACCTCACTGCTCCACCACCAACAAACAGAACAGTTGCTAGTCACAGCACTGTCACCACCATCCAATGGAGCACCAATGGGTGGCGCAGGGCCTAGAGTCTGGCAACATGTAGTGTTTGCTTTATGTAGCATGAAAAATGAAGTATGTAGGGAAAAGAAAAAAAAGTAGAAAGAGCAGTTCGTGCTCGCTGAAAGTAAGGGGCCAGGAGAAAGGAAAGAGGGCACATGGAGTTATTCCTTAGCTGCTCCTTGTTGAAATTTCAACCTTGCCCCAACCACAACCCCAGAACAAGGCTGTACTAGTCTCAACCACAAAGCCACAATCCAGCCAGGAAAGTAACTACTGGTATTAGTATAGTCATTTATTGACATATCAGATACATGCATAACTCACTTCACTATATAACATAGTATCAGCTCAGATGTGTGGTCTAGTGTTCACATTGTAAAAAAGAACCAGTTTTATGCATGCTGGTTCAGTGCATTAATTGCTTAGTGTAGTCTCTCTCAGCCCCACCATCAACTTCAAAACCCAGCTGCACTTTTGTTAACTGCACACTAACGATATTCATCACTGTCTACTTGTAACTAACTATAATCTATTTAGCTGACTCAAACAGCAAAAGGAAAACAGCTGCTAAAGGGCTGACTGTTAATACCTAGGGTTACCATATTTCCGTTTCAAAAAAGAGGACACTTGTTGGGGAGGGGAGCAGTAATATGATGGGGTGGGGGGGAGCAGTGATATGTCTGTCTCTTGTGTCCCTCACTCCCAAGCCATAGTACCCTGCCCCCCAGGCCATGTTGCTGCCCCTCACTCCCAACCCGCAGCCCACTCCATCACCGCTGATAACTCTCACTCCTGACCCACAGCTCTTTGTCACTGCCTGTGCCCTGCACTCCTGACCCACAATCCCCCACCCCCTTGTTGCCCTTTACTCCCAAGTCAGTGTCCCTCACTTCCAACCTGCAGCCTCCTGCTCCCCACAGCCCTGCAGTGTCTCCTGGCTGCCCTGCCCCTTAGAGCACAGGCACAGGTCCTGGTGCTGCTGGCCCCACCACGGAGTTCCCTGATGTCCCAAAAGGGCCACCCCAGCCTCTTCCTCCCCTGGAGAGGCAGGCACCTCCCCCACCCTGCTGCAGCCCTAGGACCCAGACAGATTCCCTCAGTGCCGGCAGGCACCTCCCCCCCCCGCCATACACCCATGCCCTCCGCACATCCCTGCCACACACAGTCTCCAAGCCCCGGCTCTCCAACCACTGGCCTGTTCCCATCATCCTGCCTTGTTGCATGCTGGCCACATGTGTGTGTGCCTGCAGACACGTGATGCCCCTGCCTCCAATTGCCCTCCCTCCACTCCCCCCAGCCCCAAGCAGCTTCTTGCTAGGGTAAGCTGGGAAGTGCCAGGAAAAATTTTGATGCTGAGAAAAGCAAAATCCCAGACATTTGTTGATATTTTAAAGAACTGTCCAGATGGAGATGGGAGGACCCAATAAGAGGACATGGTCCAGGAAAACCAGGATGAACAGTAACCCTATTAATACCACAGGACTGACAGTGCTGTAAACTGTGCTGGTTAAGTACACAACACTGTGAATGTTTCTACATGAGATGCTACGTCACTGTAGCCACAAGCTATGGTGATGCAGCTTGTTGCTATGCTGACACAGCATTGGCAGGCACAAACTGTGATGCCAATGCTACATCGCTGTAGCAATGAGGTACTGTGACGTAGTATCTAAAAATAACCACGTGCCACCGGGACTGCGTGGTACCAAATGCGCAGTCAGTGTTTTGGTATTAGCCTTTAAACTCTCTAGTTCTCTTCATTTCCAAGACTTAGTTTTGGTGCCGCTATCAGAAGCACTGAAAGGAGCTAGTCAACTTGAGGGCTGCTAATATATCAGTTTATTTGGATGGTTGTATTTATGAAACAAACACTCAAAACTACTATTGTTTTTCTTGCTTGATTTTACTTTAGGAATAGTAGGAATGTCATGTTATTACTAGAAGAATCCCGGGGTTACTCAGAAATTTCTAACCTGAGCTTCTCCATCCTTATTTGAAAGAGCAGAGTTGCTGAATACATAACAAAGAGAGCTTTTCTTTTAGCTGTTTTAATTAAGGGAATGTTTACAGAAATAGAGGGCCTAGTTCTCATGCTGAAGTCAAGAGACTAAAGCGGTGTATGTGAGAGAAGGCCTAGGTTGAACAAAATTCATTCTATTCTGTTAGTAACTCTAACACCATTAGCCTTCTTCTTCTCTAGCTGTCTGTGAAATCCTATGGTGTAGGCAAGGTTTTACAGTTTAACATAAAAAGCAAAAAGGAAAAGAAAATACTACTTCTTACCAATATTAAAATATATATGTTTACTTGCAAGAGGCCTGGATTTTCTTGGGCGAAGAAAATAAAGTTGGTACAATAAAATATATCACCCCTAAATGTTCTTCCCTCTCACATATGTTCTGGACCATCACAGCTATCACAACACTCCCACATTACTGCCAGTTTAACTACAATTTGTTTTCTAAAATTGATTTCATGAAATGGATGCATATCTCCTGCATCAGTATAAGCCAGTTCAAAATCCATTTACAAGTTTTTTAATAAGGGACAGCACTAAGTTAACAACTTATATTTAAAAATCAGCCTTTGTAATATACAAAACTACAGAAAAACAAAAATCAAGAATTTTAGGCCTCCTTTATACAGCATGAAAAAGAAATACAATTTCTTCCACTGGTCAGATTTACTGCCAGAGTTCTCTAAGGGTGAAATTCAGTAACTAGCATGGTTAATTTGTGTAATAAAGACAGAAAACAGATACATAGTTCAGGACAACATATTTGAACAATGCATGCCAGATATTTAGTATTATTTTTAAATGTGGGAGTTTGACTTCTGGGAATTTTTCCCTGTATTTTTCAGCTAAATTATTTTTCTGTTGACTGATGGACTGATTCAACTGTTGGCTTTGTAACCAAGCATGGGGCTAATTTAATCTTGTCCACTTCTAGATAGCATAAGTAATTAATCAACCTGAGCCCTAATTCATATGTTAAAACAATGTCTGGTAGAAGTTAAAATTATCTATTAATACCATCACTACTGAACCTACTCTGTCCTTGTCTTCTAACAATGCACTGGTGTGCTGGACTAGCACTATTAGTGCCATGGATACTGTTTTTCTGCATTTGATCTTCTCTATAAATGGTGGGCTCTGATCCCACAGAAAGCTTGCATGTTATTCTCTGTAATCAGGAAACTTTTCTCTTCTATAGTACTTAAAGGCTAGCAACAGAAATTACACATAAACTGGCATAAGTGATCAGAAACCAGTTCGAATCTGTAACACAACAAAAGTTCAGCACACATAAATTGCTTTCAAAATGGCAAAAACTCATTTAAGATAAACCTGGATAGCTGTAGCATCAGACTTCACTGCTTTAGGTTAAATCGGTTCACTGAGCTCCCAGTTCCCCTCCAGATTCAAGTCAACCCACAGTCCCCCAGCATCCCAGGATGCTTTGCACCTCTTCCACAACTCCCCTTGCATGGTAGGTAGGTTAGCCTTGGCTTAAGCTGTCTGCTTCAACTGAGCAGGGAGGCATGCTCTAGCATTCCCTGGCTTCTGGCCTGGGCCACAGCAGGCATGCGGCTGCATTTCCGGTATCAAAAATGAATGTTGTGTGGAGTGCGAGCCGGGTTGCGGCTGTTGCCCCGGTGGGTTCTATCCCCTGATATTAAGTTGCGAGAGGGAGAGGTGGATTCGCAGCGGTTCCAAAACATTTTCTTTTATTTGAGTTCTTACTTACATGCGCACCACTGATGTAGATATGGCTGTGCAGGCAGTTACACTTGGTTCACACTTGGTTCAGTCCCGAACAAACGACAAACAACATCTCTCACTTGTGCACCACCCGGTGTGAATGTGGCTGCACGGGTGGATTCCATCCCGGTTCAAGAAAGAGACGAAAGGATGAAAACAACAAAACGCTGAATCTTGGTTCGGGTGGGGATAAACGAACATCTATCCCGTTCGGAAGGGATGGATGCAAGGCAAAACAATGGATCTCGGGTCGGGTGAAGGGCAAAAACAACAAAATGACGGACCTCCCGAGAACCAAACGAACCGATCGGTAAACAGTTGCTCTGGAGACAGGAGAAGCCGTGGGAAGCTGGCCAGGCCTACCCACTGAGCAGTGGAAGCTCTGGCTTCTGTTCTAGCTAGCTGACTGAGCAATGGATGCTCTGGCACCTGCGTGCTCTCTCTCTGGCGTCTGCCCTCCTCCTGGTGGAAAACTCCACCCCAGTTTTTATAGGCCAGATGACAAGCCCAATCTCAAACCCTGATTGGTCAAATTTTCCCACCAAAATGTTCGTGGGTTTTTCCTCAGGGGACAGGGTTTTTCTAGCACATGGCCAGGGGCCATGCAGGAAACCAAATAGGGGCTTTCCAAACTGTGAGGCGAGAGAGTGCTTGACGGCACCTGTTGCTAGGCAAAGCTGGCAGAGTCCAGCTGGAGCATGACAAATGTCTGTTCACTTGCTTATTGGTTCAATCTACGCAGTGTAGATTAACTTGCTAAGTTTGAATCGATTCAGCTTCAGGCTTTTTGATTGTCTGTACTTAGCCAAAATGAGGTGGGTAAATATGGTCTCTTCAAGTGGAGAACTTTGCCCTAAGTAACAAAGCAAACCAATAGCCAAGCCAGGAAGACGTTTCCTGACTCTGCACCATGTTCTCTTCCCTTTTTGTTAGTATAGTACACAGCAGTAAACACTACATAAGATACTATTTTTTGTATACATTACAATCCTGTTTGCTAATGGTAATACAGTAGAGGCACATACATGTTAAGATACGTTAATTTTATAACTCCCTCAAACATATTTAGGTTTGTTCCCTGGGAAGTAAACTACAATAGAAGCAGCATCATATCTAAAATACAAAGGCATGGCTGACAAAAATTCTGGGTAACGCAATTATCACATCTCTTGCAGCAATATCTGGTAGAAGCAACAGTTGTTTAGCAGCAACATCTCTAGGAATATTTTCCTAACTGTTGGTCAGGACAACACCATGCTTAGAAACATACCAAAAGGGCATCAATGTGTTATTACTAATAAGGTCTGACTACAATACGATTGGCAGAGCACCATTGTGAAACTGCACTTGATGTCACCTGGTGAGTCGGGCCTAACTAAATAAAACGTGTTTTATAATACACCCTATGCAACATCATAAATCTAGGAATGAGGAATGCAGACCACACCCACAGAAGGGCAGTCTATATCCTGGAAAGCAGTGATTCTAAAAATAATTTAAGATCAATAAGGGATAAAAACCTCAACACAAGCTTCAATGTAATCAAGAGAAGAGAAGAGAAGACTAATTCAATTCTTGGCTGTATAAAGCAGGGACATGATGAATTGGAGGTGATTTTGCTTCTGTATACAGCACTGGTGACTGAAATCAGTACCACAATACTGCTGGATCCTAGGGTCTATTTTAAAAGAGATGCTGAAAAATTGTAGAGCAGGGGTCAGCAACCTGTGGGGTCCACAGACCAGATCCAGCCCATGGACCCATGCCATGCAGCCCATAGATGTTGGGCTTCAGCAATAACTGCTCTCCCTAAGCTGTGCAGTGGAAGCTATGGGAGCTCTCCTCAGGCCACAGGAGCAGAAGTGGTACACATCTGTGCCTGCCCATCTTTGACCTGAGCTGGGTCATTCTGGCCTGCAACCTGAAAAGGATGCCAATCAATCTTGTAGAGGGTGTAGAGGGTGCAGGGAAAATGATGCAGTAATATGACAGATGGAGAAAATGCCTTGGTCTGACAGCTTTTAGAGTTCAGTCTGTTTAGCTTAAGACTGAGAGATTTGATTACAAGTACATTCATGGGGAGGAAATGCAGTTTTAGCAGTGTGGGGGATTAACCACTACCAAGGGAAGTGGTAGATTCTCCACCCCTCAAGGCTGTTGCATCAAGCCTAGCTGCCTTTGTGGAAGGGATACTTTATTCAAATATGTTATTGGGTTCAATACAGAGACAACTGGGTGAAATATAATGATCTGTAATTTCCAGGTAGTCAGACTAGATTAGTGGCTTGAAAACACCTTTGGTTTGAATACCTCTAAGTATATTCTTCATTTTTTTCTTTTTTGTTTATTTTCCTCAAATTATATTTCCTATCGTCCTTCCTCTTGGTTGTATATTTGCAAGTTTGAGAAACAGGACTAAATGGTCTGATGGTCCCCTTTAGTTTTGCAATCTATGAATCATCACTAGGGACCTACTAAAATTGTGATTGTGCACTAGGACTTTTGTGAAGATTCACAGATTTCAAAACCAAAGGGGACCATCAAATCATTTAGACCATCAGATCATCAAATCTGGCATTGTCCATGAAATCAGGCAATGTCTGCAAAATCTAAGAAAAAAATTACTGAAAATAAAATGCTGGATCCCTGGGGGCAGGGGAAGAGCTGCTGGCATGAAGGGGTGCCCAAGATGGCTGTTTCTCCTCACTGCTGACTGTCTGAGAGCGCTGTCTGTCATGTGGCCCCACCCATCTCCATCAATTGGTGGTGAGGGGTGGGGATGCATGACAGTTCTTTCACCCAATCAGTGGCGAGGGCCAGGGCTGTATGATGGACAGCCCTTACAGCCAATCAATCAGCAGCGAGGGGCAGGACCACGAGGGTCCCTCAGTCAGAGACGTGGGGGGACCCTGCCATGATCAGCCTGCAAAATGGCAGCTAGCCCTGCGATCTCCTTGCAAAATCAGCCGGCTGCCGCCTCAAGTTGGGTAGACCCTTAAGACTCTTCACACTGTGCCTCCTGATGTTTTCCAACACAAAAAGCTGAAAGTAAAAGCTGGTGAACTGTTTTTTTCTAAATTTAATCCTATTCAATAATAATGGGGCTAAAGACTGGACTCAAAGGCTACAAATAGATGCTGAATTTGTTCTGCGATAAACTATTTTTATCCTGGAACAAAGTGCAGTTGTTCAGACATCCTTATCTGGTGTCCTAGAACAAACCCTACAGAGGTTTGCAGGATAAGAAATACTAACAATTTGTGCTGGGACATCTCCAAGTATGTCTGAACAGCTATCCTGGGGTTGCATCATTGAATGAATGGCAGAAAAGCAGGAGTGCATTTAGCTGCTCACTAAACCCTAACTGGAAGGGCAATGTGCATACATGCCAATCCCAGGTCATTTCTGTTCTGGGGCAAACACGAACACAGGTTGTCCCAAGACAAATGCAACATGTATATTTCTAGCCAAATGTGAATGATACTGCATTTATTTCCATATAAGTGAAAAAAGGAGCATGTCAGGAGTATGAGAGTGTGTGTACAGTGGTCAGTAGTACTTTCCATTGCAACAGTATTCCCATCTAATATCAGATTTAAAGTAATCTTGAATAGTGATACAAGTGCTAGTCTTGGAAGCTAGAGATCCAGAGAGAATTAGATGCTATGATCCAGTGTTTCCCAATCCGTGGATCATGGACCAAAAGTGGGTTGCAAGAATACATGAAAGGGTCACAAAGAAACTTTAAAAATGGATTCTCCTTTCAAGGGGAAAATATGGGTTTTGCCGCAAGGGGCTGCTTGGGACCCCCTCTCCCCCCCAATCAGTCTCCCCCTTTTCCCACACACTGGGGCCTGGGGGCAGTGGATTGGGAGTGAGAGTCACCAGCAGGGCCAGGGGGCTGTTTTCTACTTAAACTATTTACTGGGTCAGGACTGGCCATTGATGTTTACAAATGGGTTCTGTCCAAAAAAAGGCTGAAATCCACTGCTATGATCAATGTCCAACAGCTTGGTCAGCGTCCAACATTTTTTTACTAAAAATTTTTTAGAGAGGGCCTGGGGAACAAGCAGGATCCGTGGGGAGGATTGGGCTAGATCAGAGGGGCATGCAGGGGGGCTGGTAGGTTCTGGGAGGATCAGTGGGGCTACCAAGGTCCACAGGCAGGCTTGTGGAGACAAGGGGCTCCCCCACACCAGATCAAGGGCTATTTTTAGCTCCTAACTCACCTCCCAACAAACCAACCCACCCCAATCCTGCCTGCCCCTACCTCCACACCAACGTACTTCCTTGGCTCCCAGCACTAGAAAACGCTAGTAAAACCAGCACCAGGAGCAATTTACAGGATGGGGGATTTAGTGGGCTCAGGGTGGGGGTGGATGTTGTCCATCTGGAAGGTGGGACAAGGGACTGGAGGGCTTGCAAAAATAGACTAATGGGGGGACGGTAGGAACAGTGCAGCCCTGGGGATGGGGCCAGCAGCAGGGCTTTTCTAGCCCCAATCCTGCACTAGGAACTTTACAGAAATTCAGTTAGCTTGGTCTTGCTGGACCCAATCTAAGTCAGACCGCCTCTGAGGTGCAATTAACTTGGACCAGGTTGGCCATTTTTAGACCGATCTAAACTTCCTGAACTGCTGAGCATTTTGCATTTAGATCAACTTAACTAGGGATCTAAGTGTAAGGTCCATACCTGGGCCAACTAAGTTAGATCAGGTGGCCATTCTTGATGTGATCTAACCTGTACCTAACCTCCTCAAGCATCTCTAAGTACTCCAGGACACCAAATGGAAGGGAGATGTAGACTCAACTGTCCTGAGATGGGGGAAGTGGAATATCATCTTTAAAATGATGACAAGTCCCAATGCTTTAAGGATTGTCAGGGATAACATTAGAACTGTGGACTTTATGGTATATCTTTTAAAAATGCAGTATTCTCATAAGTACAATGTGGTGGCGCTCAATAGCCTCAATTCAAAACAATTGTTTTAAAAGATTTCCTTTTAAAACTTATCATTATTGCAGAACATTTTCAACTTCAGGGAAAGAAATTTACACTGCATCTGCAAAAATGAATTTATTTTCCACTAACAAATATTGGTATACCTAATACAAAGGAAAGCACTGTAACTCCCATTTGTCTTTCTGGCATATCTACATTTTTTAAAATATATTAGACTATTACATTATACATCATTATCATTATATTCTATTATTTGATAGAAGTATATTTCAAAATGGAATTGTTCAAAGAACAGATTCTTTTTCTTTAAGCTTAAGTATAGTTCTGAAATTTCCAAGTTCTTTGATTGGAAATGTAGATTAAAGAAAGCGCACTGTTAAATTCAAGTTGCTCTCTTTACATTAAGATTTGTAAGACAGATGTTCACAGCTGTAAGTTTCTGTAAGTTTCTTTAATGAAGTTAACTAAGATAAACTTAAGACTGCATTCATAAAGAAAGAACTATTTATAACATGATGATGGCCAGCATAATCTTCTTCCAGTACAAACAGGAAGCAACTGAAATCATCCACGGTATTTTTCAGCGTTCCCTCTGATCTTTTCTTAGTCTCCTTCTAGTCTATGGCAGTGAGGGAATCTTCATTTTCTAAAAGTTTACAAATAAAAAATAGTCTCTGTGCCCCACAAGGTACTGAAGTAATCAATCAAGCATCTAACCCATGGCTAATATGCATTACTAGGGCTGTGCAAAGCTTCAGTCGCTGATTCAATTCAGTAGAGATTCAACCTGATTCGGCAGTCAAATCTCTGAATCTGAATTGAATCAGGAGACCCTTTAATCTCTCTGAATTGAGCTGGAACCCTCCGAATTGATTTGGAGAGATTCGATGATTTGGATATAGACACAGCTTTAAATGTTTTTTCTACATACTTCAAGGCACCAGGCAGCTTGTGAATGCTGAGATGGTGGGGCAGATGGGCTTCCCACAGGAGCGCGGGGGGGTCCCCGGTGCACTCAGTGGTGGACCCAGAAGTGGACCAGAAGCACTTTCAGTCCACTTCCGGGTCTGCTGCGGAGTGTGCGGGGGACCCTCCCCCAGGCCCTAGGCTCCACGACTGGTGCCTCCTGGGTCTAGGGAGGGGGGCACCATGCAGGGTTCCCCTATGGCTGACCAGCAACCCAAGGGGACGTGGGGTGTCCCTCACGCACTTGGCAGTAGACCCAAAAGTGGACCACAAGTACCAGAAGCCCCCCCGTGCTCCTGAGGGACGCTCCACCATCTCAGTGTTCACAAGCCGTGTCTGGTACCTTGAGGTACGTAGAAAAAACACTTAGTTGTGTCTATGGCCCAAATGCTAATTCTCTGAATCAGCACTGAATCTTCAGATCTGGATTTGGTCGAATTGAACTGGGACAGTGATCCAAATCAATGAATTGAATCACTGTCCCCCCGAATCAGGCCGAACCTGAATTGAACATGGCCTGCTTTGCACACCCCTATGCATTACCCATTGATTAGCCTTCTTTCACGAAAAAAGTCTACTAGTTAACTTGATTTCACTACATGTACTGGAGAACTATTCTTGATCCAGCACTAAATACATAGGCTCTAAAAAAATGTTACTATTTCTGTCATTGTCAGCTTGGTGCTGTATAATGAAGACCTGGGGATCACTGTACAACATTAATGCAACAGAGATGCATCTCTTGAAAAAACAAAGCCTCTGGGCCTGGCAAAACCCTTGACATTTATTTTGACTGTTTAGTAGTAAAAGCTCAAAAAATGTTTTTTTATGGACCTTTTTTCTGTTCTCAAAGGAAGATGGAGAAATTGATCTATCATCAGGGAGAAGCCCAGAGAGATGACAACAAGAGAGAATGCGAATAAAGGGAATGGTGAAAAAGGAAAGAGTAACGGTCTGCCATTTAAGCCTGACCTGTCTACTCCATAACCTCTCATTGTCTTGGAAGTGTATGTACCAAAGTAGTTTGTATTACAGGGGATTACTGCTGTTGATTAACAAAACAGCATTTTCTTTGAAGCCAAGGAACCTCACGGATACGGCTTTTCTTTCTTGGCCTTGATTCCAGACCAGCAAAACACCGAAAGTTTTTGGAATCAGAAAGCAATTTTCAGAACAGAGCTTGCTGGAACAGTCTCTCTCTGACCAAAACAAACCTTCACTTATATGTCACTTGATGTCACTGGTGAGTAGCAGACTCCTTGGATAGCCGTCACTGACAAAGAGTCTGACTCCCCGTTGCTATTCATTGTGTGCAGTCATTTACATCAGTGTAAAGTGAATGCAAGTAGCACTTCAGAGTGATGTATGTGATTATGCAGTGCAACATCAGAAGCAATGTATCCAGAGTCTATTTTACTGACAGCTCATCTGTGTCTGTAAGGTGCCACAGAAAACTGTTATGCTTTTTGGGACTGGGAGTACTGCCCAGGTCCTCGAAGATTTCTATAATCAATGGGAGCTAGATGCCTAGTTACCCACCAAGATGTGAGACATGTATTTATGTGCCTAAGGAAAAGTTATGGCACAATGTCAATGTTTATTAATAAAGAATTAATAACACCAGTACCACCGCACCTTGTATTTTACACTCCATTTCCTGCACTAGCATAGGTATTGCTTTCACATACTGCATGCTAATTACTGTGATATTGCTGAGGTTCTTCTGTTTCTGAAACAGCAAATCAGTCAGTTTTCTTTCAACTGTGACGACTTTTTGTTCCTTAGCATTCAGACAGGGCCCAACCTTCCAATCAGGATTTTGGTTATGCTAAGGCTGAATCTGCATTAAAAAAATCCATACCTACATTCTGTTCTTCCATCTTGATTATAGTACAAAGTATTATAATAAAAAGTAAAATGTTGTAAGATCATGAAAAAGAGGAATTTGAGGAAGAAAGGGGGATTACAGAAGGGTTGGAAGGTACAAAGACAAGCAAGAGAAGATTTTAGGTTTCTATTCCTGGCTTCTTCCCAATGGAAGGGCCCAAAATCTGGCAGTCGCAAAGGCTGGTAGGTTAATTCTAATAGCTAAGGCATGTAGGATTTCTACATCTTCAGATCTGAGAAAAAGCTCCAAGAAAACACTGAAAACCAAATGCAGCCTTCTGACATTCAAAACCCCTCAGTTAGACCCTATATTTGATATTAAGCTCTCTTTTGCTGCTATGCAGAGAAATATATCAATAAGATACCTTGATAAAAGGATTCAGATTTGTCAACATGCATTTTTGGAGATCCTATTTCCCATGTCAGTATGAAATGTTATATACCAAAGGATTAGAAAGGACTCAAGATAGCATAAACTTCCTGTGAGGGAATGTTTCTGAAGAGGCATTATGCCTCTCTGGCAAATGAAAATAAATTAAAATCTCATAATATCACAATTTATTAGATGACTACAACATGTATTTTTTTTGTAAATCACTGTGCATAGTAAGGTTGGGTATTTGGCCGGTCAAATAAGGTTTGGTCAATTGACTGGTCAAAAATTGTAAAAAATTGCCAATAAGTCCAAATAATACACAGAAAAAGCAAACATTAAAAATGTGTAAAAAACCCAATAAAATAATATTTCTGTCAAGAAAACTAGAAAAACAGTAATTTTTTGTAACATTGTTATAATCTTTGACTGGTCAAAAATACGTAGTCAATTAACTGGTCAACTGACAACATTTGGCCAGTCAATAGACCAGCTTTGCCAACCCTACAGTGTAGTACAATTTTTTTTTCAGGGTATAAAGATCTCTGATTTTGCCTACAAACATGCAAACAAATGGGGGTGGAAATACAAATTTTAGTGTAAGATATATACCAAACTCTTTTTTCAATAAGCTGAATTACAAATGTATTGTACTTTCAGGCTTCAGGGATGTCCCTAAAAAATTGGCAGGATATAAACCTGGGAAGAAATAATTATTAACAGTAGTAACAATCCATTGTACTTGTAGGATGCTTTCAAACTGAGAGAAATGTTAATAAAGTCGGCCTCATTAGACCAAGTATTATTATCCTCCTTTTATAAGAAAGAAACCAAAGGTACAGATAAGCTAAGGTCAATATTTTCAAACCAGCTTGGCTTCCCTGGCCTCCAGCAGCTCCTCCTTGTGTCCCTGCTGCAGCGCTTACTCCAGGCATCAGCTAGGGAAGCTGCAGCTGGACAGGAACATGGGGCTGGCAGGAGCCCAAGGCCCGTGCCCAGCAGGGTGGCAGGAGCATGGAGCTCAGGTGGGCAGGGTGTGGGTGTGAATGTGTGGGGCTTCCCTCTGGTGGCATGCCAGTCCTGGGAGCTGCATTTGAGCCCCGCAGAATAGGAGGGCAGCTTGGCTCCGTTCCTTGTCATCATGGGCAGCTCCAGGAAATGGTTAGTCACACGCTGCTTGGCAGCTGTGCCTATGAGGGCCACAAGCAGTTCAAGGGCCCATTGCTTGCTGCTGCTGCCACTGGCAGCAGGGGCTGTGAGGAGGTCCTCATAGCCCCCACCCTCCCTCACATCCCACAAACCTCACACAGCCACACCCTGCTCACACCTCCCACAACCCTCTTACATACAAGCTCACACCCCCCAACATACCTTACACCCCCCCACTCAGCTACACCCCCTCACAAACCCCCTATACACACATACCCCTCCACCTACGTACTCCCCCATCCACTCCCCCCACACAATATCAAGTGTAAGACTTTATTTTTGAGCTATTATGCAATCGCCTCTATACAGACTATACAAACACACATAAATTGGGACAAAAGTATTTTTGAAATAAAATTAAAATGTTATAGCAGATGTTTGGTTTTTAGTATATGAATTGGTTTTTCTTCTGGTTCCAAGATGGCACCCCCTCTTCCAGCCCAAATATTTCCTGGGGTTAGGTTAGGAGGCAACCAGGGCGGGGGGAGGGGGGGCATCTGTCAAGGGCTGGGATTACCTTTGTGGCCCTCAAGAGCTCACCAAAACTCATTAGCTTGCCCTCCCCCAACCTCAACACCCACTTCAGTATAAATTTAAGAAAAGTGGCTATACAAAGCCGTTGCAGAAGAACAATCAAACTAGTCAACAGTCTACTTGTTTACAAACAGAGGGTAAGGCCATGAGAAATTTTTGATTACTTTTAATCAAGAGTCACTGCAGAAGCATCTGTGGATTAAAAGGGAGGCTTCATCAGGATATAACTGACAGATCACCAGGCAGCTATGCAGTCATCTGAACTAAATAAGATATCTGAAATCTCTGCCCAACACCATTTGCTCCATTTTCCAATGTGTCAGGATTCAAAGCTGCCCAAAAGTGCGCCTGCAAAATTTTTAACTGTACCCTATTATACATGTTTAACATATGACTTCTGACTTCCCAGCAAAAGCTTAACCCACCCAGCCTTTCCTTCTTCCTTTACATGAGACTTAATGGATGACAGCTGCATTAAAAGGACAAATAAAAACTGACTTCCATATTTCTAAAGAGCTAACAAGGTAAGTTTACTGTGAATGCCTTAGTTGAAACATGATGCTACTGGAAGCTATGGCAAAAGTAAGTCTTAACAAGGTTTGCCATTTCCTTGGAAAGAACTTTACTAAGTTCTCCATCAAAAATGTTGACATAAAATAGGACTACATAAGAGTTAATTCAACTACTGTGCTGAAGATCTAAGCCTGCCTGATTTTATTATTCCAGTTTCAAGTCTAGAGGTGGACATCTATCTACCCAATCACACAATGCAAAGTGATTTCAGTAAATAAAATGCCATCACTTCCAATTTGTACTCATCTAACTTAAAGCCAGATCTGGTTCACTGGACCTATGATGACAATATCCTGAGGATTTTGAGAAAAGAACTCTCCTCTAGGATCCTGTGCAGAAGTCTGAGGGTAGTAAATATTCTACACCTTTCACTTATCTTCTTGAATGTTGGTTAAAATAAGTTAAGACTATATCTACATGGTTAACTGTACTGAGCAGTGTCCCCAGCACACTGTACTACCTCAAATGGATCTCTTCTTAACCTGCAGGCAGTGGAACCACAGAAGCTGCTATACTGCTACGTGACAATACTACCAGCTCCACAACACTGTGCAGACACAGGTACATTGCTTCTGGTTTAGGAGGCAGCCTGCCTGAAATAGTACAGCATGTTCAAGCAACCCACCGTGGAACACAACATAGGCTAACTGCTATGCTACTATTCTGAAAAAGAAAGCTTCTGTTGTTACAGTCTATCATACCTAGCTAAAATTTAACTTTTTTATGTAAGCATGACTTCCAGTATTTATTTCAAAGCTTGTGCTACTTCGTCAACATTAGGTATGGCAAAAGGTAAAGCTTCGTAAAGACTCAAGCATCTTGACAAGGCACTTAATGCTTAGGAACCAAGAAATGTTCTGTCATGGTACTGTGCACAACCACCAGTCCACACCTTTGAACTTCGATAATTACCTGCCTTGCTTCCAACTAAGCCACACTTCAACATCCAGTGTTGAGCCAGTGTCTATTCCATGACTGCATGGAGATATATGTATTAACATGATGTACAGAGCACAGTGAATACTGCATTCTAGTTTGCTTGTTTACTAGGCTGCTCAATAGTCGTGTACATTATATGAACTCTTGCTGAGGTTTTATTTTTTTGCTCTTGAATTATACATGGCTGTTAACATTTCCTGTCAGCCTTCTATTTAATTCAAACCCTGTTTAATTTGACAAACCCCTGGAACCAAACGTTTGTTGCTATTTTAAAAAGCAATGCACATTGCTATATCTGATTTTGATCAGCTGTGATCATCTTAGATAAAAAAATAACTGGAAAATTCAATCACTGTCTTAAGAAGTTCTCTTAAAAACACTACCACATAATAAGAACAAGTAATAAATACTTAGCACTTGCGGTATAAAAACCTCAAACCATGAAAGCCTGGTAATTTTTAGGCCAAAGGCTGCTGGTGCGATTCTACTGGTTTGTATGAAGTGATGCCAGAATTTTATCTATTACTCTCATTTGGAAAAAAAAGAAAAGAAAGAGAAATACAGATGGCCATATACTGCAAAATCTGAAGCTTGTAGCTTTTTCTTGATTGAATAGTCCTACTCCCTTCACTCATTCTTACATAAATGTGGATTTCTAAGACTGCATTCAGACAGAGTGATGTTGAAGAAACTTGCTGCTTGCACCAAAAAGGATCCAGTGTTCTCAGTCATAGGTTTTTTCAGGAGAGCTTGTTAGTCATGCTCAGGTCCTCCAAGTGCTTCAGAAAGAGGGCTGGGGCAGTATTAAGGACTAAAATGTCACAATACGCTCAACCTGGTGCTTCTGACTTAGTCTTGGCAGGGAAACTTTAAATTAGCAGCCATCAGAAGCTGGGTGGTTGGTCTTTTCACTGGACACTGGGAAAACATGCATGAGTTGGAGAGAGATCTAAAACCTATGATAAACAGAGAAGGGCCAGAAGGTAAAATGTGCTAGGGGGTCTAAAGGTTAGAGCAGGGTTGGCAGTTACTAAGGCAATTTTAGAGGATAACATGAGGAAGTTGAAAGGCATGTCTAGAGAGCCTGGGATTACCCCAGTTGTAATGATAATCCTCATGTATCTCTAGAACCAAGTGAAGGAAAGGAGAAGGGAAAGACACCTTTTGCTTAGATGGAGAAGATACCACTCACTACCCAATCTCACAGGGGCCATGTCATTAATACCAAATACGTGTGGGTTTTTTTCCCCAAACAGGGTAGACATAAAAGAAAACCTTAGTGGAGGCAGACTCTGCAGTTTTTAACTCCATATACCAGTAGTCAATTGAGGCAAACCCTAGCTGCATAGAACTACCAACGTCTTGCCTCTGACTACATTTTACAGTAAACTAAACATGTCAAACTGGCTACCACACTGTAAAAATAAATGTTTTCTTGCCAGTGCAGACCTAGTCAGGATATGTGCCGAAGGAGAATCTTTTCTCATTTTACCATTTTATATTATCCACAGATACAAAGTCAATATGGAAGTCATACAAGCATCATGGACTTGCACCTACCAGAATCATTATCTCCCTGCATATCCTAGAACCCCAGCCTTTCCAAAGGACCATTCAGCATCAGTCAGTCTTCAGGAATTTTTGAATGCCATAGAGACACAGAGGGTCATGCAGAACAATCCCTTCCACAAATAGAAACTTCCAAATGCAAATAATATAGAAGTATAATGAGATAGTCTACTTTCTTTCAGTACTGGCCAGAACGGATAAAACACATTTCCCTAAATTTAACCCAGGATAGAGAAAAAAAAAAATCAGCATAACCAAAAAGAAACACTCTGTGTGATGCTGCGTCTCCAAGCCATCAGTTTTCTGGTCCCTAGCTTCTCTCCTATGTTCTCAGCAATTCACCCCTTCAGGCATGTTTTGAGGCTTTCCCTTCATTAGACAAAAAAGGATGTATGTAACTAACACACGTTAAGCGTACATGTTAAATAACATGAATAAAATCCTAATGAAAAAAAAAAAAAGCTTCTGTAACTTTAACTTGAGTTACCAGGTCTAGATAAACCCTAAACAATGTTGTGTTAGGTAACAAGTTTAGTATACTTCTTTTCCCTCATGAAGATACTCTACTTTCAGAATGCCACACAGTCTGAATTCACCTTGTCTGAACAAATTCCATTCTTCTATCGATATATAACACCTGATACAATGGACTTTAATCCATCACTGGGACTCCTAGGTGCTATTATACTGCAAATAATAAATAGACCCCTCCTTCCCCAGTCCTGCATACACCAGGGGTGGGCAATTCTTTCAGCTGGAATGCCACTTAATGAGTTTTGGGGGCCTGTTGAGGGTCACATCCATCTCTATCTGGCTCTTTTCTCTCCTCTCTTCATCTCACTTTCCTCTTTCTCTGTCCTCTTCTGTCTCTCTCTCCTTCCCTCCCCCCTCCTTCCAGAGCCTGCCAGAGCTGTAGTTTACTGCAGCTGGCGAGCAGTGGCATCAGCTGTGGACTCTGCCAGTAGGTTCAGGAGCCTGGATGCAGAACTTGCCAACAGCATCCACAGCTGATGCCACCGGCCTTCTGGTGCATTGGAAGCTTTGACCTGGAACTGCAGAAGCTGTGTCCACATTCCTGAAGCAACCAGCAGTATTCACAGCTGACACTGTTGCATGTCTGCTGTAGCAGAAGCCCCTCCCAGCTGATGCCTGATGCTGCTGGGCAGAAGCAGCCCAGTACCACGCGGTGGTCAGAGCTGCCGGTCACCCACCGGTCAGATCAAATTAGTTGGTGGCTATCTACCCATGGGTCAGATCATATACGCTGGTAGGCTGGATCAGCCCTGCAGGTCATATTTTGCCCACCTCTGGCATACAACATATTGTTTCATGCAGTAGCAACCATACCAATCCCAAACCTTCCTTACTATCCATTACATTAATAAAAGGAAAAAGATTCCATTGAAGAATGCAGGCATTGTTACTGACCGTATATTATCTGGTACATGCTATGTAAACTGCTAAACACCCAACATATCAAGAATGATAAATTAAGTGAAACTAACTGGAAAAAAAAGACAACAATGATATTAGTAGCATTAATCAGAAGTCCGGTATTTTCCTCCTCCCACCAATTTAGGATGGATGGAACATAACCTGAGCTGGATTTGCTATGTAACCTGAATGTTTGTTGTTGCAAACCACAAGAAATAATAATGAGATCTTTTAAGCAAAAAGCTGAAAGCAAAATGGATCAGCTGCAGATTGTTACAGAACCCAGGGCATGATGAGAGGGAAAACTCCTAAATAATAAGTCACACAGTAACATCTCATTATTGAAAAGATGGTGAAAGTAAATTACAAAGCCACAATTTATCACAAACAACCAACCTAAACTGTTTTACATTTCTATTTTATTTTCCAAAGGTAATTTGAGGAGAAGTTCTAATGTAACAAATGCATTGTTGGCTAATTCCAGGTTCCATAGGCAACAGTCAGAAATTTAACTCTACGAATCAGTAAAAGGAAAACACTGAATTGAAGCAGCTTGCTCGCAAGTGTTCCAAATTTCCCTCCCCCACTGAATCTGTTCCTGAATGAAGGACTGCAACCCAGCCCCCTCCCTAAGTACATCAACAAATAAATTAACTGCTAAGTAATCTGATTTCTCACACACGCGCGAATCATGCCACATTTCACTAATAAAAATAATGAAGGGAAAGCTGAATTTTATGTTCTTTTTACCGCCCTCACACCCAGTTTTGAAAGTCTTCTCCCCATGTGCACAAAGGCAAATAGATTTCACATGATGAGAATCAGTATACTTGTTCAAAATGGTACAAAGAGCACGTGGAAACATATATTGCACTATGTATGAGCTATTATTCCAGAGCTATTATTTCAGATCATCTAAAATAAGATTCCATATAGATTCCAGAACTATATAAAACCTTATTTTAAAAAAAATGAACAAATAGGGTATGGATTTTTGTGGGTGATGTTTTCTCTAGGGAGATAAAACAGTTGGGAGGGATATATAGATAAGCTGTAAAATATGAAGTACCCTTCCTCAACACCCACAAAAATCCTTGCATCTTGCATTATTTCTGGACCATCATGGCTACATGACCCCAACTCAATCACAAAAAGGGTATTTAAGGGTTTTTAAAACAATGATTTAAACTCCAGTGTATCTCGATCATTTTTCATTTTATCAAAATCAGTTGTACCTAGGCTAAGAGCATCTTTTGCTTATGAGTGATGGTCCTTTTAGAATCTTTAAAAAATATTTCTTGGTGCCAAGTTTATACAAAACAGCAGTTGTTGGATTAATGGGATTTTTCCCTCCCTCTAAAGGAAGCAATTTAAATGATAAAGCACTTTCTAGTAAAGAGGCAGACAATGCACACAGCAGCTGCTCCTTTTCCAGCACTGCTGGAGCAGCAGCCTGAAAAAATATAGGATCATATTAGCCTTTCAAATATGGGTCTTAAACTTATTTTCTTTTTTCTTAATTTACCTCTTTACAAATTTGTGCAGGTGTTAGGACCCTACTTTGTTTTAACCAACATTGGATGCTAGATTGCAAAGATGATTATGATGTGACTTTCAATATTTTATAAGCAAGAATAAATGGTATAAGGATAATTCTGGCATATCAACTACATTCATTCAGGTAAAAGGAAAGCCTAATTATACATGAACGTACCTGGAAGATTCTTACAAAAGTCACATTCCAGGCTAACCCATGTTTCATCTTAATCCTTGGGGAGATTTAACACTTTTAGGGTGTCATTAGATAAGTATTTCAATAAAAGGTTTGATTAATTTTTTTTTTTTTTGTGACAAATGAGTTGCTAAATCCTGAAATGAAGAAAAGAATCAATCTAGACTCACTAGCTCACAATTTAGAAGTATTTTCACCAGCAGGAAAAATCTTTCTAAAGTTTTTCATCTACGTTTCTACTTCGTATTTAATTACATGGCACATATGCAAAATATTAATGCCATACAACTCTCCCCTTAGTAAGGGGAGCCTACTAAAAGCAACATGAAGGGGCCAATTATATTGTTTTAGGGTCTAACTCTGCAGTCCTTTCCTCATACAAGTAGCTCTACTGAAACCAACATAGCCAATATATACAGACAGTGATACAACATCACTTATTTAGCCCTTTAAAATACTATTCTTCATTTTTTTCTGCTTTCAAGTCAAAGATATGTATTTAATCACCAGAACCTTTGAGATAAGTCCTGGTAATTAAGGTTTTAAGATCTATAAATGTGTTGTGTTGACTATAGTCATTAAACCACCCTGTTCAAGTTTGCTGATGACACCAAGCTGTGGGGTAAAGTGAATACACCAGCAGGCAGGGACCGCATCCAGGCAGACCTGGATAAGTTGGAGAAGTGGTCGGATCTGAACAGGATGCGGTTCAACAAGGACAAGTGCAGGGTGCTGCAACTGGGGAGAGGACACCAGCATTATGGTTATAGGTTAGGGGCTGACCTATAGAGCAGCACAGAGGCAGAGAGAGATCTTGGAGTCAGGATTGACTCCAGGATGAATATGAGTCGCCAATGCGATGAAGCAATAGGCAGAGCCAACC
>NW_017728913.1:3634394-3647202 GCF_001723895.1 Crocodylus porosus
CTGAGGGAGGATAAGTTTAGGTTAGATATTAGGAAGAACTACTTCACTGTAAGGGTGGCCAGAGCCTGGAATAGGCTTCCCAGAGTGGTAGTGCTCTCACCTTCCCTGGAGATCTTCAAGAGGAGACTGGACAGGCACCTGGCTGGGGTCTTATGACCCCTGCCACCCCCAGTGCTCCTTCCTGCCCATGGCAGGGGGGTGGACTCAATGATCTGTCTAGGTCCCTTCCCACTCATTGATTCTATGAACCACTAAATTTTGATTCTGCAAAGTGACTAGTCAAAGTGGACTTTCATAAAAAAAAAAAGTAGATCTTTACTGAGAATCTAAGATGTTATTTTGGAATTTGTAGTGTCATGGACAGCAGAAAATGATAACTTCCTTTAAAGAAAAATCTTATGCATTTGATTTGCATGTGATGGCATTTTACAGACAGACATAGTACTGATATTATTACTTACCATTTGTATGTAAGTGGTATCTGAAAGACACAACTGGGAAGGAGGATCTATTGTGCTAGGTGCTGTATAAATCCCTAATGTGCATAATTCTGGAACCAAGGAGTTTACAACAGAGTGGAAATGGTTTTTTTGTTTTTTTTTTACTACTTGCAATAACCTGCTTGAAGAACACAGAACTTGATTTTTAGCTCACAGAAACCCCAGTTATTATAGAAAAAGCATAAGCAAAAGCACATGTACATGCTGGCACATTAACTGTAACTGTAGGAGCAAACTGCTGATTGCCTAAGTACCTCAGAAGCTATTTACATGAGCACTCTAATTTTCATACACAGCTTCAGTGAATGCACTTTGATAATGAGGATGCATTTTTATGTACTTTGCTTGCCTTCAGTTTGAAATATGTGGCTCTGTGCATAAATACATAGTTACACTGTTCTGCTTTTCTCATATGCCACCACATAAAGCAAGTTCCTTTAATAGATTGCCTACCACAACGTTAATAACTATTTACTATCACCCAACTTAATTATTAGTTACATTAAGAACAGACTATAAAAAAAAAATCACTGCACCATCTTTTATGCTATATTTCAACAAGGATTTTATTATAATTATTCTGTCAATCAGGGGCATCAAACTTACGGCCTGTGGAGCTCCTGGAGAAAGCAGAAATTTAGTGGAAGGAAGAGCAGCAGCAGCATTAACCTCCACAGTTCTCCAAGCCAACAGATCAATCCCTGACCCCTAACCTGAACTCTATGGGCTCTGCCTCAAAATTCCCAAGTATGAAGCCCTGTTGGATACGTGGTTTGGCAGTGGCAGGGCAAAGAACAGCAACTTTAATGCTTGCATCTTTAACATTGCTGCAGCTTACCCTGCCACCAGAGGGGATGCCAGATCTGACCTGCAAGAAGTGCTGTGGTCCTCAACTGGCCCAGGGGATTAAACAAGCTTGATGCCCCTACTGTCAAACAAATAAGCGTATACAAATAAGAAAAGTAAGACCATCATTTATTTTCAGCAGTCATCTTTTAAGACAATGTTACAGCTAATATATTGCTATATTATACAATTTACTAATTTATATTACAAAATTGTTTATTTTTTGCATTGCCACAGCTGTTGTGGGGTGGTACTAAAAACACATTTTTGAAATTTAATTGTATTTTTATTTTCATGTGATATATCATTTTGATCCTTTTCATCGAGCAAGATTTTAGCCTCTTACAAGCTACAAGAAGTTAAGGAACATACATATTTGCATATATTTGGAAACTTATCCTTCCTATATAGTATGAGAAATAACACAATAAAACAACTAGTAATGACTTTTGGAAAAAAAAATACCTGACATCATTGAACAGCAACTAATACTGAACATCAAATGAAAGCTGAGATTAAAGTGTGAAGCAGTATTCATGTTTCACTTGGATTGGGCCCAGGCAAAGACCTTCCTATCATGGAAATATATGCATAGCTGAGACGGTTGTGTCAAAGTGAAGGCTTTGGATTCTTTGAAAAGGGGCAGATGTTGTAGGGAGGAGGATGTTATTAAGAGACAGGATCCATCTAACCAGAACTGGAAAAAGCATCTTTGGGTATCCTCCAGCCAACCTACTAATGAGGGCTTTAAACTGAATTCCATGGGGCATAGTGAACAATACCCTCCAACAACAGAGCAATCTAGAGGGAAAAAGGCCAGAAACAGCAGCTCAGTTCTGGGAAAAGGACAGAAAGCCACAGGACAAACAAGTAGGTGAGAAGGCAAAATATGTCTAATGCATGCATCTAAATACAAGAAGTATGGGGAGCAAACAGAAGCTAAAAATCATAGCCTGTGAAAAGAACAGATCTGATGGGTATCACAGAGACCTGGTGGGACAGCTCTTACAGCTGGAACATCAACAATGACAGCCACACTTTGTTTTGGAAAGACAAAGTTGGGGGAAAAGGTGGTGGTGCTGCCTTTCAAGGCAAAAATAAAGACTTGTTCAGTGGTTCAGAAGGAAGGTGTCACTGGTTCAGGAGGGAGGAAGGAGATCAGAACATATCTGAATGACGATAAAAGGTCAAAGACACAGCACCAATAAGAGTGGGGATTTATTAAGCCACCATGTCAGGAAGAAAAAGGCACTCCTTAAGGCGGCACTGAAATTATACAAAGATTACAAGATAGTACTGATGGGAGACTTTAATTGGACATCTGCTGGAAGAATAATATAGCCGTACATAAAATGCCAAGCTAGTTCCTAACTTGTGTGGAGGACAATTTTCTTTTCCAGAAGATGGAAGGTACAACTAGGGGATCATCTACCTTGAATCTTCTCCTGACCAATAGGAAAGAACTAGTGAAGGATGTGACAGTGATGGGACACTTGCAAGAAAATGATCACTATACAACAGAATTCCTGGTCCCGAGACAGGGAACGCATGAGTTCAGCAGAACTAAGTTACTAGATTTCAAAAAGGCAGATTTCAACCAACTCAAGGAGAAAATAAGCATGGTGCCATGGGAAGAAAGACTGAAGGATAAAGACACCCAGGAGGGTTAGAAACTTTTAGAGGGCATAGTATTGGAAGCCAAACAAAAAACAGTTCCGACACGATGGAAGCACAAAAAGATTGGCAAGAGAGCAATGTGGCTGCACAAAGAGCTTCTGGGATGCCTCAAATGTAAAGGACCACAATGTCAGGCCACAGCCTCGAACTTGGGACCTCAACCTGACCAGCACAGCCACTTATCTGAACCTGCTACTCTTCAGCTTGTCAAAAGCTGTTCTGTACTTTCTAGCAGGGCCTAGTCCTCCACTCATTTACTGACATGATAATGGATGGCAGAGGTCACCTGACCCTCCATTTCACTCATATAAACCCGACTGGTAATAAGGAAGTGTCTGGGCAATAGGACTCAACCAGATCCCCCACTGCTTTGCTGTTCCCTCTGGCTTGTACTCTGGTTCTTTCCTCTACTTGATCTCCTGGCTTCTCAACCTGGCTTGCTTTCTGATTCTGCTCTCTGCCTGATCTCCTGGCTTCCGGACTCAGCTTCTTCCTAGACCCCCATCTCAGACTGACCTCCTGATCACTCCTCCTGACCCTGGTTGGCACCTTGATCATTGAGTAGCCCGAGACCTGGCCACTCACAACCCGGCATGTCAAGCACATGGGCAGTGGAAAGATGGGCAGGTCACTGAGGAAGGGTACCAGGAAATAGCAAGAACTTGTAGGGATAAAACCAGGAAGGCAAAGTTAAAAATTTAACTTCCTGGCAAGAGAATTTAAAGACAACTAGAAGAGGTTCTATAAGTACATTGGTCAGAAAAGAAAGGCCAATGAAGCTGTCGGTCCACTGTTAAAAAGACAGGGCAAATGATTAAACAGAAGATGCAAATAAGGCAGAGATACTCAACTCAGTCTTTACAAAAAAAGCTAAGCTGCACCAAAACAGCTAATAAGGATTATCTGGAAATGGAAAGAGACATACTGATTCAAATTAACTCAGTCCCCCAGCATCCCAGGGTGCTTTGCACCTCCCTGCAAATCCCACCTCGTAGGGTGGACGGGCTAGCCTTGGCCCAAGCTGTTTACTCCAGCTGAGCAGAGAGTTGTGCTCTAACACCCCCAGCTTCTGTCCAGGGCCACTGAAGGCATGTGGCTACATTTCCAGAATCAAAAGTGAATGTCTGTCCACTTGCTTATTGCTTCAATCTACACAGCTTACACTAACCTGCGAAGACTGAATCAATTCAGCCTTGAGAAGATGAGGCAAGAGAGTGCTGATAGGTGCACACCTGGCATTTATTAAGAGTTAGTGATTGCTATTAGTCAGAAACCTTGGCCATTAAACCCCAATATTCATGCCTGCAAATACTGTTTAATCCTTCAGTTAAATGCTTCTTGTAAAGCTTTCAGAAGAAGTGCTATATCTATTTCATAAAATACTTGAATGGCTTAGTATTTTCAATGATAGAACTTTCTTTAGCCAACAGCTGATTATTAAACAAACATGCAATACCACCTCACTTGTTTGACAAACGTTGACTTTTGCCACAATTTTTACTGGCAAGCCTCAAAAATATTATACCATTCCAGGATGCTTTATATAAAAGAACTATGAACTCTGTTGTCACAGTTTATAAATCCATACATCTCACCAAAAACAGCTGCTAAGCCCACAGGGCCCCTTGCTGCCGCCAGGCACTGCCAAGACAAAGCAGCGGGTGCAGACGCTGACTGACTTGGGACTAAGTCAGCCGAGGAGGCAGGAGGCACGAGGGGTTCTGTTAAGCACAAGGGAAAGACCCCTTGCAATTCTTGCTTGATCCAAGGCTGAGCCCCTGCCTGTATTGCACCCAGCCTGCCTGGGCTGAGCCACGTAGAGCCCCAAGGGGCTCATGCTGTCTCTCCCACGGGCAGTGCCCAGCAGGGAGGCTGGGTGCTTGTGCGGGACAGAGGTGGGTGGAGCAGGGAAAGCCATCCTGGGTGCTGGGGGCAGACATACTGCCAGCCTGTTCACTGTCCCAAGCGGGAGCCCCAGCTTAGGCTTCTAAGGGCACCTGAATCCTGGCCAGGCAATGAGGAGTCCAGCCTGTGCATGGCTGCATTGCCCAGCCAGCAAACCCACTCTGAGGAAGAGATGAAGGGGAGGCACTAGCAAAGACCCTGCCCACACTGCGCTGACCCCTCCACCTGCAGGGAGTTGTAGGGAGGTCTTTCCTTTGTGCTTTGACATGAACCCCCATGCCCCCTGCTCCCGCTCCCAACTTAGTTCGAAGTCAGTTGGCACACCGACAGCTACTGCTGCTGCCAGAACTGCTGCTCCAGCGCCACACTTTAGAGAAGAGCACCCACCGCTTCTTCGTCTTGGTGGCACCTGGAGGCAGCGTGGAGCCCCATGAGCTCGGCTCTGACCCACTCAGTTGACACAGACAGTGCTAAGGCCCCTTAAGGTGTCTACACATGGGTTAAGGCACTTTAACTAATCACGCCTAAAGTTAATACCTGCTTTCTGCATAAAGCAAGTATCAAATTTAGGCACTAGAAGCCTAAAAATGCTAATTTTAAGATACATTAAGGGCACATACATGTAGACCTGTGCCCTTAATGAGCCTTAAAAATGGTTAATATGACTTAAATCAGCAGGTCTAGACATGCCCAATATGTTGCAAAAGGTTGTCACCTGTAAGGGATCTCTGCTTAATTTCTGTAAATAATTTTCTGCCTGAAGTCTTCTTGGAATTTAGAAGTAGTCTTAGCACTGGTTGGATTACTGAGGCAATGAAGCAATACTCTGAATTCCCACACACTATAATCCCTCAAAAAGGTATTTTATGATGTGACCCCATTTTACTTTTTTTTCCCATCAGTAACAATACGTCAACTCAAATTAAAAGTTTCAGAACCTGGAGGTGAAAATACAATACGAGATGGAAACTATCCACTTGACATGCTTGCTTTGGTTTCAAACTTTGTGACATTTATTTTCAAAGCTGTGTGGTAAACTAATTCTGTCCAGCTGTAGTTGATATCTTGCTCCTTTTGAAATGAAAGAGCAGTGACTTCAACAGAAACAGAAGCAGGTTTACTTACAACAGCTTTTCTTCTGTTGAAGTTTAATCTTGTCTAGCTGGTTTGCTGACAAATAGTAGCAGTCATACCTGACTGCAAAACTCTCTCAAATGTTAAAAGTTTGGCATTAAAATATGCAGATGAACCTGAACCAAAACCAGAGATATGAACACTGCTAAATTTTGCTGTCTTTATCCATGTCGGTAAAAGAAAAGATCATATCCAATAGGGCTAATTTACAATAATGGCCTATGCCAGGTTGTAACATAGGGATATAACATGATTAAGTTATTTTTAAGTCAGTTTTAGCCACTGATGTTAGTGAGCTCCCAGAACCTTTAGCCTACTTGTCCTGTCTAGAGCGCGGACTAAGCTCACCACATAACGTAGTAGCCTCTATGAATGGGGGGGGAGGGGGCTAGTGAGGACAAGGACAACTAAATATGGGGGACAAAAAATGACAAAAGGATGTGCAGGGAGGACAGAGGTTTAAAAAAAGTGTACCCTCTGGGGACACCAAGCAGAGCACCCCAGACAGTGCCTACCGACTCTCAAAAGCCCAGTGGTGCTCCACTTGAAAACAGGAACAGAGGAAACCCAGGAATATGTCCCCACAGCCCCTGGGGATTCTCCCGGCCAGAGCTGCCTTCCTGGTAAGATAGATGGCCAGCTTGGCCAGGGTAAGAAGGAAGCTGACCAGCAGGCCCTGGGGCTTGGTGGGGCCACGGATGGGATGTGAGAAAATAAATAAGTGTGAAGAGAAACAAAGCCCGAACCTCAGTAGGAGGTTCTGGAAGAAGAAGTGCAGCAGCTGCAACCTGGCACACTGGAGGAACATGGGTATGTGTTGGGGGCAGGCATAAACTGTGCCAGATACATGTCCGTGGCCACAGCTCCATGGAGGAGCTGCCAGCTGAGGTCCCCGATGGCGTGTGGGACCAAGATGGAGTACAGGCTTGGCCATCAGAGTCCCAGAACCTTTAGAAGTGCTTTTGAAAAATCCATCCCTGAGGACTTTCCATGGTTGCTCATCTTAAAATATCAGTAAGCAAGTCAAAATATCTCAAATCCCCTCAAGGCAAAGCATTTTATAAATATATAATAATATAATATATAATAATTCATGAGCCAATGTGGTTCTAATCTTCAAGGAAGGGAAGAAAGAAGATCCAGGGAATTACAGACATATCTGTCTGACATCCATCCCTGGAAAGTTCTTGGAGACAATTATCAAGGGATCCATCTGCAACAGGCTAACGGAAGGCAACCTACTGAATGCCAGCTAACATGGTTTTATTACTGGAAGGTCTTGCCTGACCAACCTCATCTCCTTCTATGACCAGGCTGTCAGCTGATAGAACTTGACATCATAATCCTTCCAGTGGAATGTGGTCCAGGAAAGGACCATCATAACAGACTTTTTCTCGCGCTAAGTATGCTGGAGTTTTTCCATGAGTATGGTAAAGGACCCCGCTCAAGTGGAGAATGGGTGAAAGGAAGACCATACGATTTCATTAAGAAAGACTCTTGAGCCTGCAGCCAAAACATCTTTATAATGAACTGATTATTTCAGCATGATGTAAAGGAAAAGCCACTTAAATCTATTGACTAGAGAGTTATATGAAGTCTCTCTGTGGAAAAACGTCTAGTCATATATAGGATGGGGTGTTTGTAGCCTTGAAATTGTTTGGGTGAGGTCACACCTGAGGTTTGACGTAAAGCACTGTTGTGCAAAACAAAAACTTCAATCATCATCAGCTTTAGTCTCTCCCTAAAAATCCTTTCCCCCTTCCTTCAGGCATTCAGTACAATTTCTGAAAAGGTTCAGCCTTGTGGTACACCCAGTTAGTACTGGGCCAAGGACAGTTTGACCTAGTTCCAGGGAGAATGCACCCCAGGAAGCAAACATCAATGGTTGAGTATATTTCAGGATTATGACTGCGCTCTCCTTGTCTGAATCAGTATTCAGAGAGGGCTGAGACCCAGCAGAACTGTTACTGCCAGTGTTCCTGGGCAAGCTTGCCCATTGTGGTGTTGAGGCTTTGCAACCCAGGCTGGGTGCCCCAAGAAATTTTTCTGTTGTCTCCACAGCTGCTCCTACAGATGGAACTGAATCCAGGCTTGAACCACAGCTAAGAGGATGTGCAAGTATCTGCTTCAGGTCATAACTATCCCTTAATAACCCCTTCCCCCTGCTACCATGTAGTTTGGTCTGTCGGATCCAAACCATCATAGCTGCTAGTCCACTGCATGTGAAAACATATAGGTGGGACAGAGTTCTGACCTATCAACAAGCTTCCAGGAAGAGATTATGCCAGGGATTTCAAACATAAGAAGAGCCTTGTCATCTGGCCCACTGTGCTGCCCCTGGGCCTGGTCAGACCCACACGAGGTATGGCACATGCTTGCAGCACCGATCCAGCCACAGACCGGATCCCAACCCCAGCATACCTGATCTGGCAGCTTCCCCAGCAGGTTTGGGACTTGCACTGCATACAGCGTGAATCCCAGAGTGCCTGCAACAGGTGCCATGTGCAGCATGGTCCACAATCCCAGGCACATATGATACCCAATCCGAGACACGCACCACACACTGTGGCTGCTCCAGCTGGCCTGGGGCCCATGATGCACATAGGCACTGCATTCAGCATGGGTCTCAGGCTAGTTAGAGCAGGAGAAAGGGGCAGCACAATATGACCAGGACAGACACCATGTGCAGCACAGCTGCTGCTCCAGCTGGACTGCGCCACACGCGGCGCTCATATCAGGCACTCCGGCACACTCCACATACAGCGTGGATCTTACACTGGCTGGAGTAGCTGCCAGATCAGGCATGTTGGGGGAAGGGGAGGGGGTCCCTGGGCCCAATCCAGCTCATGGACTAGCCTCATGCCATTTATCCATCCCACCAGGCCAGACAAGTTCGATACCTTGGGTTAGGGCAATCCATCAAGACAGTCTTTGCTGCGGTGTATGGTTTATCCCTATCCTCATTCAACTTCTGATAGACCACCTATACCTACCTAGTTTGGAAGGGGTGCCTTCTTTTCCAAACTGCCACAGTAGCATCCCATTAGAAGTGGTCAAGGAGACACTTCTGGGTCAGCATCAATGCAGTCAGGGTGAAGCTCAGATGACTCTTAAGGATAGGATCCCTTTCTAGCAGCGCAGCTGGATAAACAGTCTGGCCCTGTCTGTTTGTAACAGGCAGCTCAATCTCTGCCAAGGGAGCTTCCTGCAGGTGTTGCTGGGCAGCCAGCTGTGTCTCCTGGAACTCCATGTTTTCCTTTGATCTCCATCTGCTGCTGCTGTTGTAAGCATAGCAGGAAAGGGAAAGGGGGTTCCCAAAAGATCCTGCCAACAGTACAATGTATAAAAGATCCAAGCCAAGCGGCAGCCCAAAATAAACTAACAAATTCCCCTCTGAGGAGGCCTCAAGAAAAGAACTATCTTAATAAATTTACATCAGGTCTCTGGTTCAACAACAACTAAGTCTCTGGAGCCTGGTGTGATTTGTCACCAGGGCCCAAGACTAATTGCTGTCCTTAGTAGCCCAACTCACTCTCCCTTCTTCAGTTTCCTCTTATCTACGCAGCTTAAGCTCTGAGGCTGGACATGCGATTTCTGCTGCTTTGGCTGTAGGCTCAAAAGTGGCTCTCAAGGATTAATTCTGGTTGCAGGATTAAAGTAGCACATAAACTTCTCTCTAGGACCAATTCCCAGCACGTGTTAGTTTCCATTTCATCCCAGACAACCTCCTATATTTCTTTCCTACACTTTTTTATAAGATAATGATGGATGGGGTGAGGAAGAAGAGGTAGACATGCAAGAAGACTTGCACAATTTGTTTGTCTAAGACATTCAATAATGTTTTTAAAATCTCTGTTATTTGTAGATACCATACCAATGGGGGCCTTAAAAGGAGATGTGAAATAGTTAAGAGAAAGAAGAAATGAGTATTACTTTTTGCTGTACAATTTCCTATATTCAGTTTTCAGATTAAGTTCCTCCTTTGAAGCATGAAGTAGGCTTTTTGTTTTACTTTTGGAATTCCTGTGCAATAAAGCATGGGAATTTTGATTTTAAGTATGAACTGATATATCCAAATTCCTTGTAGACAATTAAGGGCCCAAGCACATACTTAGCAGAGATATCTCTTTACTTTTGATGGATTACTTTGATCCCATGCTAATTTGGCTGCTGTCAGTGTGCTTGTTCTTTGGACAGGTTCCTCTGGTACTAACCATGTATTAGGTGTATCTCTAAATTATAAGATTTCATCAGAATGGATAGTTCAATTACCCTTTCCAGTAACAAAGGACTTTTCATGCAAAAGCCTTTGATGTAGGATGAAAGGCTACCTAATGATCAGTCTCCATTTTAAAGGCTAAGCTTACCCCCTACAAGACAACAGATTTTAATTCGAGCTCCAGGTACTCATGGTGGGGAATGCCTTGCTCTTTTTTCAGAGTAAAAAGCTACTCAGCACAAATAAGGTACAGAACATCACCCTCTGACTACTATGCCAGAAACAATATCAGCCTTGTGCTGCTTCATCTATTATACTATTTTTAACTGAAGAGCTATAGTTAGTCCCTGGGTTACTACCTAGCTGACACAGAACTAATGTTTTCAAAAAGTCGAATCAAATTACTTGTAATGAAACTAGAACAAATACAAGTTCATTTGATTTCTCCCCCTCCCTTTTCTAAAGGAGAGGAATTCAATATGCCCATTTTCTCTTTCTGAACAGAGCTTAACATTTCTGTCTGTTATGTAGATCCCTCCTGGCCAAAATCCCTGTCATGAATCGAGGCTCACATAGCTTACTACAAATAAAGAAAAAAAGATACAGCACCTAGTGCATTGTTTATAGTAACAAAATAAACAAGTGAACCCTTCATTAGATACTTAGATGAACTTAGCTATATGTGCCCTGTATATAGGCACAGTTATGTTTAAGGCTACACGTTTAGAAATAGTTACTAATACACATTGATGATTATGTATATATTGTTTCAGATATCAGAAATTTTGCTGGATTCTTGCTCAAATGAATGGTTAGAGTATTATTATTATTGATGTTTTCTATGCTGGGAAAAGCATTTATAACTAAGAAATGGCAAAATACAACTGTGTAAATAATTGATATTTTGGTTTGCTAGCCAAATCGGAGCAAAGTCAAAATGTTTCAAATTGAATGAACGGTGATTTGAGGAGATGACAAGGGAGGAGGAAAGCCTCAAAACCCTATTTTTTAAACTCTGAGACCAGTTTATATTAGAATGGAAAATAAAATAAAATAAAATAAAAAGCTCTCTTCAAAACAAAACCTCAAATCTATTTTATTTGTAGCTCACTCCTACCTTTCAGAATAATATTTACATTAGTAAAAGGTGGGTTCCTGTTATATTTGATACTTAGAAAAAATAAAAATATCTTCTAGGCTCATTTTTGTCAAGATTTCCAAATCTTTCTCTTTTAACAAAACAAAACAACAAATAAAATATCTAAACACATGCAAAAATCAGACAGACACAAAGCTGCAAAGTAAGTATTCTTTTACAGACTTATCTTTCAGCTGAGCTTGCCTTTTAGAAAGTAACACTGTACCCAAAAGGGGTGGCAGTACCCTACCCCACCAATAAATTAAAAAAACACCCTCAGAGATTTTAAGCAGGTAGTTCTCATGAACATCATTATTTAGCAGAAGTTTCAAGATGCAGTGACCTAATAGTTTCTTTCTTTACACAAAGAAAGGGATTGGGGGGAAAATTAAAGCAAATAAAGTAACAAAAATTAGGAGAAAAGATGGCACCTGGCCAATAAAATCAAACAAAACATCTACTCCCCATGGACAGTAGTTTTTAAATACTTGCTGTGTTATGCTTAATAGATATGCTTAGTCTACAGGTATAGCCAAAGTCAGTGGGATGACAAGTTCTTAACATGAAGCACATATTTTCCCAAGTCAGTGGCATATTTTGGTAATGTCTATTTTCAGGATTGGATATTTTTGTAATTGTAGCATTTTTTGGTGAAAAGCAATATAATAACTAAAGCCATGATGATTCTGTTTTTTGGGGGTTTTTTTTCCTTTCTGCTTCTCTGTTTTCTGAGGCATTTCACTGAGAAATTCTAATCAGTTCTGAAACATTTGATTAAAAAAAGACAAACCCTGCCAACATTTCTACCTGATGCTTTATGCTTACAATATTGAGTTTCTCTAGCATGATAAGCTTTTAAAGAGAACAGCTTTATCCTACAAAGAACCAGCACATTTGTAATGCCAGTAGGATTACAATAAATTGTTTGTTGACAGAGGCTTAGCCCCAAGGACAAGATGCTATTTCCACATTTAATTTGAAGCTTAGCTTCTTCAGTGGGAGATGTGTTTTAAAGATAGAAAGACTTCAAAGAAGCAAATGAAAAAACATAGGGGAAAAAGGCAAGGTTAGAGACAAAATAAAGTTACATCCATATAAATACAAGTAATGGTTTTTGGATTGTGTAACTAATAATTAATCCTTTTGCTTGCAATTATACTGAAGGAAAATAATGAAAAAAATGAATTTATCAAAAAAGATAACTGCATACCAGATTGGATTCAGTTCCTTAAAACACAAATATAAAGGTCAAGGACAATTTTACAGTTTGACCACGCCTGGACAAACTGATGAAAATAGTTTCCAAAAATTATTGTGAAATTCTGTGATGTGCATACTCTTTGTCTCCCTACTTTCTCTCCCCTTCTCTGTTGCTGTGCGTGTGTGTGT
>NW_017728913.1:3648042-3650554 GCF_001723895.1 Crocodylus porosus
GAGCAGTGAGGCTGCTCCAATGCACTGTAATTACAGTGCATCAGAGCAGGCTTGATTAATCGAGTCTGCTGGAGCACGGTAGTTATCATGCTCCAGCAGAATCTAGCATCTTGTGTATCAGCATCCCCATGCTTAAAAACAGTGGCACGGTCACTTTAACTAAAACTGATTTGATGAGCTTTAGTTAAAGCGTCCCACTGCCATTTTTAAGTGTGGGGACGCTGACACATAAGATGCTCCTGGGGCTTTAATTAAAGTGGCTCTCAGAGCTACTCTAATTAAAGTGCCCCTATCCCACTCCAGGAGCATGTGTAGATAGACGTCTTACGGCAGCAGAGCAGTGCAATTCTAATTTAAATTTTTCTTGCACGGTTAATGGGGTATCTCTCTCAAAACCATCCTGGTTAAGTGGAGAAATTAAAGTTGAATTGAATAAGATAATAACACTGTACAGTATAACTGAACTATACAGCAAACGGAAAAAAACCACTGAAAATATCAAGGTAGCTGTCATTACATAAATTAAGAGCGTGTTTCCTCATATCCCCTCTCAGGCTTGGTTCTTGGTCACATGCTCCTAGTAACATGAAACATATTCATTCCTTCCACCTATGACAAGTGGGCAAGATCCCATTATTTTATGACAGAAATAGTCTAGGAATTTTACTTACTGTAAGAAACCGAAATACAAAGTAAAAGATTATTAAAACCAGACAGCTCCCTCCCATTAACTTTTGCTTCACACCATAATTAAAAGTGCAAAAACATAAAGAGAAGCTCTTTTGTCTTGGGGTTGAAGAATCAGGAGAAACTGCAATATGATATTTCCAGCTGCTTGCAGCCAGTAATAAGGGTTTGAAAAAAATGATACAAATGGGGTAACAAGCTACTTCAGATGTTCCTTCCACAGATAAAACAATCCAGTCTTCTCCTGAATCTCTTCATTTTACTCCAATAAATCAGGAAAGATGCTGACATATGTTTTTAGGGCTGTCAATCAGACTTCAGTTTTGATGTGATAATTAGCTAATTTAATTGCAAGAATTTCAGTCGACCACACTTCCTTTCACAGCAAACTTAACAATCACTTTTCAGATGTGGTGTCATGAAAATATCAGCATCTCCCAAAACTTCAGGTTCACTCTGCCCTATATATCTTATTTAGATCTTGGGGCAAAAAAAAAAAGGAAAGACTCTATGGCCTGACAACCAATTACATTTGGCACCATCAACAGTCTAATTTATGGACACAGTAACAAAAGCTTTCAAAAGTGAGTGTGTCAAAAGGAGAACTACTAAAAGAACTATGGATGCAATTAATAAAAACCAAGGGGAACAAATACTTAGTAAGAGAAACTAGTCTGAGGCATATGAAAGGAACCATTAATAGTATATGTTAAAAAGTGCGGCACATTCTACTTTTCAAAACACAGCCCCGCCCTGCTTCCACTGAAGTCAAGGGTTCAACTACCACTGAGTATAGTGGTACAACATAGGCAATGAGAGACTGAAAAATCAGCAGTTAGGTGAACCTATTTGCTAAGTGACATGATATGCACAACAAGCTTCTTGCTCAGTTCAACAGCTCTTCAATATCAATTTTTTTTCTTAAAATTTATCAAAAATTGGTCAATGTCCTAGTGCAAATGGATCACTTTGTTAAAGGACTCATCAACTTAATACTTTTCTAAAAACGTATACATCCCCCTGTTGCACTGTGCAAACAAACAACAAGTTTAAAAAAAAAAAAAAATCAGCAAAATGGTTCGTGGGAACAGAACCAATGGAAAAGTTAAAAGATTGTTTTTGTTACCACAAAAAGTGCCCCTAATGGACCATGAGTGCTCTACACTTACATAATGCCAAAACAATAATTCTGACTTACTGATGGCTAAAATCCAAGTTCACTTACTTATTATAAACACATTCATTCCATGCCTTGGCATACTGCAGGGATACCATTTTTCCCTTTTGAACACTGCTCCCCATTAAGGCAGCTTCTGACAGTTTGAACTGACAAGTCCCTTCACTATTTAGTTCAGATTTTTAATTTATGAAGTTGCATTCAAAATCCAAACAGTTAAATGCTAGGAGTGCACTGATAAAGATTTTCTTGGGTGGTAGCATTGGCTGATTATTAACCAGACATATTGGCTGATACCAATCCAATAGCCGATTTACAGGGATGTAGCCGGGCAGCTTGGAAAGCAACATCTGACCAGTAAGTCTGGGGGAGGGGAGGGCAGATCGTGGCCCCCACAGTGAGAAAGGGAGTGGGGCAGGGACTAGGGCTGGGGAAGGTGCTGACTTTCTAGGGCAGTGAATGCAACCCTGGGGCCAGGAGCAGACCAGAGCTGCAAACGGCTTGTTCGGGAGTGTGGGGTGGAGGGACGGCTTTCCACCACTGCATACACCCCTGGGGAGGCATATGCGCCCCAGGATTTGTGATCAGGGTGGAAGTGGGCTGCCTGCTGCAGGCTCAGGGCCAGGGGTTGCACCGACCTCTTGCCAG
>NW_017728913.1:3650654-3657607 GCF_001723895.1 Crocodylus porosus
TGCATGGGGTGGGTGCCAGCATTGGGATGGGTGGCTATGGGAAGGCTACAGGGAATATTGGGGTAGCTCTAGCACCCCAAGCACTACCCCTGTTCAGGGCACTCCATTCTGCTGCCTTTCCCTCAGGAGGAGTAGGCAGGGGGTGCATGGCCAGTTCAAGGCTCCTGTGGGAAAGGCAGCAGAGTGTCCTGAGCGGGGTTGGTGTTAAGGGGCATTGGCCATGCCAAAATTCCCTGTAGCTCTGCCTCCCAATGCCACCGCCCGCTCTGCACAGCTGAGCCCAGCCCTGGTCCAGCCCCCAACCAGGAAGAGGTCAGTGCAACCCCTGGCCCAAGCCCGCAGTGGGAAGCCTGCCTCTGCCCCGTGCACAAATTGGGTGGGCACACGTCACCCGTGATCCCCCGGGGGTGTGCACAGTGGTGGGGAGACCCCTCTCCCCTCCACCCTCCTGTACCCCCTGGATGAACCACCTGCAGCTCTGTCCTGCTCCTGGCTTCAGAGTCACAATCATTGCCCTGGCTGGGCAGCACCTGCCCCGCTCCCAGCCCCACTCCCCCCATCACCATGGGGGCCTTGATCTGCCTGGCCCATGTCTCTTCCCCCCACAGACTTACTGGCCAGACCCTGCTCTCCAAGCTGCCAGGCTGCATTTCTGGCCATGTGCGTGCTGCGGCTGCATGCATGCATGCAGCATTTATCAGAGACATTATCAGCTACACTAGCCAAAAAAGCTGATGGCCAATAATGTTAAATTTTCCTTTTATCAGTGCCCATCTGATATGGCACCAATATATTGGTGCACCTCTATTAAATACACTTGTCTTGGTATACAAATGCAGTATAGGTATGCAGCATCTTTTTTAAAGTGTGATTTAGAAGTTGGTACTATAGTTAATAAAACATCACTCCTGATGACTCTACATATTTTTCACACACCTTGACACTGCAATTTCATTCAAAACCCATTTTTATGTCAAGGTAAGCCTCTTTCAAACCATCTCTGAATCCTCAATCCACCTGATATTAGTTCTGTATAGTACTAAAATAAAGTGTACTTGTTTTTTCTCTTCTGCTGGATCCAGACATGGAGGCAAGTGCAGTTTGTGGTGCCACGAGACTCTTTGCAGCGTTTCAAACCACGTGCACTCACATTAAACCATGCCTAGCACAGCCAATTTGCAGCGCTGGGGCAATATTTACTACCAGAGTTTCCTGATAGCAAGCAAACAAACAAACAAACCAACCCTGAGAAAAATGTGGAGCAAAACATACTAAAATGCCATGTGCTGGGGCAAATGCAGAGATGGGGGGGGAGCAAGCAGTTCAGTCCAGCAAGCAGCCTGCTCCTCCATCTCCACCACTGAGGAGCCCCCACACTGAGGCACCCTGCACTCCAAGACAGGGTAGTAGGCAACTCCCTTGGCTAGCTGCTCCCCTATCTTTGCATGCCTCAGGTGTGGGGACTCCACTGCAGAGCCCCCACACTGAGGCTCATGGAGCCCCTGTTTCGAGGCACACTCCACACATTGCGTCTTGAGGAGCAGCCAGCCCAGGGAGGTGCCTGTTCCTCAGTCTTGATGCATACTGCACCCTAGCCAGCTGAGGAGCAGTTGGCTGGGATGCAGTGCACCTTGAAATGGGGACTCCATGTGCCTCAGTGATGGGGCTCTGCAGTGGAGCCCCCACCCTGAGGCATGCAGAGATAGGGGACCAGCCAGCCCAGGGGTTGATTTTCTCTGAAATGTCATGCTTGCAAAATATTTGAATCAGTTCAAGATGTCCTAACAAAGCTCAGTGTTCTTAAGTGTACAGCCCAATTATTCTTTACCATCACCAGAATACTTTAAAAATAGTGGCAAACAAATATATAGGGAACTGAAAGGGAAGACTTGGAAATCAGACTATATTACAGCCTTGTTGTGACTGACTTATCATCACTCTGTTAAGCACTCCAGAAGGAAGCTGCATCAGAAGCTGTACATAAGGATCTGGGACCTCGGTGGGAAAGTATCACTAAGCACATGCGGGCAGCTATCTGAAGCGCAAAGTCCTTCTAACAGTTAGTTAGTGTGGTGCTGCTGTATTCCTTAGGTGGTTGCGGAGAGTTTGGAAATGGAAGAATGGAAGGGAGCAGAATCTCTATGCACTCCTTGGCAGCCCCCACACTCTTGGGCAGAAAATGTTTAAATACTAGAATTTAAAGGGAAAAAAACCTCAATTTCCTTTTCTTAAGTAGAGTGGGGAAAAGCAAAAAGTTAGCAGGAAAGTGAACAGAATATGGAAGAGAAATTTCCAAATAGTTAAAAGTCTGAATTCTCTCTTTTTCTTTAAAAAAACAATTGAACAAAAGCATCTAGGTAACTTTAGAATAAATAATAATAGTAAAAGACATTTTCTACCACTATAGTCTTGTTGGATATAAGTGAAGCATAGAATTATAGCTAAATAGGGCTGAAAGGGACCTCACAAGAGTTCATCTAGTCAAAATCTCCTGCTCAAGGGTAGGTAGTTCACAAACTCCCTAAGCAATCTATTGCTCATCACCCTTGTAATTAGAAAGTTCTTCCTAATATCTAAACTATATTTTCCTTTTTACAATTTAAAAAACCAAGCTACTCGTCCTGTCCCGTGACCACAGAAAACAATTTCTCACCATCCTCTTTATAACCAGCCTTCAGGTATTTGTAGATCTTCATGAAATCCCCCTCAGTCTTCTTTTCTCTCGATTAAACAATCCCAATTTGTCCAAACTTCTCTTATACCGTGTTTCCTAGACCTCAAATCTTTTTCTTTTTTTTGCTGTCCACTGGACTCTGTCTAGTTTGTCCATGTCTTTCTTGAAATGTAGTACCCAAACTTAGACACAATGGGCATTTTGACACATGCTCTGGGGGTGGGGGGTACTTTAATTAGAGTGGCTCTCAGAGCCGCTCTAATTAAAGCGCTCACAGCGTCTCGTGTATTAGCATCCTCACGCTTCAAAATGGTGGTGGGGGTCCTGTAACTAAAGCTCATTCGATTACACCATTTTGAAACATGGGGAAGATCATATATGAGATGTGGAGGCTGGCTGGAGTGTGCTAATTAATCGAGTCTGCTCCGATGTTCTGTAATTACACTGCCTCCCAGCACATCTACAGGCATCCAGTATTACAGGTAAGCCGTCACCTGTGCTGATAGAGAGGAAGAATCACATCCTTTGACCTGCAAATGACACACCTGTTGATACAACTAGGTATGCTATTGGCTTGTTTTGCAACAAGCCAACTCAATTGATTAAGGCTGCATTCAGCAGGATTTAATATCTTTCAAAGCATCATTGTTTTGGTTTGGCACAGCAGCTAGAGGCACTGACTTTTGCAACCACAGGAACTATGGCCTTGCTCTTGCATTCCAATATGCATAAGAACTGAACCTGGACATAGCCTGAGTCGCATCTCAATGAGCTCTGCACGAGTACAGCAGTCTGCCTGCAGGATCAGGGACCATGTCTATATTTGAAGGCATGCTAAACAGTACACTTAATTAACGGAAGCAAGGCCTGAATAAAGGAGTTGCTAAAAAAAATGTAGGTAGGACACTATCTGAAACTAATGAAACAATGACTTTTTCCAGAAACAGATTAGAGAATGTCTGCATTTACAGTACGATTCAGGTTCTCAGTTTATACCAACCACCTCCTTCTTGAGTCATTGGGCCCTTTTGGGGGAGGACATGGGGAGGAATTGAGACCACAAGTCTAAAAGCTAAATGCTCAGAACAATTTTTGTTACAAAAAGGCTACAAACATGTCCCCATAAGAATTATCTAAACTTGTCGGATGTTTAAATGTGGAATGGGAGATCAAACCCCATGGCTAGGGACAGAAGTTACACGTAAAGCAGTATAAGCGATCAAAAACCAGTTCAAATCTGTAATACAACAGACATTCAGTGCATACTAGCCACTTTTAAAATGGCCAAAACTAGTTTAAGATAAACCTGGGTGGATGCAGTATCAGACTTCACTGATTTAGGTTAAATCAATTTATTTAACTTCTATCTCACACCCCTGCCAGATTTAGTCCCCCAGCATCCCATGATGCTTTGCACCTCCTCACAGGGTGGGCAGGCTAGCCTTGGCCCAAACTGTCTGCTCCAGCTGCGCAGGGAGGGATGCTTTAGCACCCCTCGGCTTCTGGCCTAAGGCAGAATCAAAAGGGAATGTCTGTTCGCTTACTTATTGGTTCAATTTACGCAGCTTAGACTAACCTACAAAGACTGAAATGATTCAGCCTTGGGCTATTTGACTGTTGGTATTTAGCCCATATGATTGGCATCCAATGGGGAGACCTCCTTAGTGGATTGTTAAATAACGGCAAAAGCATCCCTACTAGACATATGCATCAATTATACAATTATTCCACTGGCAGGCAGTTAGTCTCTTCTACTTTTGACACATATATTTCCAGCTCACTCAGAAATTCCCTTAGTATGTACAGTAAAAGCTTTGTTATCTGGCATGAGTGAGGTTAGGGGGGTGGTGGTTATCTAAAAATTTTGGTTATCTGAGAGTTATATGGAAGACAGTGCCATACTAGTAATGCAAATACTTGATGCGCATGTTCATGCTGGATAGACTTGGCAAAGATTCTGGTTGCTCAAGTGAGGATTTGTATCGGGGGATATTGGAAATTCTGTTTAATAGAGTATTCTGGTTATTAAAATGCTAGTCAACACAGTTTTTACTGTATCTGTGAATCTCTTAAGCAATAATAAATTCTTTATTCTCATTTGGCAGCTTTTGCTCTGTCTTGTCCCTCACATTACTGCATTTTTAAAACAAATTTTAGTTTTAAATATTTACAGAACACATAAAGAGAAAAAAAAAATCAACTTACAGCAGTGAAGAAATGCCCATATATTAGAAAAACAGTAAAAAGAAAGCCACCTGACAAATTAGATCAACATGGACCAAAGATTTTGCTTCCTCAAGGTCCAAACAGATCAAAACAATCCACTGGAGCAGGTCTCAGTTCCTATGATTGGCCCCTGCTTTTCCACTTCCCTCTTCTGCACATATCGTATGGCTGATAATAACTAGAATCCATATTTTCTAATCTAATCCAGACAGTTTGTAGGAGCAAAACTGCTGCACCCACTGAAGATTTCCAGCATCCAAGAGATCCCAGGATGTTCAATCAGTTCCTGTCATCCCTTTCCTCTCTGGGGAAAACAGCCTATTGGTTCTGGGCAGCAGGACAGGGGCAATGGAATCTGCTGTGCTTTAGAATCAATTAGGGTTCCCAAATCTATGCTGAACATTATGATGAATCCAGTTAAGAGTCAGCATAGAATATTAATTCAGTAGAGAATCATGAGTCAACGTTTGTCCATGTCCTGTCCTTGAAAGGCCTCTTCTGGCTGATGTTACTGCTGTTCACACCATCTCCAAGAAACAACCTATGGGTTATACATATATTTGACTTTTGCAAGGAGTAGCAAATAAAGGAGAAGGCCACTTTTGGAAAAGGGCAAAAAATGTTTGGAAAACTGTAAAAATCATACTGTTCTTTTTCAACTGTATCACTGTTATACTTGGTTTATGATGTGTTTTTTTCTTTTCAAAGCCAGCTACATTACACACACACTTTAAACACAGCCCATCATCTAACTACACAGAATGCTTCTAACACAAAACAACTAAAGTCATATTCATCCAGGTTACCTTCCAAAACAGACATACACAAAGCAAGCCTTTTTCACATGACTAATCCACTTCTGTTCTTAACATCACCTAAAGTTAAACATTTACCATGTAAGCACCACGTTTATGTAAGATATTCAGAATATTCCTTGTTCAAATATTCTTAATAAAATTAACAAGCTACAAGTGGTTAATAAAACAGATGAAATATTTTATAACAAGTGATGGGGGTTGGAGAACAAAAAGCTACTGTTTTTAAAGTCTGTTGTAGAAATGTTCCAGTAACCATCCTACTTTATTGTTGGGTAGGCAGCACAATTCAAATCATGCCATGCTGCATGCTTAATGTTATTCTTCCTTTGTGACTGACAAGGGTAGGTCTAAACTATTATTAAATGTAGATTATTTTAACTTTAAGAAGAGCCTTGCGTGAAATGCATAATTATACATAATTATTGCCAGTGCTGATGTAACCAGTGTGATGTAATTATTTGCTCCTTTATAGTCGGGCCTGAAAAAACCAGGACCACAAAAATTAAAAAACATTTCTCAACAATACAGTCCCATATGCAAATTATTAAGAGTACAAAGATAAAAGGAAATGCAAGTAACACCCATGCTATTTACCTGCATTAGGGAACATTTGCCAACAACATTCCACTCCCTCAAATCCACAGAAGCAGGAGGCAGTCAGTTGTCTGCCTTACCCCTGAAATACAAAATCAGATTCTTGCTGCACCTTTTACGTTGTTCTTCTAGCTCATTTGTAAGGTTTTTAAATTTGAAAATTCTCTTAATCAAAACCGTCATTTATGTACAGGGACATAGGCAGACAAGGTTCTTTGGGTAAATATGGTAACTTTTAAATCTGATGTCATTCATGTACCCTAATTACTTGAAAAACTTTGAAAATTATACTGATTCAGAACTGTTATTGCAGTCAACCTGATAGGACTCTGTATAAACCATCAGAATGGTTGCCTCTATTTGCATTGTCCTCCTCATGACATGCAGCAGTTTTTAACAGGTTAATTCATTGTTGGGGGAGGGGAGGGGGATATGGTTTTGCATATTATGCTGTCTGCGTTTGCTTGGTTTGGAAGAGTCAGAGCAAAATTTCATAGTTTCATAGTTTCATAGTAGCTAGAGTCGGAAGGGACCTAGGTAGATCATCTAGTCCGACCCCCTGCCTGAGCAGGAAAGAGCACCGGGGTCAGATGACCCCGGCAAGGTGCTCATCTAACTTCCTTTTAAAAATCCCCAGGCTT
>NW_017728913.1:3658392-3673339 GCF_001723895.1 Crocodylus porosus
TGCCCCTTCCCTCCCCACAAACTGACCTGATGGGCTGCAGCATGCGCGTGCACGCACGCAGGTATTCACCCCCTAACCCCAGCCTCAGATCGACTCCAAGAGGCTCCAAGATCTACTGATAGATCAAGATCCACTGGTTGGTAACCACTGGTCTATGGTATCAAGATCAGCAGACAGGCCCCTGTCTCTGTCAGAAGTGGCACTGGTATCAGCAGGATGCATCTTGGCAGTAGTAATCTACACTGATTAATCCTAATTTAGGAATAGGGCCAAAGTTGGATAATTGAGTAGTGGTTCAGTGTAATTTACAGACCTACTGGTCATAACTATTTCTTCTCAAAACAGTCCCCAGGCATTTTGCTGTCATGAGAAAGAAACCAAGAATAGGCAGAGACCCTCTTTATATTCCTATACATAACCTATTTCCCCGACACATGGGTAATGAATCCCCAATGCTAGAAACCTCTGTTTTTGTTGCTTATGGTGTTTGATTCAACTACTACTGATACTGGTGAGATTTGTTGTCTGTGCAGATCGAATATGTAAAGCATAGTGAAAACAGAAGTCAAACAATCTCTACACTTTCATTTCAAAACCAGATTTTATTGGTGATACCTTTTTTGGATCAACTGTATAGATGGGATAGATGTTAAGCAAACTTTGAGACCCAAAATAAACTTCTTTCAGGGCTGGTTTAATGGCTATCACACAAAGTAGGACCATAAACCTACCAACCAGCAAAAACTACTTGAGGATTCCAACTTTCTTGATTTCCTGGCAGAAGAAAAATGGCAAGAGTTGTTTTTTTTTTCCTTCTCTTTTCCATATTATCACTCTTCATGAGGTCCTTTTAAAATGTGACATACAAGTTTGGCAACACAAGTTCGTAAAGGACCCAAGATCATATCCCAGACCACCCAAAAGCTTTGTACCTCTTGAGCTATCTTATCCATTTGCTTTACTTACTGAATAGCATCTACAACTTGAGGTACATCTTGGTGTCATTCACTCAGCCTTAACCTTCCGAAGTACAGGTTTTCTCTTTAAAAGAGATCAAACTTGTACAGTAATAGTTTTATTCCATGAATGTGAGATTGTTTAAACGCTTCCTTTATGCCTTCCATGCTAGTCAAATCCTTGCTACGTAGCAGGATGTTTCCTGAAGATGGGATTCATCTAACATTCAGGAAATCTTCCACTAAAAATGCAACACTGGAAAACAGTTTGTGCATACCCAATTCTGAAGGCAATGCAGACTTACTTGTTTTAATTGAAGAATCTACATAACCAATTAGTTTCTGAAACCCTAACTTATTCTTAAAGACTGACTCTGGAAAACTCCCAAAAGAAGAGGGGAAACAGTGTGTTCACACTGTTAGATGAGTGAAGTGAATTTTACTTATTTAAATAATTTATTTTCCCTGCTGCAGCAGTGGGAAGGGGAAACATTTAAGGCACATCTCCAATAATTACATTCTATACCTGGAAAATTATAAAAAATGTATACATTTTGTATATATAGAATTTAATTTAAGGGTAGTCATCAGGGTTGTCTTATGGAGTATATATTGTAACAGAGCAGGGGTGGGCAAAATACATCAACTGGTTGTATCTGGCCCGTGGCTGCCCCTGCAGCACTCCACATGTGGCTGAGTCCTGCCTACTCCCATGTGGGGCAGACTGCACCATGCTCAGCCCCACACCCACCAATGCCACTGACATGGCACCGACCCCAGGCAGCACACACAGTTTCCTGGCACAGCTGGTCTCATTGCTGCTGCAGCTGCCTGGGTACTGTTTATCTCCACCCACCCCCAGCAGTTCCTCTTCCTCCTGCCTCTGCAACACCACTCTGGGCAGCAGATAATGTGCAGAAGCAGTAGCAGCTGTGGGGACATATGCTAGGCACCATTTGCCCATTCAGGCAGGGGGGAAGCTGCAGCCAGGTAACTCCTGCCACAGCTTGTGGGGCTCCAGCTTCTGGCCAGCTTCCACTCACTCAGCCGCTCCACACGATGAGCAGCCACCTGCGGGCAGCCAAGTGGGTGGAAGACAGCTCTGCTGGGAAGCTGTGCATGCTGGCCAGAACCAGGGTGGTACCCCTGGCAGGAGCATGGTGTGAGCTGCCCCAGGTGGAAGCAGGCAGGTCTCAGCCCCCTGTCAAGTGCTGCAGGGGGCAGCCACAGGCCAGACTGGGGGGGAAGGGGAGCAGACCACTTGTGTACTGCACTACCCAGGAAAGCTGTGCCCACTGCCTCTCATTCCTCCATCCCCAGCTGACTCCTGGGATCTAACACACAGGCAGCCCCCCAGAGTCCCACCCCACACTCCCCCCATATACCCTCCCTCCTCCCTACACAGCCACCCCCGACACTTCCCCACACACACCCCCTACAACCTTCCAATGCAATATTCGAGCAAGGCTTTATTTTGAGCTCTTATGCTATCACTGCTATACATACTACACAAAAACCCATAAATCGGGACAAAAAATATTTTTTGAAATAAAATTAAAATACAGTAGATGTTTGATTTTTAATATATGATTTGTCTTTTATCTATAATTTGTTAAAATGATACCTTCTGAAAGTTTGTGTGTGCATGGCCTTTAATAGCTCACCAAAACTTAAGTGGCTCGCCAGCCGAAATAATTACCCACCTCTTTAATAGAGAGAGAAAATGCGTCCATTGGAAGAGACTGTATACCGGTTTCTAACTTCCAATATATTCAATTCATACCATCCTTGCAAGTGAACCCTTACCATAGTTAGTGGCACTCTGCCTAGGTACAGGGGTCTAAGTTTATAAATTCCTTGCATATTTTGGGTCTTAATCATGATTGAAATACTGCAAAACATTCTGCTTTAAAAATATTAAATATTTAAAATAGAATTGCTTATTACACTTGTTTTGAATCATGACTAAAGTTGATTGGCAACTTTTTGCTTATGTGTGTCAAAAGTAGCTTCATTTTTCAGCAAAATGGTATCTTTAGTATCATTCTCAGAATGCCAGCTTTCTTTTTTATAAATAAAGTCACCAACTATGTTTGTTCATAGCCATGTCTCCTTGTGAAGAGAAAAACAGTCCTAGACATGCACAAAGAATTAAGGCTAAATGAAGGATCAAGACAGTCTTAGACTGTTAGAGGAGCAAAAAAATTTCTGATTTTTCTTTTGAGGTATATTTCTACTTGGATGTGCTCCATCTGTGTATCTGGACTCATTCCAACCCACTTGAGTGAGAAAATAAGATTTCTGCAGAGCTAATAGAGCCAATTTAATATTTAAATATTAAATGTTTTAATATTTAGTAATCTTCTGTTTTTATCCATTATTAACTGATTAAAAATAAGTAAATAGATGTTGTTAAATCCAGACTAATCATGGCAAGCCATGGAGTTGTACAGATATCACGAAGGGCCTAATATTTAGACAATAAGATTGACCAGGTAAAATAAGCACATAGTTTCACTTTTACTAGTGGCGATAATGAAAGAGGTAGAACAATTTGACTTCCTTATTTTTACATTGAGCTGATTTCATATAGAACTTATGAAGAAGCACACCCCTTTTTTGCAAAGTAACTTTACAGACTAGAACCGCGCTATTAGTATGTATTTATTATCCTGATGCAGAGAATAGTACGAGGGCATGCAAGAATCTACTACTCTGCCCAGTTGACAAGGTTGGGCACAAGCAGGGCAGGAGTGAATGGGGCGCTCTTATTTTCTTGGTGGTCCTGAGCTTGGAAGGGAGGCAATACGTGTAGACATGGCCTGAGTTTTAGAGGTACTGGGCACCTGTAGCTCCAAATCAATCTATAAATACTTAACTTGTACAAAATGAATTTCCTGTTTCAGTCAGAAACACTCTTCAATGAACTCTTATGATTGCAAAGATGATCTTCTGGCCACCTAAGTTAGAAGTGAGTGCTGCTATTACTGCAGCTATTTTAGATAGTTTAATTCTTAGCTTTCAAATGTTCAAAGAATACCTTAAGAACAAAATATCTGACCAACAAAACAAAGCAGCTTTGCTTTTAAGCACTGAGATTTCTTGATGCTCGTTGTTCAAAACTACCTTATACTTGCCTTCAGAGAAAAAAAATGAGAAAGAATAAAGCCAACAGAAAGGAAAGAGGCATTTAAAGCACGCTCCTTGTTTCTAATTCTAGATTAAGCATTGTTGTCTTAATGCAAATGCATTCACTCGCTTGCCATAAAAAGATCCTATCACTTCACTTCAGTTGACTGCCAGAAAGAAGAAAGCTTGCTACTATAGAGACAGGGAAAATAAAGAGCTATGTATTAGTGCATTATGAGTTTACATTTTATGAAGACAACCTTATAATAAATGCATTCATACTTAATGCATTAAATTGGATGCACAAGGCAAGAAATATTTTTTTAAATGTTCAGCAAAACAGTCTTTAATGAAAACATATGCTTGAAAGCAGAATGTTTCTTCACTAGATGGATGCTTGCTTTGTCCTTACAGTAACTATGTTTCACTTAGCTACTTTGTCCTCCTTCAAATTGAAATTATCAAGTGGAATGCAAGTCTGTCTGATAGAGATTTTACTGATTTACTCTTCCCCAAGACAGAATCCTAAATTAAGAGATGAAAATATTTGGATAGGTTGAATAAGAATAATACCAAGAGAAAGCTGAATGAAACTGAATGTACCAAAAGAAGTAGGGAGAGAGGAAGCTAGCAATTTAGACCACGTAACCCAGTGACTTATCTGTGGGCAGCTTCAGGGAAAAAAGCTTTAATAGATTCTGAGTTCACTGGTTATGGGAACTGTACATATAGCCATATTTCGTTGCATAATATAATGTTGGCAGGTTTTCCTTAACATCCTATTTCTGTGTTTTGTGTGTGCTGTTTCTCATCAAGTCCATTTAAAGCAGAAATCTACTCTTAAGTCTGATCTTGAAATGAGCAAACAAGGTTATATGAGATGTCTGGAACCTGTGCTAAAGTGGAAGTAAAAGAAAAGGAAAAAGCAAAAACACTGTACCATGTATGCAGTGTGACATCTCACTATAGGAAGAAAAGTGTCACTTTTGTAGAGCTAAACCAGTTGAGGCCTGATAGTTGGTGCCACTTTTGTTCAGTGTGGAAATGAATCAGTAAAAGTACAGTATTTACACAACTATAAGATGACCTTAAATATTACACAACCAAAACTGTTGCACTTAAAAAGGAGGCTGTGCTTTTCCCTCTACCTGATGAAAAATTCCATTTGTTATATTCTGATATTTCTATTTGGCCAGCTTTGTGCTTTCATCAACTTTTCACAACAAAGTCACCTCTGGAATAAGAGTAAGCATGCGAAACTAAATCCTTGAAAAGTACATTCTTTCAACAAGTAACAGCTCTAGTAGAGTGCTCTCTCAACTTTAATCATCAACACCACTAGTGTGAAGTTATCATTAGCAATGCAAATTCTAGTCAACATGCAATGGCCATTTCCCCCCCCTACTACATGATAAATTGATATTCAACCCATTCACCCAGGCTAGGGACAGAAGTTGCACATAAACCTGTAACACAACAGAAGTTCAGTGCACATAAATCAATTTCAAAGTGGCCAGAACTGGTTTGAGATAAACCTGGTTGAATGCAGTATCAAACTTAACTGATTGAGGTCAAACTGGTTTATGGAACTTCTGTTTCAGACCCCTTCCTGGTTTAAATTAAACCAGAGTCCCCCAGCATCCCAGAATGCTCTATAGCCCCGGCTAGGCTGTACTTTCAGCTCCAGAGAGCAGGGCTGGCCCCGTCCCTCTGATCTCTAGCTGGAGCAGGGGCAGGGGCATGGCCAGACACTGGCAGGTATGGTCCACTAAGGCAAAGAGAGCAGGGAAGGGGTTTATTCCCTCCTTCCTCCTCTGTCCCACCAGCACAGACCTCAGCTGGGCAGGCAGGGGCAAAGCAGCTCCTGTCAGACATATAGCCCGACTTGCCACTCAAGTGGCAGGGGTGTGGCTAGCCCTGGCACCAGCCTCAAAGAAAGGGAGGCAGAGGGGAGTTTAATTCTTTCCCCTGTCCCACCAGCGTGGCGGGGTCTGCCTAGCCAGGGTGGAGCAACCCATATCAGAGTTCCTCTTCCCTTGATTCTCCAGCAGCAGAGGCAGGGGCATAGCCAGAAGCCAGCCAGCATGGCCCCCTGAGGTGAAGGGGGCAGGGAGGGGTTGATTCCCCCATCCGTCCCCTCTCCCACCAGGGGACCACAGCTGGGGTTTGCCAGACCCTGGCCACCGACTCTGCCACTCGCCCTGGCCCAGACAGACCCCAGCTGGCATTCCCTGGAAGGAGAGGGGAGGGAAGAATAAATCGCCTCCTTATCCCCTTTATCTCAGGGAGCCATGCCGGCCACATCCGGCCACACCCCCATCTCTGCCACTGGACCAGCAAGGGGGCAATGACCCTGACAGAGGCAACAGCCCCTGTCATGGTGTCCTGGGGAGTGCAAGCCTTCTCCCACTGTGGGGGGCTGCAAGCAGGAGCAGGGTGGGAAGAGCTGCTCCAATCTGTGCTGGGCAAGTGGCGGTGCTAAGGGGAGCTTGGAGGCCTATGCCCATCCCAAAATTTGGCTTAGCCCCCCCAGTGCCACCCCTCCGAGCCCCACTGGCAATACTTGCCCTGCACAGGCTGTGGTAGCTCTGCCTGCCCCACTCCTGCCCACAGCACAGCCCCCACACCTGGAAGGTGCATGCACTCCCTGGGACACCACGATAGGGGCTGCTGCCTCTGTTAGGGTCCCTCCCCTCTCGCCGCTCCAGTGGCAAGGGCAGGGACAAAGCCAGATGCTGGCTGGCATGGCCCCCTGAGGCAAAGGGGGCAGGGAGGTGCTTTATTCCCCCCCCTCCCTGCCCTTTCCCCCAGGAAATGCCAGCCAGGGTCTGCCTGGCTTGGAGCAAGCAGCAGAGGCAGCAGCTGGCAGACCCTAGCTGTGATCCCCCAGATGGAGAGGGAACAGAGAGAGGAATAAACCCCCTCCCTACCCCCTTTGCCTCAGGGGGCTATGCTGGGCTGGTGCCAGGGCTGGCCATGCTCCTGCTGCTCAAGTGGCAACGATGGGAAATGCCTGGCAGGGGTCCCTGTAGGCCAGTGGGGGTTTAATTCCCTTTCCAATCATACTATGGCCAGGGCCTGGTCACATCCCTCAGCTCAGTTTCCCTTCTGGCCCAGGACTTGCCTGAGCCACTGCAGGCATGTGGCTGCATTTCCAGAAACAAAAGTGAATATCTAATCACTTACAGATAGGTTCAATCTACACAGGTTAGATGAAGCTGCAAAGATTGAATTAATTCAGGCTCAGGCTTTTTGAATGTTTGTACTTAGCCCTAGAGTACAGTAACTGGAATTGAAAGAGATTATAACTGGAGTTCTTGCGTGGCCAGGATGAAAACCTATTTTACATTATTAAAATCTGACAGTACGACTGATATTTGCATGTACAGAGAGGCTGACAGCTGTAGCACTAGATACTACTTCAGAGCACTCCATTACTGAGGTATTATATGGTTATCTTCTTTTCATATTTCTCAGTGAAATTCAAAACTCATTTTTTATTAACAAATGTGCAGCACACTTTATTTACAAGCAAGCATTCTTCAAGTTACATTTTATTCTTCTTCCCTAGAGTAAGAATCTACTGTGACATGACAAAGCAATGTGAAAGGTGAATATGTTGCCTTAAAGTCAGGGAAAACAGATAAAACATAAAATGAGTTAATAAAGTCCGCCCATCTCATTTTCAGGTTGTACGAGATCAGAAAACAGAAAGCATTTTCTTACAAGAACTTTCGCATCAATTGAAGAACTCCAAAGTGTTCCTTTAGTACATGCTGTGGAATTGAAATGCATGCAGGGTAACAGCTGAAATGCAGCCAAGATGGCTGGCACTACTTATCCACTTTTGTGTTTTTGTAAAATGTATATTATATTCCATCTCTCTAGGGAAAATGTGCTTTGATGAAACATCTCTTTTTACAGCCATCTCCCAGGGGGAATACAAGCAATATAATATTGCATGAGCGAAGCCATAATTATACATACAAAACCCTGATGTTACAAATCCCATCAGTATCAAATAAAACAACAAATAAATCATACATTACAACAACTGCAATCACATTTCAAGACAATCATCAGCTCTTAAGGAGACAAAGTATTGCAGAAAGCTGTGCCCTTATCAAAAGGAGCTTTGACCTATTTCAAAACACAAGCATCAGCAAGGTAAGACCTAATTCTTTACAAAATATAGTAATTTTGCTAATTCATGTTTTTAAGTATCACAGTTTTAGTCCACCTTTGATAAGTTTAGCTTGCAAACCTTAAAATGTTTACTTTTGCATAAAAGTCAGTGTGATTATTCACATAAGCAGGGAACTGTAACCCTGAACTAATAATATTCATTGCCTCCAACAGGCACTACATAAGGCACTGGGATTGATTAGATTAGTCCAGAGTGACAAAATAAGGACTAGATCCTCATCTCCATTTTGCATTTCCCTTCCATGGCTTAAATGGCTACCCAAGGAATATTTTTTCTTTACAGTCTCCAGCAAATGCATCATGGCTGGGAACTGTTAACACATCTGTGCTTTCCTGCTCTCCCTGACAGCTGAAATGGCCCTTGTCAGTCACTGTAATCAGGCAACCTTCAGCAGCCTTAAGGTTTGTCTGGGGTATGTCTAGACAGCTAAACAAAGGTGCATAATGCTGTGCTATCTTTATCTAGCCAGCAGCAATCATGAAGACAGAGAAACAAAGCCTTCAGCATGTGCTAGACATCAGAGTACAAAATCTTCAGAGATGCAGGACATGGATTCTGCTAGTAATATTTGCTAAAGCCTATGCTGCAGCATCTTCCATGCATAACATAACCAATTCTAGTCATTAGGAATAGCTACTCCAGGTAAATCTAATCCTTCTATGGACTAGGTAACTCCCTCATCAACCTAAAACCCCTGCCCCCATTTCAATGATCAGTCAAACTGGCTGTACTTTTCAGACTACGTCAGTTAATTTGTACCCTTTTAAATAGAAGATAGTGGTTAGCCTTGCATCACCCCTCCCTGAAATTCGTTTCTACAACTGCAGTAAAGACACAAGTGATCTTTACTACAGGAGAACTAAGTATGTGGGCAAGAGGGCTGTCACCTGAAATGTATAAAACTTTTCACATGTCCATCATTTAGGCCCCCTCTGGCAAAAATCCAAGTTGGTGTCTCTGCTTTACCATGAGCATAAAGTTTGCAGTTTGGTACAGATACCTACAGAATCAGTCATTTCAAATGGAACTAATAAGTTGCACATATAGGCCTCAACCAGATGGGCAGCAACATGTGCTAACAACTGCACAAACAAGTAGTGGCACAAATCTGTGCAGCTACTTTGTGTCTCAGAGCATGCCCCCAGCAAATGTGTGCTTTGCTGCAGGACATTGTCCCACTTTGGGTGAACTGCCCTGGACCAACTCCTCCCAGCTCCTGGAGTGCTGGAGCAGCAGGGGGAGAAATGGAGCAGTACAGATACTTTGGCCAGTAGCCAGAGCCTCAGTTTATTTTGGCACACACTATTTTTGCATGCTCCATGCAACTTCTTTCCTGATGCTTTTTTTTTTGCTACTGGGAAGTCCTGGTAGCAAATTTGCAGTGATTAACATTCCACACATGCGGTTTGTGGCACCACAAACTGCAGGTACCTGCACATCTGAGTGCAGCCATAGACAAATTCCCATATTATCACTACAGATATCTTCCATATCTTAGTTTATTCAAAAGTATACATTATTAGCTCAACATTTTGAGACTTGAGATGCATCTTTGAGAATGGATTAAAAACTTGGCATTAGTTTGAATGATGAAAAGAGGCAACAGTCCAACTGCTGGATTTAGAAACCAAGAGTTCAAACCCCTGTCAAGCCTACTGCATGAACATAGGCAGTATGAGGACCCAGCTAGAGATAAAATCAGAGTTGTAAGTTGAAACAGACATGGGCAGGTTAAAATGTATATTAACAAGGAATGAGTGTTCTAACTTATGTTATAAAAAAACCAAACTGATCAACTTATTACAGTTAAAAAAATGTAAGACTTGTTTCTTTCAATAATTATTTTTGACAATAAAAAGGGCCTGTTATTAGTGATGCCCCTATTTATAAGGAATTCAAGCCTATCCCACTAAGTTATCATGCACTAGCACTACAAATATATTACAGTGTTTCAGATACAAACGCTGCAGAGGAAAGTTTGTAAATGTCATTGCCTGGCATTTTTGAAAAAAATTCATGGAAAATATTTCTACTAGACTTCAAAAAGATTGTTTTTACAAACTTTATGTTTGGGACTGTGACCTGACACTGTTGCTTTAAAAAAAAAAAAAAAGTAAATCATGCTAATGGTACTTGGCAACATTGGCTGCTTGCAGAGGTTTAAAAACAAACAAACAAAAACCTCTCACACTTTACCGGAAGCAACAGCACATTAATTTGACCCAGCTACGCAGCATCTATATAGATTGTATGCTTCCGCAGGGCTTTTTGGCACTTTTAGCTAAAGCTGATTCGATCAACTTTTAGATAAAAGCACCACAAAAGTCGCACTAAAGCACCCAATCTATACAGATGTTGAGTGAGCTGCATCCAACTAATGCGCTGCCTCTTCTGGGCATAAGCAGGGCTCGGCATGGGAGCAAGCAGAATTTAAAGCACCATTTTTTCTATTTTAACATCTGCAAGCAGCCATTCTGTCACATGTTGCTTCAATGTTTGATGTTTATAACTCAACATTTTTTATTTGCATTGGGCTACAACTTGTCAAGCTAGTTCTCAGATTAATCTACCACCTTATATTAAAACTTGTATTTTTAGCAATTCTTGGTCTGCAGCATAAAAATACTTAGTTCTGCATTTCTTTTTTGGTCAGACTAGTTAAAATAGCTTGATTTGACATATACATTATGTCATAGTGTTCATTTATACAAACTGAGTTTACTTCATCAGAATGGCTGTGGCTGTACATCCACGTAACTGAAAGCAAACTATGCTATTCTGTATCTACCGTAGAGGTCTAACATTTACATTTTTAAAAATAAGAATAGTTTTCAAAGTAACTAATCGTAGACAGACAACTTCATGTCGAGATATATATATGAAAACAATAGGTGTACTGATATATCAATTGGCTTATTGGATCGGCACCAATAAAAGGGAAACGACATTATCAGCTATCAGCTTTTTTTGGGCTGTTATAGCTGATAACGTTTACTAATAATTATGCCTTCTGGCTGGGGCCCTGGACACCTGGGTTCCCTCTCACCCACAGGACCGCTGCCCCTGGATGCCTGGGTTCCCTCTTGTGAACCAGAGAGTGACCTTGAGCACAGAAGGCCAGATCTGGATGCAAGCTGTTCTCCATCCCTACTCCCATCCCCTCACCGACTTTCGGAAGGCCTTCGACACTGTCTCTCACCCTGTTCTCATTAAGAAACTGGGGGACTGTGGTGTCGACACCCACACAGTCAATTGGGTCGCCAACTGGCTGGAGGGCCACACCCAGAGAGTGGTGGTGGATGGGTCATTTTCAACCTGGAGGGATCTAGGCAGTGGGGTCCCCCAGTGCTCGGTCCTCGGGCCCGCACTGTTCAACATCTTCATCAGTGACTTGGACGAGGGGGTAAAAAGCACCGTTTCAAATGTGCTGATGACACTAAGATGTAGGGGGATGTGGGCAGTGTCCTGCGTGCTGGCATGGTGCAGACTGCAGGCTGGGGCCAGGGCGGGCACTGTAAAATGTGACAAGTGCTGCAGAGACATGACTGGGACAGGGAGGGGTGGGCAGAGCTCTCCAGCCCAGCCCAGTATGACTCAGCCTGCAGTGCCTGGGGGTCTGTGCCCCAGGGGCCGAGGGCAGAGCCTGGCAGGGGCAGGGCAACTGATGCCCCCCGCTGTGTGCAGCAGGATCCTCTCCCAGCCCCTCAGCCCAGCCTCTCCCAGCCCCTCAGTCCTGCCCTTCCTGGGGCTGGGTCCATTCCGTCTCCCCTGAAGGGCACATGGTCTTGTCCTAACCCTGGTAGCAGCAGCACTAGGAGGGGAAGGAACCCTTCCCCCTGCTAGAGTCTAGCTCCCAAGACCTGAGGACCAGCTGTGGGGTAGGAGTGGCCCAGCTTCTCCAGGCCTGGAATGGTCCTGTCGCCCTGCCCTGGGCAGAGGGAGGGCAGTGGGGAGCCTGGCCCAGAGACCACCCAGGCCTGGGCAGCCAAGAAGGCTCACACTTTCCCCTTCAGCCCTGCTGGGCAGGCTCAGGCAGCTGCCCCTAAACTGAGGATCAAGGGCATCATACAGAAGAGCAGGGGCTGAAGGTTTCTGAACAGCCAGCTGCAGTCACTGCTAAGCCAGCCCTGCCTGCTGCAACTGGCATGGGCCACTTTTACATGTGCTTTGACTGGGGGGGTGGGGGGAGAGGGCAGGGTGCAGCACTCTGATTAGAGTGGCTCCGACAGCCGCTGTAATTAAAGCTTCACTGCGTCTCGTGTCAGGTTCCCCGCACTTAAAAATGGCAGTGAGGACGCTTGAACTAAAGCTCATTTGATGAACATTGACACACTCCAGCAGACTTGATTCATCTGGAATTCCAGCACAGAGTAACCTTGCTGCTGGTGTACAGGTGCCCCTAGCTGTGTGTGTTATAAATGCAAAACAAACAAACAAAAGGTTTATTTATGTCAGTAATTTAAAATGCTTTGAATTATTACTTGAATTATGTAAATATTGGTTATCGGATCAGCATCAGCCAATATGGTTGGTTAACAATCAGCTATCAATAGCGGCCAAGAAAATCTTTATCAGTGCACCCCTAGAAAGCAAAATATTCAACCCTGAACTTACATATTTAAGTCAAGCTTTTTACATAATTTTACCAGAAGATGTTTGTTAGCCAAGATAAAATCTTGCAATGCATGAATTACTTCAGATTCAAAGGCAGAATCAAGAGTTTTAGACAGTACTCACACTAGACCTCTGCTTCTTGAAAAGTGTAAAAAGCATAAAGGAGTCAGATGCTGGACTGGTCCTACACTTTAGTTGCTCTACTCTCAAGGTACAAACATCTCACAAAGAGGTATGGCACAAGTTATTTTAATGGTGCAATTAACTGGTTAATCACACCAATAAATAGAAACAATGCTACATGTTCATCTTATTCACAGCACCATATAATAGCAAACCAGCCACACAGATATTCCCCAAATATGTGAAACATTTTTGTAGCTGGTCAGTATGGTACCATAAGCTGAACATATAGATTGCCCCCATGCCAATGCTGACAGGTAGCTGACTATCAGTATCAGCACTGGGACAGGGTCAGCATCAGGATGGGACAGCTCCAGGCCCAATGCCAAAAATGGGCTGACAGAACGCCTGGGTTGCAATAATCCCAGCCAGATTGAATTGAGCGGCTTCTCCTGCTGGAAACCTGGACACCTTCATGCCTAGATGCTTCTTCTGCCTTGCCCTGCAGTCACCGCTGGGTTAGTAAGGCAAAACACTTTAAAATGCTGGCTCCTTGGGTCTGATATTTTAAAGTGCTTTGTTCCAGAGCTCTCACGGCATCTGCAGAACAAGGTAGTCAACTTGCCAGATAGGTTTCCTCCTGTTGGCAAGTTAAAAGCCCTACCTATAGCCCCACTGGGCTGCATGTGCAAGTTTTAAAAGTCTGGCACTCTGGGATATGTGAAAACTGCGTGTCAAGTTAGGCTGCACACATGGTTTTTAAACAACCATGGGCACTCAGACCCCAGGATTAAGGAGCCACTTAACATGCTGAATATGCTATCCTTCGAACTAGTACTAGCAGCATATTAAGATATAAAAATATAAACAAAACTTAATTCATAAACTCTCAGGAAAAGTAGCATGCCATCAATTAACCCAAAAATTATTACAACTTTCAAAACAGAGCAAAAGAAACCTCAACAGACAGCTATAAAACTGCTAACGCATTTTGTGGTTAAAAAAATTCTTTCAAGTGATTAAAAATACCTTTCAAAAACACTTTTATTTTCCAGACCTGCTTTCCATTTAATCTTTACCCTTTTAGAATGGTCTGAAAAAATAACTGCTTTCTAGAAATAAGCCAACTTTTACCCTAACCCCTTTATATTGCCATATATATAGAAACTATAGGAAAGTTAAAAAACACCATTTGTGAGTGCTGTGACTAAAGAGACAGGATTCCTTTTTCCATCAGTTAACTGTGATTTTCCAACTCTCAAATGTCAAAACTCACCATTCGTTTATAAATAGAATGCAAAACCTCATTGTACCTGGAAGATTAAGTCACATGCAGCATATGAAAAACCTTCAATAAATCCTGAAAATGGCTCCCTGAGAAATATATTAATCTCATCACCTTTTAATTCTACATGAGATATTCCTGTTCCTGTCAAGGATTGGACAGAAAATATTGGACTGTTAATAATTAATGCAACTCTTTTCATTATAAACTTAATGCATACCTTTACCCTGTGAAAGAGTTTCAGTGTAAAATATTTCTAATCACTTCATCTAATTACACAGTGGAAATCATTAAACATTTATTTTAAAATGGTTTTAAACAAAATAAACTATGAAAGAGAAAGCTAATATCCTGACCATCTGGTGACAAGGGCTGACATTTTCAGCCAAGCTTTTATGAGGCCTGCATTTTTTTTTTTTTTAGATGAAAACACTTCCACATACAATTATAGCACCTGCTGATACAAGTGTTAGAATTAGCAGGTGTGTATATGCACTTGTGTATGTGCCTATGAAAAGCATGCAAACCTGTGAAGTGCATTTCAGCAGCTAAATGCATTACGAGGCAAAAAAAAAAAAAAAAAAAGGATGAGGGAAGGGAAAAATAACTCGTTCCTTTGCTTTATGAAATAGA
>NW_017728913.1:3673439-3687940 GCF_001723895.1 Crocodylus porosus
ATGAAAACACTTCCACATACAATTATAGCACCTGCTGATACAAGTGTTAGAATTAGCAGGTGTGTATATGCACTTGTGTATGTGCCTATGAAAAGAATGCAACCCTGAGAAATGCAGATCAGACGCTAAAATCATTACGGGGGAAAAAAAAAAAAAAAAAAAGGATGAGGGAAGGGAAAGGAGGATTATTTAATAAGTTTGTTGCAAACACTGCTGTCTGGAGTTTTTATTTTTTTTCTTAGATACTGAATTTGAAGCTTACCAGAAGGCACTACATTTGTCTACTCTTCCCTTCTCCAGTGATTTTAAGATGTTAGGAGATTTGCAAAGCAAATTAAAAATCCAGTCCTGCTCTAACCTCCCTGTCTCCCTCATAGAAGTCCTGATCTCTAAATGGGTTTCTACAAAAAAAACGATTGATATGTGCAATTACTTACAAGTGAGATTCCATTACACTTTCCTAAATACTTAGCTAAAACCCATCTATATTATATCTACTGTATTTCCTTTTACCCAAGTATTTAGAAAAGTGTAATGGAATCTCACTTGTAAGCTGAATCTAAACTCATTTTGGCATGAGTCCAAAGAAGAAGAATATGTTGGAAAAACTGAACAGGAGGAGTCGGGGTCATGCGTAGGAATCAGTTTTAGGTCCGTTTGTGTGACCTTCTACTGCTGCAAGTATGGAAATGATGAGATGTGGGAGCCATTCCCAATACTGATGGCTCCTTGTAAGAATCTGTATGAGTCAATTAGCCACTCTGATTCAGTGTCTCTATCCATAAAATGGGTTTGATATTACATGTCTTTGCAAACTGCCTCAAGTGAAATTTCCAAGAATGCAAAATATTTTAAAGGGGGGCTTCCTAAATGTTAAGTTGCTTCAAACTGCACCATTCTTCTTACATGAAGACATCAGTTATCATTCACATAGTGGGTACTTCTACACATGCCCCTGACTGCGCAGTTGGTACTGCACAGTCATGTAGTACTTGCTGGTACTCTGCAGTAGTGGTGGTGCCACAGTTAGCACCTGCCTATGCTATACTGCCATAGCAACAAGCTACATCACTGCAGTTCATCACTACGGTGATATAGCATCTCATGTAGACATGCACACAGTGTATTAATGGGTTGCAACCATGTATTTAAATTAAAAAATGCATAGTATATTTCAGTCAGTTATCTTAGGCCAAAATTCTGCATGGATTGTGATCTGGACAGATTGACTGCTGCATGCACACCAAGAACCCCACTGAAATCGGAGCTCCGTATAAGCCTGAACCCACACATAGCTGTGTAACTACAAATGTGGGTAGACTGAGGAAGTTCAGTATATGTATGAATAAAGTTATGCAAGTATTTTCAGAAACAGTCTCATGAGTAAAGCTGTGCACGTATTTTCAGAAACAGTCCCTTCCAAAGTAGAATCGTTTGCTACAGTTTTCCTGCTACAAAGCCTCTCTTTTTGGCAGAGATTAATATTTTATCATTTCAAATTCGATCCTTTATGGCATGTACACTTACTGATGGGAAGGAACACAGACCATTTCCTGACTTATCTCCAATTAAGCAGAATAATATGGGAACAGGTTTACCTGCAAAATCTAAGAGAAATTCATATCCAAATGGAGTCTCCTCTAGTTTTCTGAAAGCCTGAAGTCCTGGTCTCACTGAAATCTATACTAAAAGCCAATGAAAGGAACTCTAAAACTGTGAAGGCCTTCAACCTAATACCAAGAAACCCATTTAGCAGATAATTTCATGTGGCATACAATACTATCAGTTTCTCTTAAATAATCAAAAGATCATTTTAATAATTCTAGGATATTAAGAACAACAGGTTTGTTTAAACTAGGTACTAGGTAAATCAGGGGTGGCCAACCTGCAGTAGGAGTGCCACAAGTGGCACAGGCAGCCTCTGTGTGGCACACAGCAGATGGGGAGGGGACAGGAAGCACAGTGGCAGATAGGGCAGGGAGCAGAAAGGCAGCAGCAGATTGGGTAGGAAGGACAGGACAGAACAACAAACAGGACATGGGAAAGGGATCAGAGTGGAGCTCCAGGAGTACGGGGGAGTTATTTGTGGCATGATTTCCAAAAAAAGGTTGGCTGCCACTGCTCTAAATAACAGGTCATGAAGGACATGATTTTACTCAGGAAACTAATTTAATTAATGCCAAAGAAAATGCTTGTAAAGAAGAATCCTACAAACATTTCCCTGAGCATTTCTGAAGAATAGCAAGACACAGCCCTAAGTCATTACCCACATTACTCTAAATATAATATGAATAACAAGGTGTTTTTGCTTGACAGCATTTCCAGTTTGTTTATTTTTCTTTGGTGTTCTGCCCTATATGTATACACAACATTCAATATACACACACAGCATCTTTAATTGCTGATATTAAAAATAGCCTGATCAATTAAATCAAAAACCAAAGTATCAGTGAAAGTTATATCCTATATCTACAAATACATCTCATCTGTGTACATGTAAGCTGAAAACAGAAAAATCTAATGAGTGAGCAAGCTGTACAATTTGTGTTCTATTTAAATTCTAAATGTTCACAGGATTAAGTAGTAGCTGGCTGGGAAATTATTTCCCTCCACATAGCTTTCAATAAAAATTAACATTTTTTCATTATATTTTTCCTTAAGAATTAGGAAATCAAAATGGAAACTCTTTTAAAAGCATACAGTTATCAAAAGGCCACGTTTTGAGAGCGAGAGAGAGAGAGAGAGCGAGAGAAGATAGATGGAACATTTTCAAACAACTCTGATAAGGAGTCAGTTAACACTGCAAAATATGTTAAAAGAGTCACAGTTACATGCCTTGAATCAGCTGTGGAGTATGAAGTTAAAGGTTAGGTACCAAGTGGGGTTTTCTTTTCTGACTATACTACTAGAAGTGTGCTTTTCATGATTTTTTATGTAAATATAAATCTTTGAATTTATTATTTGAGTTGACCAATTGACCAGTTGGTCAATTTCAATAGCTATTTGGTTCCTAGATATATTTAAATGTCTCCCACACAGATGTTTTGACATGTATCCTTCCCTTTATAATGTCCCTTTTAAAGAAAAAATACAATTCACCCAGCAACTGCAACAGAACATTTCTCACTGGCTCAAATGCTTTTACAGTGAAGCATTTATAAAACCTGAGCAGTATGTTGCTTCTGCGGTTTGTTAGGTCTAATTTATGCACAGTATCGTTCACAGCACTAATGATGATATTTAAGTTTGTGTTGCTTTTCCAGCACTCCTTGAGTTACCAGTTCAACTGTCTTGTTATACCATAGTGAGGTAGTTCCACCACCTCTGACTTTTGATAAGGCCATGAGGAGGAGGCAGAGGATTAAGGAGGCAAGAAATGGAAAAGGTTAATACTCCTGATTATCTGATGCTTTTCTCCATCAGTGCAGGGGTTTTTGCTGCAACACAAAGTTTTCACAAATTCCCAGAAGTCAACCATGGTGGTTAAAAGGTTTCAAAACATTTCCCCATCCCCAAATCCATATTTCCTTTTAGGGTTGTTGGATGTAGCCGTGTTGGTCTAAGGACCTACGAAGGCAGGGTTCTTTGGGTAGATGTGATATCTTTTATTAGACTATCTAAATAGTTGGAAAAAAGTTCCTTATGCCTGAAAGCTTGCAAAGAACTTTTTTCCAACTATTTAGCTGGTCTAATAAAAGATATCACATCTACCCAAAGAATCCTGCCTGCATATTTCCTTTTAGGCCATCACACCACCACATCAGTCAGTCATAAGACAAACTCTAGAACCAGGATATTTGAAACAAACAACTAAGACCCCATACTCATATTGTGCTTAAGTCTACTAGTAAATCTACATAGACTGTGAATTTCAAAAGGTGTTGAGCATCAGTTGCTCCCACTGCTGGAGCTTATGTCATGTCCTGAAGTAAGATTATAGGAGCTTACATTTAGGACTCCTTAAAAAAATTGGCTTACAATTTTTTGAACAATTCTTGCAGGTCTCCTAATAACTCTACCTGATCTTCTCTAAAGTGCTATTTTAATAAGCCTTTCAAGATAATACATTAAAAATCCATGATAATACATTACAAATAATACATGCTAATACATTAAAAATTTGTCTATTAGAAGACTGTGAAGAAGGGTATTTTTGAAGTACCAACCTATACCCAGTAAGTAGCACTTTTAATGCTCACCACAGCTCCAATTCAAATAAAACTCTAATTCACTCTAATGTTGTCTTCCCCCTCACAGCTGAGATGTGCTGTAAATAGACATGAAACTCCCTCGCTTCCATTTAAGAAGCATTATCATGGTTGGTAATATTCCAAACTACCTCTAAGAGTAGCCAATTTACAGAAGCAAAAATAAGTGGGGATAGCAAAGAACCTTTATTATGTATGATATGTTTTCCAGTAACAGTTAGGACCCCAACCGGGTTCAAGGTACTATTAAGTTTGAGTATATACATTGTATTTGCATGACAGGCCGTGTCCAGATGATCACGGTCATGCGGTACATGTGGTACCACAGACAGGTCTGCAGTGCCACTTACCGCAAATGCAGCTGTTCTCTGCGCTGCAAGGGAGCAGGGCAAGGCGTTTTTTGACTCCTGGATATCCAGGGGTCATAAAAGCCCTTGCAAAGGAAAAGCAGAGTGGCACACGTGGGGGCAGCGTGTACTGCCCAAAACCAGAGTTTGAGCAGCTGGAGCCACACTCCGGCTGCCAGCCAGGCTCCAAACAGCAGAATCACCACTGCTGCAGCCCCAGGACCCCAAGTACAGTTGCAGGAGCTAGCCCAGTGCTGGCCACAGCCTTTCCTATCCCACCCAGAGTAACCTGCTGCGTACTAGAAAGCGTGTGACACAAGCATTCCCCAGGGACAATGAGCAGTGGCACAAGATGTCCTGCTGCTCGTTGTCCCCAAGGAACCAAACATCCAAGCTCATGTGGACATGGCCACAAAGTATATGCACTCAGTGTAGGCCTACACAACCAATTTAGCTGTCCGAGTGCCTCAGAGTAAGTGACATACTATGGCTAGGGACAGACATTACACATAAACTTAAGTGATTGGAAACAGATTTAAACCTGGAACAGAACAGAAGTTTGGTGCACATAAACTGGTTTCAAAATGGCTGAAATTGGTTTAAGATAGACCTGGGTAAACATAGTATCAAACATAACTGACTTAGGTTAAACCAGTTTATTGGACTTCTGTCCCAAATCCCTTCCCAACTCAAGTTAACTCACAGGTCCCCAGCATCCCAGGGCAGGCTAGGCTTGGCCCGTGCTGTCTGAGCAAGCTGAGCAAGGCTGTCCCCACTTCCGCCTCGGGAGAGCAAAGCCTCTGTTCTGCAGTCATGGTCCTGCCTGCACCTGTCAGCCCAGAGGGGCAGGGGGGGAGGTGAAGGAACTGAGACACCCACCCCAGCCCCAATCCCAGGTATGTGTTCCTCCTGAGGCCCATGCCAGTCACTTATGTTTAGGTAGGAGGGGGAGGAGCAGTCTCTCCAGCCAGGTCTGTACCTGATCTGGACCACGCAGAGGGGAGTGGGGAATTGTCCCTTTGCACCAGCACCAGGGTTCAGAGGACCCTGCCTGGGGCAGGGAAATGCCCGCTGAGGTGTAGGGATTCCCTCATGTGGGCCAATGTGGGGCACCAGCTCGGCCTGGGGCTGGAGGGACTGTTCCTCCCACACCTGTGGGAGCAGGGCTAAGCTGGCGCTGGACCATGCTGAGGGGTGGGAGGGGGGAATTCTCCCTTTGCACCCAGCAGCAGGGCTCAGGGGACCCTGCCCAGGATGGGAGAACCCCTCACTAAGGCACAGGGATCTGGGCTGGCGCTGGGCTAGAGGCACTGTTCCCACTGCACCTGTGGGGGTAGGTCCCAGCCAGTGCCAGACCACGTTGAGAGGTGGAAAAGGGGAATTCACCCTCTGGCTGCATTCAGGAGACCCTTCCCAGGGTGGGGGAGGCCCCCACTGAAGCACAGGGATCCCTCCATGTGGGCTGATGCAAGGGGACAGCTTGATCCTGAGCTAGAGGGACTGTTCCTGTACGGTTGGGGCTAAGCTGGTGCCAAACCATGCTGATAGGTGGGAGGGGGGAATTTCCCCTCTGCACCAGGGCTTTTGAAGATTTCCCCATGACCCATTCATTATAACTAGGGACCTACTTAAATCATGGAGGAAGTTCATGGCACGGCAGCAACTTTCACCTTTCTCTTTTTGCCATGTGATTCCCGTCCTCCCCTGCCACTGAGTAACTGAGAGGCAATTAATCCTACAGTTTTTGCCTCTTGGCCATTTGGTGGCAGAGAGGGGTGAAAGTGTGATGCCAAGAGTGAGATTAAAGCTGTGGCTGCACCATGAACTTCTGCTGCTATTTAGATAAGTTGCTATTTATGACACAAGAATAAATGACACTGCTTCCAAAAGACACTTAAGTTATTGTAGGCATCAGGGATCTTGGAAGTGAGTGAAGGGGAGGCAAGTATTGGAGGAGATTGTTCCTGGCTAGGGACACACATTACATATAAACCAGCTTAAGTGATCAGAAACTGGTTTAAACCTGTAACAGAAGGGCACATAAACCAGTTTGAAAATGGCTGAAACTGGCTTGAGGTAAACCTGGTTGAATACAGTACCAGAATTAACTGATTTGGGTCAAACTGGTTTATGCAATGTCTGTCCCAGACCCCTTCCTGGTTTAAGTAAACCAGAGTCCCCCAGCATCCCAGATGCTTTGCAACTCTGGGCGGGGCTCTGCTCTAGCCCAGCAGGGCTGCCCCCCCCCCGCTCCCTGGCTGGAGCTCTGGCAGAGACTGCTGGTACAGCAGCATCTGCCTGGCTTCCTCCTGCCCCACCTGCCACCCCACTCTCTGCTCAGGCAGGGATTCCTCCCTCCCCTCTGCCTTACACAGACACCTTTCAGCATTAGCTAGCATACCACATGCTGGCTACGGTCCTTGCTGTGCAAGACAGGACAAAGACAAACAAAACAGTATCTGTTTAGTGCTTTTTTGAGTTAATCAACAGGTAACTGGTAATGTCCCTCCATCCTTCCTTGGAAAAAGTTGTTTAAGAAGAGCTTGAACTAATGAGGGAGGCTTTTGTTTTGTTTGATGGGGTGATAAATGCTAACAACTCCCGGTGTAACTCCCTGCTGTGTAACTCAATAGTCTGTTACCAACTCCCTGCTGGCTCTCTCCCTGGTCAGGAGGCGGCAAGGGGGACCCTTCCCTAGTCATAGTGTCTTGTCGGGGCCTGCCCATGTTCCCCCTCAGCTCAGCACTGTGGAAGGTAAGACAGGGATGCTCTAGCACCCCCTGGCTTCTAGCCTGAGCCATTGCAGGCATTTGCCTGCCTTCCTTCAGTGCAGAGGGGATGTCTGTTCAGTTACAAACTGGTTCAGCCTAGCCAGGTTAGACTAACCTGCAAAGACTGGTTCAATTCAGGCTCAGCCACTTTGAATGTCTGTCTTTAGCCCTTGACCCATAAACAAGAGAAAGTAAGTAGTGGACAAGGTAAATAATGGAAAATATTGGAAGCTGATACTGAGTCCATTCTTCTGCAAGTGTTTTGTTAGAGGATGCTATATTTAACACAGAATTTATTTACATTACATGCTTATTAGGACCTTATTATATCATATATTGCAGTTTCTAAAGTTCTTGTCATTTTGGTTAAGTACATAAGAAATGCCATACTGGGTCAGACCAATGGTCCATCTACCCCCATATAGTTTCTGGCAGGGGTGATGCTTATATATCTAGAGTGATCTATCCCCTATTTATTACCATTCCTGGCATCCACCATTATTAGTTTAGAGATGCCAGAGGAAACCTCTCCAATTGTTCTGTTCAACAGTTACTAATAGAGCTAGCATCAATGAATTTGTCTAGTCCTTTTTGAAGCTGGCTAAGCTATCTGCCTCTACCACTAGTACATAAACTAGTAATCATATGAGTGGTATCTAGACTTTGGATCCTAAAAATTGACAGACCAGTCAAAAAAGACAGCACTTTATACCTCAGAAAATAAGTACAATTTACAATGCATCGTTAACAGTAAACTTTTGAATCTTGAATATGCTAGGTAATGTTATGTCCAACACAACCCAAAGGCAGGCGTCAGCCCATTTTATGGAGCATGAAATAGATAGTTAAACAAATTCACTGAATAATTCAAAGCACCACCCATATGACATCAGAGAGCAAATGGCTTTAAGTCTGTTACAGGGAGTTAAATGAGACTAGCAGAATAGTAATTTTGAAAGATCCACAACTTCCACCATCCATCTTAGTAGGCAACACATGCAAGTTAAGCACAGAGTCATATATAGTGCTCTATATTACTCCTTTCCTTTCCTCTTTTTTCTCCTTTCCAGACAATTAAGTAAAACAAACCAACTATGCCAGTTTCAATATTTAAATTTTACTATATCTATTTGCAATATCTAGTTTTAAATTTGATCTGATTGGAAGTAGGCAATCATCTCCGCTTTACTTGTATGGTTATTTCCTTTTCTCCCATTTCTATGACAGTTTCTTTGAGGACTGTTCACATTAACCTAGATGGCATATAATTCCAATTCCTAGCTTTCAGCACACACATGTATTAATTTTTAACTGTTCTTCAGACACCTACCATGGTCATTTCTCTGCTGATAAAGATGTCACTGCAACTCCTTCTTAGTGTATCAGTCAGTGAAGAATGGTGTGAAAGCTGTATTCCAATCTCTCTCCTAATATGGTGCGTCTCTTTTTTATAGTATACTTAGCCAAAGTCTGCTTGAGATTTGGAAGTTCTTACTGAACTATGATTTTTGGCTGGCAGCAATATTTCTTGCAGCTGTTGTGTGATTGTTTGCTCACAGTTCATCATGGTCACCTGGCAGACAGGAACGTTTTCTCAATAAGTTTTTTTCAGCTCCTTCCTATAACAACACTCTACATACTCAGCTTCATCTCTTTCTATTTGATGCAACAGTTATAGATCCTGCAAGGACAAGATATTGAGCTATATATTCTTGAAAACTTTACTTCAAAATCCAGTGCCAAAGATGTATTTATAATATCACAAAGGCAATCCAAGCACTTAGGTAAGACAATTAATGCGCAATGGCTACAAAAAGTTCATACCAGCCAAAAAAGAATATAATCACTTTGGACCACATGATAAATACAACCGTCTAATAAATTATTACACAAATAGTCCCTCTCCAGGCATTTGTAGGATTATTTATGCAAGTTGCTGCCCACCAATGGCTGAAAGGCATTCACAACATAGCCTATATTTCTTACCAGTTACAAAGAAATACACTTTTATGTTAGTACAGCCAAACAACACTGGTTTATTTTAATGTATGCTTGTCACCTTGGTTGTATTAACTAAATAATTTTTATGGACACATTATTAATAAATTCCCCATAAAAGTATCAATCAACAGTACACTAAATGTGGTATTGTACTTATTGTACTCAACTAATAATTACCAATGGTTTTTGTAAACAAATTTAACAGATAAGCACAGAGCTGTCAACTGGCAAACTTAGCTTGTTTCCTTAAATATATATTTTGGTTTTAGAATTTCCCAGGTTTTACCTGTTTGGGTTTTATCTTTGTTTTATTTTCTGGGATTAAAAGGTTATGTTTTTACATATAAATAAATGGGATGGAACCACACGGTTATTAATTTAAAGAAATGCTGATTAAGTTCACAAACAGCTGGAAACATACACATTGGCTTAAAAGTGTTGAGATTTCCTGTAAATAAATAAATAAATAAATAACCTGTCACTAAAAATTCACAGCATTTTCTATCTTTCCTATTTATCAGGGAAGTTACTAGATTTTTTCTTCTTTCCTATGAATTTCCAAAAACCTTTTCTGCTTGTTTCAGCTTCCACAATGGAAACAGGACTTGAATACAGTGTTACTTTAGATTTCAACTGCCAAATCAAGAGCAAGACCTTATAAAGGGGGATAAAGCAAAATGCTGTGTTTATTGATTACACGAATTAGACATAGAGGTTTGGACACACCACTCATATAGACACACACAGATCATCATGCACAACATTAGACACAGGCTCACACAAACCAAAAAAAAACATTCCATTCAGCATTATAGTTACCAGCAGCAGTTGTTCAATAATAGCACTGTGTGGCCGGCCCAGGCCTTATTGAGAAAGATCCTGGAGACAGCAGCTTGGAGTGGGGTGAACAGATGCGTCTTTGCTCTGAAGAAACAGCAGTTGAGAGACTCGCCCAACTTCAAGAGGGCCAACTTCAACGAGTTGAGGAGACTAGTGGGAGAGATGCTGGGGTCCTCGAGCAGGGGAACTCAGTGCCCAAGATGAGTGGTCGTTCCTTAAGGAGACCAAACTCAGGGCCCAAGGGGTGATCATCCCAACAAGAAGCAAGGGGGGAGGAGTGCCCAAAAGCCCCCCAGCTCACCAAGGGTGTCCTTGAATGCCTGATTGCCAAAAAGGCAGCGTACAACTGGTGGAAGGGGGGTGCTATCTCCAAAGAGGAGTATACCTCCTCTGTTCGGGCCTGTAGGGGGGCTGTCAGGAAAGCTAAGGCAGACATAGAGCTAGGACTAGCATCCAAAATCGAAGATAATAAAAAGTCCTCTCAAATATATAGGGAGGATGAAGAAAACACCAGGAAACGTGGGGACCCTGCAAGATTCTCTGGGCAATCTGGTGGTTGTGCCAGAGGAGAAAGCAGACCTCTTTAACCAATTCTTCACCTGTTTTCTTGTGCAGGGACCGGGACTTCCCCATCGTGATGCAAGACGGACTTGAGGGGAACGCCTCCAGACCTCAGGGTGGGGAGGACCGGGTTAGAGAGATTCTAGACATGTTGGACATGTTCAAATCAGCGGATCCAGATGCTCTCCACCCCAGGGTGTTGAGGGAGCTAGCTGGGGTTATTGCAGGATCCGTGGCACGGCTTTACGAGTGCACATGGTGCTCGGGCCAGGTGCCAGATGATTGGAAGATAGCCAACGTGGTCCCCATCTTTAAAAAAGGGAGGAGGGAGGACCCAGGCAACTATAGGCCTATCGGTCTTACCACAATCCTAGGGAAACTCTTTGAGAAGATCATCATGGAGCACATCTGCGATGGGCTGGCCTCAGAGATGATTTCATAGATTTCATAGACATTAGGGCTGGAAGGGACCTCGGGAGATCATCGAGTTGCTCAAGGGCAACCAGCACGGTTTCATTAGGGGGAGATCATGTCAAAGCAACCTGACTGCCTTTTATGATCAGGTCACAAGAGCCTTGGATGCAGGTGACACCATGGATGTAGTCTTTCTGGACTTCAGCAAGGCCTTTGACACCATCTCCCACCCCATCCTCATTAAAAAACTAGGCGACTGTGGCATTGATGCCTACACAGTCAGATGGATTGCAGATTGGCTGAAGGGTCGCACTCAAAGGGTGATGGTCATATTCCACCTGGGGAGAAGTGGGCAGCAGAGTCCTCCAGGGCTCGGTCCTTGGGCCCGCGCTGTTCAATTTCTTTATCAGCAATTTGGACGACAGGGTGAAAAGCAACCTGTTTAAATTCGCTGATGATACCAAAATTTGGGGTGAGGTGAGCACGCTAGTAGGGAGGGAAAGACTGCAGCAAGACCTGGATAGGTTACAGGGGTGGGCTAACAAAAACAGCATGCACTTCAATACTGACAAGTGCAGGGTGCTACACTTGGGCAGTAATAACCAGCAGCACGCTTTTAAGATGGGAAACTCCCTTCTTGAGAGCACGGAGGCAGAAAGGGATCTTGGAGTCATTACTGAGTCCAAGATGAACATGGGCCGACAATACGAGGTCATGGTTGGCAGGGCTAACCGACCTTGCCGCGTATCCACAGGTGCATCTCAAGTAGGGCCAAGGAGGTGATCCTCCCCCTCCATGCGACACTGGTCAGGCCACAGCTGGAGTAGTGTCCAGTTCTGTGCGCCCCACTTCAGGAGGGATGTGAACAACATTGAGAGGGTCCAGAGGAGGGCCACCCGCATGATCTGGGGACTACAGGGCAGACCGTAAAATGAGACTGCGGGACCTGAACCTGTTCAGCCTTCACAAGAGAAGGCTGAGCGGGGACCTGGTGACCGTCTATAAACTCACTAGGGGGAACCAGAAGGGTTTGGGAGAGACCTTGTTTCCCCTATCGCCCCCTGGCATAACAAGGAATAATGGCCATAAGTTGTTGGAAAGTAGGTTTAGATTAGACATCCATAAGAACTACTTCACAGTTAGGGTGGCTAGGATCTGGAACCAACTTCCAAGGGAAGTGGTGCTGGGTCCTACCCTGGGGGCCTTTAAGAAGAGGCTTGATGCCTACCTGGCTAGAGTCATTTGAGCCCAGTTTTTCTTCTGCTCAGGCAGGGGGTCAGACTTGAAGATCTGCAAGGTCCCTTCCAACCCCATTTCTATGATTCTACGAACTTGGCATTTTCAAAGTCCTCTTTTATAGGTACTGGCATCCTTTGTTTCAGTGCTTTGGGGTTTCTCCATACCCAGTTTTTGTTTTGCAGCTGTTCCTCATCCATCTTCTGCTTACCTCAGTGCAAGGTTAGTTTGGTCAAAAAGTTGGTATCTCAGCCTCGGAGTGTCCTCGCTGCCCATTCTCCTCCTCGTTATTTCCTTTGTGCCCTAGGCCTCAAAGGGATTCTTCAGCCATCTATTAATTAGTTTACTGACTGGTAACTTACATTTGGCATCTTGTTGCTTACATCAGCAGTTAAATCTTCTTTTCCTGTCTCTATGTATGAGTGTGTGAAAGGGTGAAGGGTGGGAGAATGGCATAAAGGCCATGCACAATTCATTCGCTTATGTCAAGCAAAAGGATACAAAATGGAAATTTCAAGTTGCTTACAGGACAAGATGAACATGGTTACATTTCACTACTACTACACTCTATGTCAGGGGTGCCCAACCTTTTTGAATGTGGGGCCGGAGCATGAACTTTTTATCACCCAATGGGCCAGCGAGCCATATTCAAAGACCTCACAGGAAGCAGTAGCACATCACCCCCACAAAACGAAAGTACAGCGTTTACTTTCATTTCCCATCACAGCATCTCTGGCCTCAGAAAACAGCTTGGAGGGCTGCCTGGCGGCCCACAGACCGTATGTTGGACAAGCCTGCTCTATGTTAACGTTAGCTACATCAGTTCAGTTCCTGCTACAATAGGACACTAAAGCCATCTCCTCATCTCCTTTCCTATCAGTCTTTTTGGTATCGTCATGCAATCAAGTCTGTCCCATGAAACTCTTTCACAAATACAAGGTAAAACCCACGGTGTCTTGCATCCAGGATGCTTAAATATTACATATTTCATCCTTTTTTCTGATGGGGACACTAAAATTATTAACAAACAAAAAACATGAGAGAAGCTTCAATTATTTCCTGCAGTTGACAAAATACTGCATCCTTAAAATAGATCTACTATGCAACCATAAACAGTAGGGGTGTGGAAAATGGGCCCTATTCTATTTGGATTTGGCCCAAATTAGGGATAGTGATTCGAATCATTGATTCTGATCAATATCTCCAATTTGATTTGGCCGAAACTGAATCTGAAAATTTGATGCCAATTCAAAGAATCAGTGATTCAGACACAGCTTTACAAGTTTTCATACCTCAAGGTACAAGTGCAGCTTGTGATCACTGTGATGCTGGGGCACATAGACCGTCTTACAGAAGTGTGGGGGGGCCCCTCCATGTGCTGGGCGGCAAACCCAGAAGTGGACTGCAAGTACTTCTGTTCCACTTCGAGGCCTGCCGGAGAGTGTGCTGGGCCTGCCCCTGCACCTCCCAGCTCAGCGATTGGCCATGGGGGGACCCCTGGATGCCCCCTAACTGAGGGGGCACCAGTCGCCAAGCTGGCGGGGGCAGGGGACAGGGGATGGGACCCTGCACACTCCCCTGAGGACCCCGAAGTGGACTGGAAGTGCTTCTGGTCCTCCAAATCTATTTGGAGAGATTAAAGGGTCCTCTGATTCAATTTGGATTCAGAGATTCGGCTACCGAATCGGGCAGAATCTCCACCAAATCGAATCAGGGATTGAAACTTCACACAGCCCTAACAAACAGCAGAATCACCACAACAAAACAATAGTTTTGACTAATGCTTTAAGAGAACAGTAGAAGCACAAGCTAATTTTCAACTTAAAACTGTAATAATTCTCTATAGGAAAAGCTCTAAATAGGTTTTATTATACATGGAGAGACAGGAGACAGAACAGGGTCCAGTCCTGCAAAACGCAGAGGACCTCCAGAAAAGTACTGTCTATTCTCATTTCATAGTTTCTAGGGTCGGAAGGGACCTGAGTAGATCATCTAGTCCAAACCCCTGCCATGGCAGGAGAGAGTACTGAGGTCAAACAACCCCAGCAAGGTGGTCATCTAACCTCCTCTTAAACACCCCCAGGGTAGGAGCCAGCACCACTTCGCTTGGAAGTTGGTTCCAG
>NW_017728913.1:3688845-3709568 GCF_001723895.1 Crocodylus porosus
GGCCACCAGGTTGGTCTGACAGGACCTGCCACTGATGAACCTGTGTTGGTTGCCCCTAAGCATGAAATCCCCTGCTGGCCCCTCGTGGATGTGTTGCAGAATAATTTTCTCAAAAAGCTTGCCCAGGATCAAGGTAAGATTAACTGGCCTATAGTTTCCCGGGTCCTCCTTCTTACCCTTTTTGAAGATGGGAACCACTTCATTTCCTACTGAAGTCATTCCACATTGAGAATACTTAGCATCTCTTAGCATTGGGCTCTCACTAGTACATACATGTATCCAGGCACAACACAAAGCCCACCGAAAGTGTTCATTAATCACAGCTAATGTCTGTCCTGGCATGTGTTGCTGTGATTATGAAATAGATGTTTGGAACAACTTAAAACAGTGTAACTTAGAAAGTTAAACATTTTTAGATACAAGCTTGCCACCTGTAAATTAGCTCCAGATGAATATTTGTAACTAAATATGTAGTTAAACAATGAATGAATATTTAATATTTTGCATGTTAGTTCTATTTCCCCCATTGTTGGCTGAAGGTTTCTTTCCTCTCATCATACCTTAATTAACATCATCCTGCCACATGACTGAGTCTCCAACAATAGTACTAGTATCTACTCATTAATCAGAGAGTTAGCTCCACCCTACACTCATATTCACATTCACACCCTCCCCAGAAACATTAAGCAGTCCCCCTCTGCCCCACCCAGCATCCCCCACCAACTGAATTGCTCAGTACAAAATGAAGCTGATAAGTTGGTGAGGCTACATAGGAAGGAGGAGGGCTATGGAACAAAAGATGCAAAAATAGACATGTCCATTTCCTTTTTCACAATTGGTATGGGTATGACTGAAAACTGCACCCTACTGGGGTTTGAGGTCACTGTGGTGGGACTGCTTGTGGCAGAGCAGCCCCTAGGAAGTGCCACCTGGGACAAACTGCAAGGAAGGGCATGCCTGGGGTGCCCTGAAACCCCAGCCACTGCTGCTTTGTGGGTTACCCCTGGGTGAGAAAAGCTTGGGGAACTAACCCTGAAATAAAAGTAAGGGCAAGGCCAGACTGCTGATCAGAGTAGACAGCTATACCTGGCTTCCTCCTGAAAGCCCTCTCTGCTGGATTAGGCTGCTGAGCAGATATGCTCATCTCCCCTGCTGTGAAGGCACATGATTTCTGTGGGGAAGAGCTATGGGGACAGTGTAGTTCATCAGTTCAGCTGTAGCAGGACCTGATGGCCACCCACTGCATCCACACTTGTCTCCAGACGTCTCAACATTGTTATGTCACTGGATTTAAACAGGCCTGGATGAGAAAGTGAGGGTGACTCTGCGCAACTTCCCTTCACTTAAGTCACCTCATGCACAAGTCATAACATCACCTATATCCTCCCATAGACAGGAGCTATATCTACAGACCTGCATACAGGTGGCTCAGGGCATAGGGTTGCTTTACACTGACTGAAGCAGCAGTGGAATTCAGCAGCCCCATTTAGGATCATACTCTCACCTCCATAACATGCAGAAGGGGCTAGAAAAGGTGCCCTAAATATTGTCTGCTCCACCTTAACCCTGGTGTCGCAGGACGACCTAGGGGTGCTGTGACCTCCCCTAGCGCCCCTACCTACTGTGCCAAATCAGGTCTCAAATGCACCCTCTATCTCGCCCGCCATGTCTTGCTGGTAAATATCATTAAAGGGAGGCTGCCTTCCTGCCCTCTTTGGCATGGTGCCTTGCTGTACCGGGGCTCTGTCCAATTGCCCGCCTGCGCTCTCACGGGTGCCCCCTCACTTCCGTTGTGGCCCTTGCTGCACCGGGGCCTGTTTCCCGCGGCTCCTGTCGCCCGCTCCGGGGCCTCGCTCTTATCTCGTCACCCGCTCCTCCGGGGCCTGTCTCGTGCTCCCGCCTGCAACCGGGGCCTGTCTCGCACTCCCGATATTGCCCACACTGGGCTTGCCTTTGCCTTTATGCGAACTGCCCTCCCTGGGGCCTGTGCCTCACGCTCCCCGTGCTCCCACCCCCAACCGGGGCCTGTGCCTCGCGCTCCCCGCGCTCCCGCCCCCAACCGGGGCTCAGGCGGCCTCAGCCTTACCTGGCCCCAGACCACTTCCTCGGGTCCTACGCCCACTGGGCTTCTCCCAATTGGGGCTCAGGCAGCCTCAGCCTTACCTGGCCCCCAGACCCCTTTCCCGGGTCTTACGTCCTACTGGGGCTTCTCCCAATTGGGGCTCAGGCAGCCTTAGTCTTACCTGGCCTCCAGACCCGCCTTCCTGGGTCTTACGCCCACTGGGCTTCTTGCCTACGCCCACACTGGGCTCATCCCGATATCGCCCACACTGGGGCTGGGGTCGGGACACCCCAAAATGCAGCGCCCTCTCCAGCACCAGGAACCCCCCCACACTACTGGGGAGCTCCCATGAGGCCTCCTCCACCCCTACAGCCTTGCCCAGTCCTCTGCTGTTATATCACAACCAAAACTGAAAACGCAAAGCCCCTCGGCTATAACATAAATCCTAAGCCAACCTGGCTATCCTTCGTTCATATCCCTGTCAGGGTTCTCTCCACCCCATAACATCATGCCAACACTGCTCAAGCCATCCGGCTTCCTTACTATGCCCGCCCTGCTTGCTCCAGCAGGGCTCCTGCGTCTTAGGCTGCCAGAGGGGAACTGGCCTTCCACCCTCAGCCTGTTTGTTTATAAAGGCCAGGCCCTGCCCCCTTCTGGTCAGCTGACCCAACTGGTTGTCTCGGCAACCCATGCCTGCGCTGCCCTGGTGAGTGGCAGCTGAGCCCATACTACTATTACCAGTAGCAGGCACCCTAGTGCCCTGCTACACCTGGTCATCACTAGCTGATGGGGATCCCACTATAGCAGTCGAAAATCACACAAGTGGTAGAGAACTGGCCAGGTTCAACATTCAGACAGTGACCCTAAGTGAAACTTGCCTAGCTGAAGGACAGCTCAATGAAAAAGGAGCAAGCTATGAGCAAGCTACACCTACTTCTAGATTGGCTGTAGTAAAGAAGACAGACACAAAGCTGGTGTTGGGTTACAAATCTCCCAAAGGGAATGAATGACTAACTCATGTGCTCCTACTCTCTGGGGAAAGATGTGCAACTATCATCAACGCCTATGTGTCCACTATGACCAACTCAGATGTGATTAAGGACAAATTTTATGAAGATCTGGAGCATCATATCACAGGAATGCCGAAGGCAGACAAGCTCATCATCCTTGGTGACTTTAATGCTAGAGTTGGTGCAGATCACCAGGCATAGCCAGGCATCATCAGAAAAAATGGCCTGGAAAATGCAACAGCAATGGGTTCTTCTTGTTGAGGACATGCACCAAATACAACCTCATCACCAACACAGTCTTCTGCCTGCCTAACCAACTAGATGTCTTGGATGCACCTATGCTCCAAGCATTGCTATCTCACTGATCACATCAGCAGCAGCAGAAAACACACAGACAGGACATTAGAGTGACAAAGGCCATGAGACTGAAGGTCTAACAAAGCCAGTGTGTTGCTATTCCTGATGTATGCATCCAAAAAACCTGGATGGTGTATAGATGCCATGCTATGAAGCTGAACCACTTTCACATGGGTGGTCTGAGGAAACTAATGAGGATAAGACAAGGTCCCAGACACTGAGGTTCTCTCACGGGCAGGAATGACAAGCATCCATACTCTTGATTTAAATCACAGATGAGATGAACAGGCCACGTTACCACATGTCAGATGAGTAAACGACAACAGGATCTTCTACTGCAAACTGAGGGAGGCAAAGTGCTCTCAAGGAGGCGAGAAGAAACATTTCAAGGACTCCCTCAAGCCATCCTTGAAACATTTCAACACTGACCCTAAGCCTTGAGAAGATCTCATGATCATTGCACCTGGCAGAGCCTCATCCATACTGGAGCTACAGTCTACAAGTGGAAGGGAACTACTCAGGCAGAGCAGAAGCACAAACTGCATGATTCTCACAACAGCAGTACATTAGCTGTTGATCAGGCAACTCAGAGTGGCATCTCTTGTTCAGTGTACCACAGACAGATCAAAGCACAAGTTGTGGCCTGATCAGCCACTACGTGCTCCCATAAACCAAACCAACCAGTGATATCATGGTCATCTTCAAATTCAAAGGACAAATAACAACAACAACAAAACATTTTTCCAGAATGGGCATAGCTGCTGCTCTTGATCAGGAAACTTTCTTGAACTGAGGCTGTAAGCAGGGAACTGAAGGTAGCTAATATTAAACAATATTTAAATTAAATTCGAATACAGCTAAAAACACTGTCGTAGAAGCTCCCTAGTATGACACTAAACAAGCAAATCTTTAAATCATGAAAAAATAAGTATAGTAACTATTTCTATTGTAGTATTCCCCATACATAGGGAGAATGTTCTGCCTCAATGCACATCTGAGATGTGTTTAGAAATCATCACCATTGCTTTATTCCTGCATAGTAACTTCTTTTTCACATTCTAGTCTATGTACAGCTTTAATCAGTTACACCTTCAGGATCAAAGACAATGGCTTTGCAGTCAATTTTTCACTCATCTTTGAATAGGCAGAAAATGTACTTGCACTATGACCCAGGTAATCACTAAAATAAGGATGACCGTATAATCGCTATACGGAGTAAACAACATACTGGTTGAGAACTAAATGGGAAATTTTGCAAACTGTCACGTAAGGTATGTATGTAAGAGAATCAGTACACAGCATTTAGATATTGAAATATGGGGGTGTAGGTTATAGCCATGTTGGTCTAAGGACATGGGCAGAACAAAGTTATTTGGGTGAATCTGATATGTTTTATTAGATAAGATATCAGATTCACCCAAAGAACCTTGCCTGCCTGATATTGAAATATGACACTGCATTATGAGTCTACTACAAATAAAGGGGCTAAGATAAATGGTTACACAATAAACTAATGGAAATTAGACCTTTTGATTATCATAAAAAGGGCAAAGAGGTTATGCTCCCTTAGAAACCCAAGGCGGTACTGCTACCTAGAACTGACTGGAAATTATTTTCCATTCTGGAATTTGTTGACTTCTTGCCAAAAACAACACAAAAAACACAGAAAAAACTGATTGAAAACATATGGTTTAAGTTTGATGAAAAATACAGCAATGAGGAACTACACACACACACACGTTGAAAAGCCAGGGTTTGGGGTTTAAAAAAAAAAAAAGGTTATGAAGGGAAATTTTCTAAATCATCCTTTGCAGCACTCAACAATGAGATCTTAGGAGTGCGGGGGGAGGTTTCCACATAGGCATGAAGAGCACATTCAAAATCTTCTTTAAAGAATTAATGAAAAGGGCATATAAATATAGCACAAAGCTAAATTATACAGGGTAGATATGCTACAAATTGTTGGCATTCTTCCATTCATACACTTCCCAATTACTTGTGCAATTACTCATCTAAACTTACTCTGGATAGCTGACAACCAGAAGCAACAGTCAGCAGATGCTCTTTAAATTTAGAGTCAGCTGCAAAGAGAAACCAACTAAAATTGCATAATCCTAGTCAGTTTCCCTTTAAAGCCTGCTCCATGTGTAAAGCATTAGCTCCTGGCTGTTGCTGTCAACCTGGCAACAAGGGAGGGGGAGAAAGGGAGGGAAAGGGAAAGAAACAAGATGCAAAAGCAAACAAGATGAGAAGCAGGTACAGAGCAGACAGAGAAATAAAGAAGGCAAAACAGGGACAAGTAATGGAAGCAAAAAAGGTGTAGAAAAGGGAGAAAAAATAATGGAAAGGAAAATGGAATGAAATCAAATCGAGTCAGGACAGAAGAATGCAAGATCTGAAAAAAAGATGAACGGGGAAATGCTTAAGGCAGGGGTGGGAATTATTTAGGCCCAGGGAATGCTGACCTCGCCTGGCAGGGGAGGGGTGGGAGGGGTGGTGGAATTGATCCAGTCTGGCCCCAGACCCATCCATCCTGCACCCACCACTGGGAGCACTGGGCAGGGTCTCCATGGAAACCGACCCAGCACCTCTGCCATTGAGGTGTGCTCAGTTGCATGGATGGGATGGCACTGCAGGTGATCAGGGAACGGGGTCTGGGAGCAGGACCAGTAGGCATGGCAGGGATTGTGGGGTGGTAACAGTGCAGGGCCAGGGCTTGAGGCAGAGCCACAATCTGCTCCCCACACATCCCTGTGATGGGTGCTGGTTCTGTAGGAAGAGATGTACAAGGAGAGGATTGTGGCTCTGCCCTGGGCCCCAGTGCTCACCGCACTGTCACCACCCACCCGTGGCCCCATCCCATCCGCCCAACTGAGCATGCCCTGCCTACAGGGGTCCCATCCCAGTCTCCATGGAGAACCCGCCTGCCCACCCACCTAGTCTGGCACCCCCAGTGGTGGCTGTGGGGTGGACAGGTCAGGGTGCCAGGGCAGCAGCGTCCGGTTAGACAGCAGCAGTGGAGATGCAGGCAGCAGCAGCTGGGCAGAGAGAACTGGTACTAGGGGGACTGTCAAGAGGCTGAGTCCAGCTGCCATGTCACCCCATCCCACTGTGCACCCATGGGTGGCAGGACCAGCTGCACACACCACACCCCAGGCTGCACCCCACTCTTAAGCCATGTGGGACCAAGGGACCTACCATAGGCTGGACAGAATCAATTGGCAGCCGAGATTCAGTCCATGGCCTGTATTTGGCCCATGCCTGGTTTGAGAGAGAGAGAAAGAGAGAGAGAGAGAGACTATATTGTCTCATATATCACACATAGTTTGGGATGGCAAAATGAAGAAAAGATTTTTTCCAAGCTTGGCTGAATACTGATGGCAGGGGATCCTGACTGCAGCAACCGTGACTGTGAGAGAACTAGTACTGTGGCTCTGATCCTGAACTCTACCCTTTATTCCCAAGGCTGGCAGAGGGTGAAGCATGACAACCATCTTGCAGTGATGTCTGCATCCCACTTTCTACTCCAGGGAAAAAATAAATTAGCTCCCCCACTTAAGACATGCCCCCCTATTTTGAAGGCTGAGTTTTGGGAAAAGAGTGTATGTGGTTTTTAATATGCAAGTAAATACAATATTAAAAAACAGGTTCTGGTTAACCTTCTTCTCTTTTCTTGAATCACTTAGATCGGTAGCTGGCAACCTATCCAACCTGTAGGCTAGAAAAACCCAGTTCTGACACGTCAATGGAGCAGGCTCCCTAAAGCCTGATTACTGACACAGGCAAGGCCCCCCACCACCACTGGAATGCCACAAAACCCCCCTGGGCTCCACAGACCAGATCCAGCCCCCAGGTCCTATGTTGCCAACCCCTGATTTGGATGACGACTTGAGTTAGTGCTATGCTAATACATGGGGGGGGGAGAGGGCTTGTAGGAAAAAGAAAATATAGCTTGATAAAATTGTAAAATACATTAAGAATAAAGTAAAATTTTACAAAAGGCATGAGAAGGAGAAGCATATATTTTATAGAAATACAAACTGTAGTCAGATTGAAGTATGAACTCTTCCTGCTTTAAAGGTATTGTCTGACTAAAATCACATATTTTCAACAGAAAAATGGCCAGATATTTAACAGGATACAACAATTTCTGAAGGAATAAAGAAAAAAAAGGAGACAAAAAAAATACACTGTAATAGACATTAATGCAACTGCAGCAAGAAAGGTATAAATATTTTGACTAATACAGCAGAAAATCAGGACAAAACTTAAAAGAAGTCAGATCACCTTGGATAGTGCTATAACCCTCCTGCATATATCTTGTTTTGTTCTGTTTTTAACTAGTGGAGCTTATTAGACAGCTAGAACATTGATCATGGAATATTTTAATTTCTTGGATAGTGACTGAAATAATTACGACATAAAATCTTAATACGACAATCTATTTACAGGATTTCAAAGAATTATTTTAATCTGCATTTGCTTTACTGAACAGACATTTTAGTATTTTATGCTTACTCTTAGGAGTCAAGTAAGCTAAAGAAGCATGAAGTTAGAAGGAACACCTACTGTGGATACTTGAGTCCAGGTGCTGCTACAGTGAAATCAGGACTGGCCAATGTAATCCCTAACCCTTGTAAAAGAATATGATCACGATGGCAAAACATCCGTACTGTCTCTTCCAGTCTAAGATTATAAGATCAAGCAATAAATAAAACCGTTTAAAGTAGAGGTGTACCTATATATTGGTCGCATATCAGCCTGGCACCAATAAAAGGAAAATTAACATTATCAGCTATCAGCTTCTTTTTGGCCAGTGTAGCCAATAATGTCACTGATAAATGCCACACATATGCACGCAGGTGCACACATGCACAGGGCCAGGAATGCAACCTGGCAGCTAGGACAGCAGTGTCCTGCTAAGTCTGAGAGGGGAAAGGGGCATGAAGGAGGGAAATGGCATGAACGGGCCAGACTGAGGTCCCAGGGCAAAGGAGTGAGGCAGGGCCTGGGGTGGAGGGGAACCTCAGCCCCTGCTTCCCCATGGAGTCCCAGGACCTGCACAGCAGGAAGCGGCCAAGACAGCCAGCTCCATTGCATAACACTTCCCCCAGTGGCACTTGAGTATAGGAGCTGCACATGCACCATGGCGAGCTTTGTGCAAGATGTGGGCTGGCTGGGCCACTCTCCTCGCCCCCATGTACAGTGCTGGCCAGAGCCATGCACTACTGGGCGGCATGGCCTGCACCAAACACAAACACCCTGAGCACCCAACAGCTGTTGCTGCTGCTGCTAGTGGAGACTTTTCACCATGGGAAGAGTATGTAGGGAGTCCCCACACCCCACCACCCTCCCTCACACCCACACTATTCTCACCCAAGCTTGGCACTCCACTGACTTCCTGGACATGGGGTCCATACTGCTGCCACCCCCAGCCCCATGTTCCATACTTCTGCCCAGCTGCAGCTCCCCCCTCCGCCCCTGCCACTTCTCTATCTGATGTCTGGTGTAATTGGGACACTGGGGAAGCCAAGCAGGTCCCCTATCGGCTGCAGCAGTGGCAGCAGCAGTCCCGCTTGAAAGATGCATGCTGGCTGGGCCAGGTCCTTCCGTGCATGAGGTATGAGTGAGGCACAATAGGGCATGTTGTGCGGGGTGGGGGAGGGGGGTATATGTGGCTGCCTCGCTCCCACCCTCCTGGGCAAAAGGGCTGGGTGGGGTACAATTAGTTGGTGTGCACTTGTGGGCTGGATGAAATTGCCTGGCAAGCCAGATCCAGCCCGTGGGCCATATTTAACCCACCCCTGGCCTATCCCAGCCATACCCGTTATCTCTCATGCATCTCATGTATTCAGCGTCCCCACATCTCATGTATTTGGCATCCTTGCACTTCAAAATGGCAGCGGGGGCACTTTAACTAAAGCTTGTTGAATGAGCTTTAGTTAAAGCGCCCCCACCACCATTTTGAAGCGCAGGATGCTAAATACATACTTTAGAGTGGCTCTCATTAAAGTGCCCCCCCACCCCATGCACACCTCTGGAGCACATGTAATGATGCGCTTATAGACTAACTCCTTTAAACTTGTAAGCTACAAGAAACTTTGTCAGACACTACGAATGGACTTGCAGAGAGTAGGGATAATAAATAGAAAGGATAGAGAAAGGCAGATGAAAGGATGTAAAGGGTGAAGGTGGGTTAAACAGAAGCCAAAATATAAATAATGCATTTGTAAATTATATTGCAGTAGTGTTTAAGTTGCCTTAAAGACAACAGCATTTTCATCAGCATTTATATTCATTATACCTGGGGCAAGAGTGTTGCTCTGAGATATCCCTTGAATTGAATTCATGAATTGAAGGTCACACTCCATAGATAAATCTAAATAATATATCAGGAACAACTGGCTGCAGTCTTCTAAAAAAAAATCAAACCAACAACCATTTTTCCACTGAACCACGATGAGTTGTCAGAAGAGCAAGGTCTCTCAGATGCATAGACAAAATTTCATCTTGAAATTTTAAAAACGTGGTAGAGGCCTTTCTTTGTATTGAGTCAAAAGTTTGATTTTTCACTGCAAAATGACTTCACACACACACAAAAAAATGACAGCATACATCTGAAAAGTTGAAATTGGAACAAATGATTCATTTTTACCTAAATGAAATATTTTGATTGACAGAACCTGTGAAATGAGATTTTTTTCTAGAATTTCATTTCATTTCTGATTTCAGTTTTGTTCTCCTGTAGAGTGGAACACTTCTTAAAATCATGGAATTTCCCACAAAACAGAAATTCCAGTTCTCCCCACATATTTATCAACCATTTTGCTACTTTTGCCTTGAAGTAATTTAATCTATAAACCATTCTGTCTTCCCTCGAATCATGCAACATGGCCAGAGTCGTTACTGGTCAGCACTAAGACCCGCGCAGTACTCTGTTAACTTGCATCCCTCCCACACCCTGTACCTTTCCTGAATGGCTCCAGCTGCAGCAGTGTGGAAGGGCAGATGTCAACATTTTTGTCACCGATAGATGCTGAATGGCCAAAAGAACATTTTTGGCAACAAAAAGCAAGCTACATTTCCCCAAGCAGCAGAGAATTTCCATCTGCTGCTTTTTCAGCGCATGCCACTATCACTTCTCTGCCTTCTCTGCTGCTGGAACTGGCTCTGAAGCTGCTACAAGGAAGGTAGAGGGTGCAGGGGCAATGGGACAGGGAATGCCTTGGCAGTGCCCAGGGCCTGTGCCCTACTCCCTCATCCACTGATACGCTACTGAACATGGTGGTTATTAAGTACAGGCCATTTTAAACTACCTGTTCCTACCTGTGGATACTTTCAGAATAAAATATTATCCCTAAATACATCACTTCTGTTTTACTAGCCTTACTTTTACTATCATTTAGCTGCATATGGAGACCCACACTCACTCTAAAGAATCCTGTGATATTTTCTTGGAAAGCTGGTATGCAAAAATAAGCTCTAAAGCACTGTACTATCACTAGAATATATACTGTGGAGACTAATCCTGCATTAGCCAAGCGATGGATTACACAAATGAGTGGGTCCTTTCCATATCTAGTTTATATGATTCAATGATGGTATTGTCCCCCTGTCTCTATCAAACAAGCAGCCAAGTACCTAACACTCAAATGTAGCTGAAAGTGCAGAAATTGGCCTTGTCTGAAATGAATACTGTTTCTATGTAGGTCTGCCATGCAGAAGTTATTGGAATGTGGTAAAGCACTTGGACTATACCTCTATAATAATCAAAGTCTTCATCATCCTGGCTGATGGTGTACAGGAGGCAGGGGTCAATTGAAACTCAGGCTTCTCGCATGATAGTGTGCTCCCTGATTTGCCAAACGAACTAGATGAAATAATGGACTCTTTCAGTCCTTTTGTTACATTTGAAAATAGTGTTTCTTTTCTTTTACAAGGAAAGAACGCTCTCAAAGTGCCAACAGTTAAGCAGCCTCATTTTTATTTCTTCTGTTTAAAGCATTCCAGTGGTAATGCATGCTGTTGTACAATGCAAACAGGGGTCACTGCAGAAATACATCTGTGTCAGTTAATGAGCCGCAACTATGTTAACGTAACAGTGACAGACTGCACTGTTACAATATCATAACCAGCCTTACTAGCTAATATCATTGGAATGCCAAATTACTAATGACTACAAACAAACAATAAGAGATAACTGCTGCAGTTGTAAGCCACTCTTTCAAAAACAGTATACAAAAATGCCCTGCAAGATTAATCACCAAAGGTGGGAAGCAATGCTACTGCGGTCTTATTTCAGAGGAAGCTTTCCTTCATTTGATTCAAACGTACTTTCTGCAGATAGCTCAACGGAATAAATAAAATATGCAGAATTTAGCAACTGTATAAGCAATATGCTGAGGAATGGCTAGTGTGGTGTTTCAGATAACTGGAGGGTGAAAGGAGAAAAGAACATCACTTTTTGGAACTCGCAAGGCAAATTTGAAGGATCAATAAAACTAGAAATTTTGGAGGGTCAATGTAATCTACAAACCAGACATGTGAATCAATACTTACTGCTTTAATGGGCTGACCACAAATCCTGATCCAAAGCCCATGGAGCTCAATGGGGGTCTCCTCCTTAAGTTCAATGATCCTTGAAGCTAGCAATTAAGCTGTTAACTTAAGAGATTCAGATTAAAACAAGAAGTTTTCAGCAAACTGAAGTAAATTTTCTAAGAGCAAAATTTAATGCCAGGACAGCTATGACAAATACTTTTCCTTGTGCCAGCTTTCAATGTAGCTACCCCTGAATTTAAAAGGCACAGTAGATGAGTTGAGTAGCTTTTTCTTTCATCTTGAAGAACACAGAATTGGTGCTAGTTTGCTGTTCTACTTGGGTCAAACTCATCCCATCCTCTTACAACTTAATTAAGGCTGAGGGAGTTACAAGAATGATGAATTTGTCACCAATTCTCTCTCTCACAAAGTCACTTCACCATCAGATATAACTGACAGTGTCTACTAAAGAGAAGCCCAAGACTAGAATACTAGCAGAGTTAGAGCTCTGAAGTAAGGTTCCCTGGCATCTGAGTAGGGAAGCTTATTCAGTGCCTCTCTGCACTGTGATTACTTCAAGTGAGTGTTATAAATTCCTTACTTCAATAAGCACTGTGTGGGATTTTCAAAATGGCTCAAGTATTTGGGGAGTACAAGACATCTGCACAAAAATGCCAGTGGGATTTGCCCCCCCTAATTATTTAAATACTTTTGAAAATATAACCCTAAATTCACTCAGCAATATAATGTGAATATTTTCACACATTTTCCTGTCTCAGTTCAAGAAACTGTAAGCTAATTTCAGAGTTTTCAGAAGCTCTAAAATCCAAATGCAAATTTTATATTAAGCAAAATTAACTATCTTCCTGTAATTGCAAAGGCCAGTTGTGAAATGAAAGTAGATATTATTGAATTAAATCTCAAAACAATCCAAAGGGATAAATATTTAACTCCAGTCTCTTGGTTTGTGTTCCCTAAAACAGGTCCATAAATATTTGCTTTCCCAAAAGTCTGTAAAATTCTATTTTAATCAATGCTTAAATGGGCATCTGGGTAGGGATCTGGGACACCACCTTTCTAGGGGATACACACTGAGATATTTGCATTTCCACAATTTTTTTTTAGACAGGCATAAATCCAGATATCATGGCTGAAGCAGACTGAAATGTGGTTCTATAAGCCATATGTTATTTTGTGGGTTGTCAAAGTCAAATACTACAAGAATGAGGTTGAAATGAAAGCTCTTAGAATTGATTTTACTTGGCTGGTTGAAGCCACAGCCTTTATAGGTGTTAAGCGTAGTTAGTATGTTTAATTCTGTTTTTAAATAATAAATACAAATAACTTGGTGTTAGCATTATGATTATCTGGCAAACCAACAAAAAAAAAAAGTGAATACAGTTTTGGATTCCATTAACAAAAGCACTCATGCACCAAAAGGAGATGTAACTACTGTGCTGGGCACTGGCTACATACACTTCAGCTCGTCTAGTTTTGAACACGATATTATAAGAAAGATGGCGAAACGATGAGTGATGAAGATAATGAGGTTACAATGAAGGCCACGAAGAAACACTGAGGGGCCTGGGCATGTTTAGTTTGGAGAAAAGATTTTGGAAGGAGGGGGAAGTAAATAAGTTTTGAAAGACTACCATAAAGCTGAAAAAATATATTCCCTTGCCAGGGCAAGACATGAGGCAGCAGGTTTAAGCTGCATCAAAGAAAATTTTGAATTTAGATCAAATCTTAGGGACAACTTCTTATCTTTGAGAACAGTAAGACAGTAGAACAAGCTGCCTAGAGAAGCTCCTCCAAGTGAGAAACCACTAGCAAGCCAGCTTTAAAATAAGCTAAAATAAATTCATGAGCAGAGACATATTAATGGGTGGTGCCATTAAGATGCAAGGAAATGCCACTGCTTCCAAAAAATGATTTAGAAGGAGAGACTTAGGACTATGAAGCCAGAGATGAATTCCTGGTCTCAGTGAAGTCACCAGGAGTTCTTACTAAAAAAATTCTCTTATAACAGCAACAGCGATTGGCAGGGATTGACGAGAGCTACTTCCACATATTGAACCCTGGAAACGTTGCTGACAGCGAAGAGCTCCCAAATTGACAAAAACGCTAAAGCGCACAAAATTAAGATACAGACACTGTTTTTGTCATATGAAAGAAGCAGTGACTGGCAAAAATTCTATCTAAACATTATAGCCATTTAAAAGATCCATGTATTATTTTCTTGTTGAAAACAGGACATAATATATATTTAAGCATATATGATAACATATAGATTCATGTAACATACTGTACAAGCAGAGTACAAAGTGGCATTCAGATTTTCTGACTCACGCATGCCTGCTGGAGAACACTTACAATACTTATTATTCTAAACAAAAGTAGTGGTTGTATCCTAGTTGCAAATGATTCAAATCCAATAACACAATGTTGATAGTACCAAGGACCCAACGTGACATTTCTTCAATCTTGTAAATTATGTTGATTTCAACTACATTTTTATTATTTGTACTAGTTATGTAATATGATTCATGTGTATAGAGTGCATGGCATTAAAAATAAAAGTATGCACAGCAGTTGCCAATGCATACTTTAAACCTAAATAAGTGCTACTTCATTTCAAATGAAGGGAAAAGGAGGAAGAACACTCAGGACCCTAATTGACATTATGAAATATTATCCTCAAAATAATCTCTTCTTAGGGAGTTTTGCTTTATGAACAGTTCCTTGTTTTCGAGTCAAAACAGTTTCTGAAGCTTACAGAAATTCTGCTAGTTATATTCTTCCATGGTTTAAAAAAATGTAAATGAAAACCAAGCACATTCCAGACAAGAGCTCCTGTGTTCTACTGCAGCTCATTATAAGTTGAAATAGCCCATTTTTAAAAAAATCTTCAGCATGTATAATGAAGATGCAGAGGGATTCTGTTCTAGCAGAAGCATAAACATTTCTTCAAGAAAGTTTGGGTTCTGTGAAGGTAAAGATCCCAGTACTACCTTGTTTCTGAGGTTTGTTTGTGTATGTACAACTAGTGATCCATACTTAGGCTTGGCAGGATTTGATTTTTTAATCAATAATATTGATTTCACCTGACACGCCAGACTGATGGAAAAATATTTGTTGATAATCGTCAAAATTCACAGGAAGGGGACACAAAAGAAATCCACGATGTGGGTAAGAAGTCCAGGGAGGGTAAGGGGGGCAGTGTGTGCATACACACACGCAAAATTATGGTGGCTGCTGCAGGGAAGGCGAGGGGAACCCTCCCTGGCTTTGTCACCCACGCATTTCTCCTCTGGCAAAAGCTCGGACAGCTGCTGTAGGAGCCGGGAGCCGTGCTGGGTAGGCCTGCTCTGGGAGCAGGGGTTGGATGGGCAGGGCTGTTGTTAGCCTGGAGCCCAGTGGCTGCTCACTCTGCCCAGGTCCTAGCTGGGGACTGGGCACCAAACTCCCGGTGAGCCCAGCCCAGCCCTTGCATGGTTTTACAAATGTATAACCAAATGAACAGAATGTTTTAAAGCAAGCATGTTTCATTGATTTATGGATATTTACTTTTTATATTTTAACATGTGATTTTATAAAGATTATAACAGTATACTGTTATTTCTAAATTGCTCCCACGCCCCTAATTTTGTACAACTCAGAAAATTTAAATCAATAAAAATCAAAAGCAATGCGATAAACAAACAATTTTAGCTGTCAAAATTATTAAAAAATAAAAATCAAATTCTGCCACGCCTATTTATAATCATCTTAGCACAGAGCAAATAATAAGTAAAATATCCTCAAGTTTAAGTATCAACTATTAAAAAAAAAATCTTATAATTCCATCTTTTAGGCACTACTGATAGGTTTTTAATCAGAGTTTACAACTGAACAGATCTGCTAAAGAGCCAAACACAAACACACACATTTGGTAAAGTTCAGATTGGTATGTAAATTTATTGCACAGATCAAGATGGTCTGAACTCTGGGTTTTGTTTCTGCCCCTTTTAGCTATATGGAAATTGCATCTCAGATTTTGGATTGGCCCCACAGCATTGTTAACAAATGACAAATGCTAAGAGTAAATTAGGAACATGTCACACATATAGACTGTCATTAGTTTTTGTGAACAAACATATGACTAACTCCCTGGTATCTTCCACTAAATCTAAAGCTAATATTATTTAAAAAACAAGAAAAATAGAAGAACAAGCAGTAATTCACTACCTGTTGCTAAAATGCACACCCGACTTCCACAAAAAGGCATTTTAAATTTTTCCTCCTTGTTACTATCATCAAGAAAAAAATCTCTCTTAAGGGCTCACTACACATTCATCTGAAATCAGACCTCTGACATCACTGTGATGTTTACTTATCACTCGATACGAAGATTACTGATAAGCTTTGAATCAGGTTCTTGGAGAGTGGGATTTTAATGTCATGTTACACTTGAGTTTTGTACATATCTAGTATTCTGATTCCTCTGTTTGGGACACTGAAAAATGACAAGTACAGTTCTTAGGGTTTGTGAAAAAGCTCCATGATAGGCTTACATATTCAATAACTATTTTTGTTTCTAAAGCACCTGGTAATCTACCCTCTAATACAAATGACAATAGATTATCTTCCTGCAATATCCTATAGATTTTGATGAACAGATTCTAAGGTGAGAAAGAAACTCTACCCTGAATCCCAGCAGAATTTGCAGGCATAGTAGAAAAAGTAATTTAAGTGACTAAATGAAAGGCTGATCAATAGGCATCCTAACTGTATAACAGACAGTATGCATGTGTGATGTCAGCAGTTTGGAAGGAGGAAAAAAAAAAGAGTTTCGGGGAGGGAAGAGCTGCAAGATGAGACACTAATGTGGCTGGGAGACACCGCAATATGAAGATGATAAAGGAGAAGCTGGGGCACTAAAACAAGACTGCAGGGCAAGTAAGAAGAGGTGAAATGGTATAAAGCAGGAGAGAAACAACAAGAGAAACTGACATGCCAAAAAAAGGAGGCAGAAGAAATTGGAGAGGAGAATTGTAGAGAAAAGAAAGCAAAAAGTAACAGTAAATTCCTTTGCGAGTAAGGGGCGGGAACCACTAGTTCATTATGAAGCTGGGAAAGAGAAGTTCTATAAAGGAAAGTCAGAGTTCATTTGATCTAATTCATGAAGGCTGAAAAGAAGGAAGGATAAAGAAGAAGAAAAAGTAGCATGATATCATTTGTTGTAGCTTTTAAAATAGGAACTTCAGCCATGTCAGCTCTGCAAGCTGCACATACTGATCTGAGAGACTATGAACTCAAATCATCTTTCCAGCTTGTCTGATGATTTACACCATGGTAAGATGAATGTAAAAACACTAACAACTCAGAATGGTATCAGTTATGATTTTAAGCATGTTTACATTTGCTTTGCCCTCTCTCTGGATAGTAACATACAGTTAAGGATGAACCAGATTCTCTCTCTCTACCCAGATACAATTAGGCTAGGGCTGTCCAGCTTCTAAGACCTTGTGGGCCACAGCAGTGTGGGCCATACCAAGTCAGCTACAGGCAGCTGGGCAGCACAGACACACCCCTTTGCCCCAGTTGCTCCTCATGGACACCCCCCACAACCACGGCATTGGGCCTTCCTCTGCTGCTGCACCGCACATGTGTAATTCCCACCCTCCTGCTGCAACACGCATCCTCACAGACAGACCTTGCATTGGTATGACATCCCTCCCACCGGTACAGTCCAGACTCATTCTCAGCTCCCTGTGCTACATTGCACTGCCCCAGTCCTGGCACAAGGAAGGAGGGGAAGCCTAAGACTGCCTGCTGTTGCAGCTGTTATTCCAGCTGCAACAGAGGTGTGGGGGAGGGAAGCTACAGCTGAGTGAGAACCTAAGGGTTGCAGCTTAATTCCTTGTGGGCTGCATGTGGCTTGTGGTCACCAGCTGGACGGCTCTGAAACAGGCAGTACATAGTATCTCTACACCCCAAATTCTTTCCTTCCCCCTTATCATACCCAACCATAAAATGGCATTTTCATTGTGCCAACAATAGGATTTTACTGAGGTAAACTCATGAACTTTGCTCTAACTTCACAAAACAGAAGTCTTCACATTTTCCAGTGAAAACAGAAATTCTGCATTTAATTTGAACAATATATTAACTTCAATCCACAATAGTTTGACTGATCATAGTGTACCAGATTAAAAAAAAAAATAAGACTTTAATTTTATTCCAGCATTTAGAGTCACACGGTTAGGTATTCTGATAAAACCCAGCAGTCCTAATGGACGCAAGTTCAGTACTTGAAAAGAAGCTTCTGAAAAGACTACAAGGAGTCAGGTATCACAATTGGAGTTCCCCTGTTGCTAAAAGCTGAGACAACTTCCAGTAACAAAGACTCTTTGCTTCACCCCTTTTGGACTTGAACCTTTGAATTTAGATTGTTTTACTCCACTCTTTCCCAATAAAACAACATTTGTGTGGGAAACAAGCTTAGTGCATTCTTTAGAAACCAGGCAAGCCAATAATTGATCCAACATGTTGGCAGTTTCAGAGAAACTTATTAGACACAAACAAATGATATTTTGTGTTGAAACAGCCTGAACTTGGAGTACCTATGGATGTAAAGCCCCTCATTAAATAACGTTAAATAACCTGTAATATTTACAAAAATAAGGGGTAGAATTTGACCAGCTACCTAACCATATGCAGTATATAGAGAACAGTCAAAAATATTAGGAGGGTAGGAACTTCTAATCATAAAGAAGCCATGAAAAGTCCTGAGGAACATTATGATCTTTAAAAATAGCCTTCCACTGATCCAATCTACCACTTCCAAGGTGTATGAACTTGCTCAGGTGAACAGTTGCTCTCAAAGAGAGAGTGCAAGAGGTTCAAAGTATACTGTTTGCTAGTAACTCTACTACTATGTTACTAACAACTTCCTTTTCCACTCGTCCACTCTGGGTCATTTATAGCATTAAAAATGTCATTAGAAATATCAGGTTTTGCATCCTATGTGTTACAATTTATCCCCAACTCCACTCAGACTCAATAGGCATGAAACACCTGGGCACAATTAACCACTAGATGCAAACCCAGACTCATATTTCCCAAATAGCTGGCATTTCAGTCACCATAGAATGGACTCTTGGCACACAAGACCAATGACCCTTGGCAGAAAACTGTCCCTAAAAATAAATTTGATTAGTTGTTCCTACAAACAACATTATTTTGGATCAAACCTTGTAGGGATTGTGACATGTAGGCTTCCCACCTTGAGTGGCTTGGTCACAAAGCCCAGCCCTACAGGGTCTGCTGTGCCCTGACTACCTAGCAAAGGTCCTTGCAGGGTCATGCCCAGAAACACCCCCCAAGTCACTCCAAACTTTACCACCCTCCAATGACACCCACGACAGTGCATAAGTCCTGGCCGCTGTCTTGTCCAGCAGCATCCATGTAGCACCCAGGAGCCCGTGAACCCTGCAGGGGACAGGAAAGGAGGTAGGGAACCAGGAGGTGACAGGGGCATGCCCAGCAGCTGCTGCCAGCAGTAACCTGGGACATGTCAGTCTGTGGGAAGGGATGGCAGGGCAGACCAGGGGGCCCAGCCCAGACCCTCCCACTCCATGACATCACCCCAACTTGCTGGGACCGTACCCTGGGCAGCAGGCTCCAGGGTCACTGGGGGGTGACAGGGATGGAGGAATAAATGGATGGAGGGATGAATGAAGGGAGAGACAGCTGGAGGGCTGAATCAATGGAGGAAAAGATGGAGGAATAAATGGAGGGATGAATGGATGGAGAGATGGATGGTGATGAATGGATGGAGGAAAAGGAGGAATAAATGGAGGAATGGATGGATGGTGAAGATGTGAGAACTGGAGGAATATGTGGAGGAAAGGATGGATGGATAGACCGGGATGAATGGAGGAATGGATGGGTGGTGGGATAGATGGAGGAATGAATAGAGAGAGGGAGGGATGGGGGATGAATAGAGGAATGGATGGGTGAAGGAATGGATGAAGGGATGAATGGAGGGAGGGAGGGATGGGTGGGTGGAAGGATGGATGGACGGGGATGAATGGAGGACTAGAGGAATGGATGGGTGGCAGGACAGATGGAGGGATGAATGGATGAGGGATGAATAGAGAAATGGATGGGTGGCGGGATAAACGGAGGGCTGGACGAAGATGAATGGACGGCCAGGTGGAGAGCTGGGTGAAGACGACGGGCCGAAGAGGAGGGAGCCCGGCGGAGGCTGCGGGCCGCACTCACCGGCGTGGGGCATGGTGACGGTCTCGTTGGCGCCGGCCGCGCCCACGTTGTAGATGACCACGGCCGAGGCGTTGTGGGCGGCGGCGTGGCGGATCTTGTCGCGGTAGCTGCAGTTGCCCCGCGGGATGAGCGCCACCCAGGCGCGGGCGGCGGGCGGCGCGGCGAAGCGCGTGGCGGGGTCGCAGGCCAGGCGGTCGTGGGCGGCGGGCAGCACCACCTGGCCGCGCGCGTCCTGCTTGGGCGAGTGCTCCCCGTAGCGCCCGCACTCGCTGCGCTCGCTGCGCGGCTCGCCCCCCGCCGCCGGCTCGGCGTACGTGATGTTGACGAAGGCCGTGTACCACTCCTCCTTCTCCGCCACCGTGAAGTCCAGGCAGAGGAGATGCACGAAACAAAAGGACAGCAGCCATGTTGAGAGCGCCAGGTTGCGGCACGCCTGCATCAGCCACGCGGCCATCGCCCCCCGCGGCCGGGGCGGTGCAAGGGCA
>NW_017728913.1:3709758-3719805 GCF_001723895.1 Crocodylus porosus
CACGGCCCTCCGCTAGGCAGTACCCAAGCCGGCCTCAGCCCCGCATTTTGCCTTCTTTCCTACCCACAGGTTCGCAGCAGGCTCTTCGGTGAGACGTGGTATTTGGTATTAGATCCTCACACATTTGCATTTTCACAGCCCTGCATTTTGCCTTCTTTCCTACCCACATGGGTTCGCCTGCAGGCTCTCCCTGTGCCTGCCCTGTGTGCCTGAAAGCTTGCAAACAGCAATTGTCCAACTATTTAGTTGGTCTAGGAAAAGATATCGGGGTATAAGTTGTAGCTGTGTTGGTCTAAGGAGAACACAGGCTGCTAGTCCAACCCTTGGTCTGAGGCAGGGTCACCCCTATACAACCCCCAGGGCCGGACACGGGCATGGACGAACCAGGTGGTCACCCAGGCCTGGACAGAAAGGGGGCTTGAAAGCACTAATTTTTTTCCCGTTGTCTAATTATTATTATTATCTCTGGCAAAGGGGGCCCCAATTCTTGATTTGCCTGGGGCCACCAGTAGTCTAGGTATGGTGCTGACAACCCCCCACCCCACACAACCCTCAGCTAAACTCTGCCTAAGACTGCCTCAGCCCTGCATTTTGCCTTCTTTTCTACCCATGAGAGCACACATTTCACCAGCACACAGTTCTCCCTGTGCCTGAAGGGCATTTGTGCCCAAAAGCTTGCAAAGAACGATATTCCCAACTATTTCGTTGCTCTAATAAAAGATACCAGGGGTATAGGTGGTAGGCATGTTGGTCTATCAATCCAACCACCTGCCTGAGGCAGGATCACCCTTACCCAACCCCACACAGCCCTCAGCTAAACTGTACCTAAGACTGCCTCAGTCCTGATGGGCAAACAATGTTCTTTGGGTAGATGTGATATCTTTTATTAAACCAACTGATCCCCATTGCCACACATTTGCATTTTCACAGATCTGCATGTTGGCTTCTGTTCTACGTATGAGACCCCACAGTTCACCAGCAGGCTCTCCCTATGCCTCAAGAAGGGTGTTTGTGCCCAAATGCTTGCAAGCAACAATTTGTCGGGTAGAAACACCCTTCATCAGACTGAGGAAGCATCTGCAATTGGTTCGTGCTCTTCCTAGATGGAATAGACAAGAAGCCAGAGGCCAGTGCGCCTAATAAAAGATATCACATCTGCCCAAATAACCTTATTTGCCCATGTCAGGGCTGAGGCAGTCCTGAGAGTTGTGTGAGGCGGGGGGAGGGAGGCGGTTGGATGGGATGATCCTGCCTCAGGCAGGGGGGTGGACTGGGTGGCCTCTGGAGGTCGCTTCTAGCCCTGCTTCTCTAGGATCGGGGCAGGCTGAGAAGAAGGGAAGGGAAAAAGAAAAACCTTTCTCAGTTTAGGGCCAGGGGGTTTTCACAGGAAACAAGGGCTGGAAACAACTTCTGGTCACTCAAGGTCATGTAATTGGGCTGGAAAGGACCACACAAGGTCATCTAGTCCAGCCCCCTGCTCAAGGCAGGATCCTCTCTGACTCAGCCATCCCAGCCAGGTCTCCCTCCAACCTGCTCTTGAAAATTTCTGAGGATGAAGATGCCACAGTGTCTCTAGGTAGCCCATTGCAGTGCTTGACTGTCCTCATAGAAAGTTTCACCTAATTTCCAACCTAAATTTCCCCTGCTGAATGTTGAGGCCAGTGCTCCTTGTCCAGTCCTCTACAGCCACTGAAAAAAGCCCATCTTCATCCTCACCTTTCACATCTTCGAACACTTAGCAAATACATATGCATGTAATTATTCTGTCCCAAGTGCAGGAGTTTCTACTTGTCTATGCTGAATCCCATCTGGTTTTGTTAGGCTCCAGGCAGCTCTCCCTAACATGTTTGTCTGGATATGGTTCCTTTGCCCCATTTGATCAGGGGAAAATAACATAGCCTGGGGATCCCTTTTTGACATCTCTGTGCGCACCTCAAGTGCACCACATTGCAGCCCCTCTCCTGCCTCCTCCCACACCATTTCTGTTATGCATTTCCCATCCATACCCCCAAGCCCCAGGACCTTCTAGTCAACCTCCTCCTGGCTCTGGCCATTTACAAGACCAGGAAGGAGGCTCCAGCTGGGAGGAACACGAGCAAGTGTGAGGCTGTCTTCCTGCGACTCCTCTGCTCATGTCTCCAGACAGAGGTTCATTGATCAGCGTCTGCAGGCTCTCTCGACTTATTCAGGGGGCAGTGGGTGTTGGCTGGTGTGCTCAGTTTAGTGTCCTCTTCAGAATCCCTTGTTATTAACCTGTGACCTCATTCCCCTTCCTGTTTTCTCTTTATTAGTCCTCCAGAATTAATTGATGTGTCCTCAGTGGCCTCTCTTATTAAGGGAGGCTTATAGTATTTCATGGTGGGCCTAATCCCATAATCTTTGGCATGTTAAATAGGTCTGTTTGAAACCTCTGGGTTTAGCTTGTGAAGCCTGTATTAGGTGTTTGCCCCTCACCATGCTGTTATGGTGAGGTGGCCTTCAAAGGATCTTACCGTGCTCATTTTGTCAGGCTCCCTCCAAAGGATCTCACCAAAGGATTTGGTGAGGCACCTTTCAAAGGATCTCACTGTGCTGACATAATGAGGCATCCTTCAGAGGACCTCACTATGCTGATACGGTGAATATCAGCACCTTAAAAGAATCTCGCCCCAGTTAAGAATCCCTCCTTTAAGGACTAGAAAAATCCCCACTTGTGTTCAGTGAACTTTCACAAGTTGACCTTTTATTTTCTGATGGCTGTTGAGAGATTTCTTGTGTTGGCAAATTGTTTCTTAATTTGGTCATGTGCCTTGAGCTACAGGGCCCAGTCAAAGACAGCTGGGTGGATAAGATAGACAGCTGACTTTGACCCATTAAGTTTCTCATAAAGGTCCATTTTTTTCTGCAGCACCAGGAGTAGCCCCTTTGTTCAGGAGTCAGCTGTAGGAAGCCTGGAGCCAGCTGGTGCTGCCCTCTGCTCCCAGGACAAACTGGGCTGTAAATCCTGTGCCACTGTCCTGATGTACAATATTTCTGTACAGTTGCTGCTGTGGTATTGTTACGAGGTCATAAGAAACAGAAGTGAATACTGCAGAGTTATGTGGGAATTGTGGTCATTTCTGCACGTCAGTTCCCTATTTCTAAATGTTATATGTTAAGGAATGCATACAAAACAACCATGAACTATAAACAGATAAACAATAAACAAAACCAGGCAGGAGAAATGTTTGACAAAAAAGTTGTATATATATATTTTTCTGTTCAAAACATAACATATCCCATTCCCTTGCCAGAGGAAATCATATCAGTGCTGAGATGTAGTGTTAAAAAAATAACTCCATAATTTTTCTGAATTTCATGGCACCCCAGGTAAAAAACCCATTGAAATTTAGCTCTAATTTTCTATTCCAAATGTTACCGCTATTGTAGCGCCAACAAATGTCTTAGATGAATGGCAAACTATGATAAATACATTTATTCGGGGAATTTATAAACCTAAATTGCAAAATTCCATTGTGCAGTGGTTTCCACAAAAGTTCCCAAACCTAATATCTGATTTCCCAAACCTAATTTTGAGATTTTCCAAAACTAACTTCTTGGATTTAAGACCCCCAGGGGTTGTCTTCCAAACATTAAATATTAAATGTTTCCAATCATGAAATATTACTACCAAACTAGCCAGTTTAGAAACGTGGTATATTGGATAACACCAATTCACTGTAAACATTGAGTAAAAATAGAGCAAATACACTGGCCAGCAGTCAAAACTTAATATATTAGAATGGCTGAAGTAATCTTTCAGGTCAAATTCAATATATAATCAACGCTTTGTGAAAATTAAGATCGCACACATCACCTCTAGCACTTATATGTAATAATATTGAATTTAATCCTAATAATTTGTTAGGTGGCTTTAATATATAGGAACATGTTAGCATTATAGATTTTGAAATATATGTACCACAGGTGACATTAAAATCTTATTTTTCCAATTGAGACACTTTACAACACACTCCCCGCAAAAGATAAATTTTTTTTAAATATTGACATGCAAGTTCTATAAGCTAATTTTTAAGAATAAATTTAGAATAAAATTAACATTAAAAAAGATGTGTAGAGGATAATGAGATGTGTATTATGCAGAGTTCTAACAAAAAGAAGGGGGTGAATTACTATATAGAGACGAAGAAATACAAAAGCTTAGCATTAGTGGAAACAAAGGAACTGTCAGAGACTGAAAGGCAGAGAGGAACAGAACATGAGACTTCTGTGGACATTAATGTGGGTTATGGGTGCACTATTGATAGCAGATAAATATCTCTATGTATATTAAACAGGATTGGGTATATTTTTAAATGTTAAATCTTATCTGAGAAATTGGTTTAATTAATAAATTAAGATTTTTTAAAAAATCACTCCGATCTAAATTTAAAAAAATTATGGCGGGGGAGGAGGGCTTGAGGCTAAAACAGTTGAGAGTCACTGATTTAGCTAGTGCAGATGACCAGTAACAGGGCTCTGGGGTGCAAAGCTGCAGGGCTCAGCGCACCATACTGGGCATGGGGACTTGGCATAATGTGCCAAGCCTATAATTCCAGCCTATGAAGTGGGAGTGTTTGTGAGGATGGGTCTAGCCACAATGTGACTGGGGCACTGATGAATGCCTAAGGCCCAGCCCCTTTCTCTGCAAGGCTGCCAGGCCAACAAGTGGGGGAGCATAAGGAGGACCAATAGGCTTGCCACTGTACTCTGGTGGTTAGCTTGCTGATTTCTCAAACCGAATGTCTTGTGTTTAAGATCCCCAGGGGTCATCTCAGGGACCCCTTTTTGCTCTCTCTTTTTAACTTATTTCTGAACCATGGCACTTCATCACTAGGCGGAGGGAGGGAGACTGTCCCCATGCTAGCCTAGTATCTATTTGGGTGACCAGGAAACTCTCTTGGGAAGTAATTGATATGGGTTTGAAGCCCCTCAGATAGAGGAGGGCATTAAGCCTAGGTCACTTATTTATGGGCAAGTGTTCTAAGTACAAGACTCTTATGTAAGTTTATAAGGATAATAAATTGTGAATAAAAAATTTGAGCTGTCTAAAACGAGTTTATTAGATGGTCAAAAAGCCACAAAGACAGGTCTGGGTAAAGGCTCATTCTAGGGAACTAAAGGCAGCAACTGGATTTTAAAAATATGTATAGGAAAGGGGAAAATGCATGTGGATTTCCATTACCATAATATAATTTTAAATGTGTGAAAAACTGACAGGAATCAAAAGACATAATTGAAAAATAATCAGTGGCTGTCAGAGCTATGGAGCACAAGGAGTTTTAAGTATGCTAAAACCAAAAGGGATGGGCCTAGAATCATAGAGTCATAAGGTTGGAAGGGACCTCAAAGGTCACCTGGTCCAGCTCCCCACACAAATGCAGAAACACTATTCTTAACTATCACTATCAAATATAGATCCAGCCTCCCCTTCAAAGTGTCCAATGATGAAGATTCTTCAACTTCCATTTGCAGTCTAGTCTACTGCCCTACTATTCCAACCATAAGGAAGTTTTTTTCACCCCTGAAATCTAGAGAGCTCATCTAAATCTCCTTTGCTTCAGTATAAGTTTCCTGTTCTCTGCAGCAAGGGAGAACAGCTATTCTCCCTCCTCTTTATTGCAGTCTTTTATATATTAAAAAACTGCTATCGTGTGTCCTCCCCCTCACTTCTGTTTTCTCAAAGCTAAACATGATGCACTCTCAACCTTTTCTCATATAGGTTGCTGTACAACTCCTTTATCATTTATGCTGTCCATCTTTGGACCCTCTCCAGCTTCTCTACATCTTTCTTAAACTGTAAAGCCCAGAACTGCTCCTACAATATTTTATATGATGCCTAACCTGAGTAGAGTGGTAATTAATTTTTTTGGCACTTTATTAGATAGTGATGGTAAGATTCTGGTGCCAAAATAATAAATAAATCAATATTTCTGATTTGCATTAAAAAAGAAACAGGACAATATGTCACCTGTGTATTTTTCAGCTTTTCAGTAACTAGGGATAAATGTACAAAAATCAGGAGACCTGGATAACTTATACCCAAGACACCTAAGCAGCCAGCTGAGGGGATGTCTGACCCTCTGCATTCATTTTCTAAATCTACAAGAGACTTCTATAAGCTGTGTGATGTAGTTGCATATGACAGTTTAATTAGGAAGTTAGCACTATTTCGTACTACAGGCACCCCCCACTTAATGCTGTTTCGCTTAGTGCTATTTTGCTATAACGTTAATTTTAAATTGATACCTGATTTCACTTAGTGCTCAACGAGTTTCATTATAATGCTCGCAGTTGCCATCTTGGGTCATTAACACTTGTGGTCATCTTGGGTCATCAAATACTTTTGGTTTTGCTTAATGCTTGGTTTTTCAGGAACAAATTAAGAGTGCTAAGCGGACGTTGCTTGTAATCATAAACACATTGAATGGATTAGGAACTGGACCATTGACAGAACAAGTAGTTGTCAAATGGGAATTATTAAATGGGGTGCTTTGATTTGGGCTTTAAGGGGATTTGTTCTAGACTTGATGATATTCAAGGATTTGCATTAAATGATTTGGAAATACATCTAAAATCATTAATAAATCATTTAGGAATAACAGTTGTAGAAGATTGACAGGGCGCATCTACACATGCAATTAATGTGCCTTAAGGTTACTGCACATTAAAATAAGACACTGTAAACTGCATCCAGGAATGTGTCTACATATGCACCCGCATTGGGAGCAAATTTGCTCCCAAAGGGAGCAGTTGAATCCAGGGCTGCTTGTGCCATCCTGCCCTGCTCTGCCCCCCTACAGCAGCCAAGGGGAGCTCCAGGCTCCTCTGGTGCCAGTCTTGGGCTGGCAGGGGGTATGGGAGTTAGGTCTGGGCTCCAGGGAGCAAGGGGGATCTGTCCCAGAGTGAGGAAAAGTTCCTAGCCATGTGGAGCTTAGGATCACAGTCTAGCTCAGTGGTTCTGTCTTGGGTAATGCCCCATGGCTGAGCAGCAGCAGCTCTGCAGATTCTCCCCTCACTCTGCATGCTGAGGGGATGGGGGAGCTCTTTGTCCCCTCAGCCCTGCAGTGTATGAGCGATTAAGTCTGAAGGACCATGTAGAGTAGGGCCTGAGTGAGACCTGAAGGGCTGTGTGGAATAGGGTGGAATGGGTGAGGCATAGTGACAGGGGGCAAAAGTGAAGGGCAGAGTAGTGGTCCCAATGGAGGGCAGAGTAGTGGTCAGGAGGCCGAGGCCCACACAGTGGGACCTGATGCCAAATATGGGCCATAGACAGTGCAGTTCAGCAAAGGGCCCAGGGGAATTATGGGTGATTTGGATGCTATCTGTGAGGCATGGGACATGGCGTAGGGGTGGCTCAGAGCCATGGATTTTGGCTCAGGACTCCAGGGCCACATTTAGGGAAGCCTCACCTATTTAATAACAATTATTGTAATGTCAAAGGCATAGCAGGTAAGTCAGGGCAGACTGTCCTAGGCAGCAGGTGGGCCAATGATGTGCGGAGCTTGGAGTTTGTAGTCACTAGGGCTGTGCAAAGCTTTGGATCACAGTTTGGATTCGGAGATGATTCGGATGATTTGGAGGCTGAATCTGGGAATCCAAATCGAATTGCTAAAAGCTTTAGGCTTTTTGAATCAATTCAGAGCTTCCGAATTGATCCAGAAAAGATTCAGCGATTTGTCTATAGGGTATAATGGGGAATCAATGAAATATCTATAACTTCCTTGTTTTGTTTTTTGGCTGATACAAATTAAACTTGCAGGGGTGGTAGCCTCTGCTGAGAGGTGATAGGTGCAGGGGTTTCTAGGAAACTGTACCTCAAAGTCCTGAAAGGAAAACTCATGTTACATGTATGTGTTAAGCCACAGTGGGGTCAAAACTGCCGGGATGGTAGACCCTGTGGAGGCTACAAAGCCTGCCAAGTTTCAAGGAAACTTGTCAAATGCTAACAAGTGCTACCATCCCTGCAGTTTTCATTCCCCTGTGCCTTAACACATACACAGACGACTTGAGTTTTGCTTTAAGGACTTTGAGGTGCAGTTTCCCAGAAACCTCTGCACCTATCACCTTGAATCTTGGCATGTATCATGCTCTCAGCAGAGGCTACCATCCCTGCATATTTCATCTGAATCAGCCAAAAGACAACAAAGTTATAGATATTTAATTGATTCCCCATTTTATTCCATGGCCAAATCTCTGAATCGGCACCAAATCTTCCAAAGCGATTCGGCCGAATTGAATTGGAAAAACGATTCAGATCTCTGAATCAAATCTTTGGCATTCGAACTGGGCGAATCCAAATCGAACAGTTCCCTATCCACACAGGCCTAGTAGTCACCCTCCCTGTCATGTCCCCTGTCCCCTCAGCAGGTAAAACTAGGAAAGAGCTCAGGGCGCTACCTCCCCTTGGTCATGGGTCATCATGCTTCCACCCCATCCCTGGCTCCCTTCCCCCTGCTGCCTAGGCTGACCAGAAGCAAATTCAATTAATGGAATCTGTTGCAGTGTATTAATGTGCCCCAGCAGCCTCTGTGTCACATCTATTCAGTGTCCCCACACTTCAAAATGGCAATGGGGGCGCTTTAACTAAAGCTTGGCAAACAAGCTTTAGTCCAAGCACCCCCACTGCCATTTTGAAGCTCAGGACTCTGCATACGTATGATGCAGTGGGCACTTCAATTAGAGTGACTCTTGAAGCTGCTCTAATTCAAGCAGCCCCCTATCCCAGGAGCATGTCACCCATTGTGTCTAGGGACAAAAAATTCAGGCCACTAGTGGCAGGCACCAAAGGTGCCCTGCCAATCATGAGATGGCCCCCTGCCACACCATTCTACAACAGAAGAACTTCTTTAGCAAAGTCGGGCTCTGAAAAACCTGTAAGAGTTGTAATGGTAAAATGAATGCATAAGTTCTTAGTACAATGCTATAGCAAAAAGCAGCCCTTGGATTTATATAATGGAAGGGCAGTGAGTAAAAGAAAAGAAATGATTTTACCTTGTTGTTGAGACAGATACTTGAATGCAGTGTCTAGTTCTGGTGTCCACATTTCAAAATGGAAGGTTATACCACCTGATCTAATGCTCCCTTCTCACTTTAAAGTCTAATGTACCCTTCTCACTTTAAAGTCTATGAATAAAGAAAAAAAGACAGCAAGTATTTGTTTATTTCTACTGCCATACATTAAAGTCAAACTGATTTGACTATTACTTTATGCTTTGCAACTCATTTTTGAAATAATAAGGGAACAAATAATAGATAAAACTTCAACTTTAAATGTTGAGGTTTTTTGAGTTCCCAGGAGCTTTGATCTTCTTCTGTATTGCTCCTTAGAATTCTGTTCTGGCTATGGAATAGGAATATCTCAAATAGACATCAAGGCAGCTCTAACTTCTCTCCCATCTGGCCAGCAAATTGTTTTGCTGCCAGCTTTCTGTCTCCCCATCTCCTTCAAATAATTAACTGACTGATCATATATTACGTGAAAGGGATGCTCCAGACCGTAATCCAGCCCACCGATTATTACCCTATGGTCCTAGTCCATGTGGGTACTAACGATGCGGCCAGGAGGAGCCCTGATCACCTGATGGAGGACTACCACGCTCTGGGGTGCGTGCTGAAGGAGATGGGTGCACAGGTGGTTTTTTCTTCTATCTTGCCAATGAGTGGATGAGGCAGATGACACGAAACGTGCATCGCGGAGACCAACTGGCGGCTACAGGAATGGTGCTTCGAGGAGGTCTTTGGCTTCCTCAGCCACGACCGGCACATCACGACGAGAGAGATGCTGGGATAGGACGGGCTCCACCTTTCCCCTAAAGGTAAGCGTGTGTTCTCTTCTAGGTTGGCGGACCTCCTCCGGCAGGCTTTAAACTAGGCTTGTCGGGGAAAGGGGAAGATGAGTGCAGAGGAAACATCAGACGGCCAGACCAAACAGCACCCACAACTACAGCCCAGCCCAGACCGATGAGCGAAGCAATCAAACAGGTAAGAGGGAGGGGCCAGGGTAACGCTGGGACTAGGGGGTCAGTA
>NW_017728913.1:3719816-3734693 GCF_001723895.1 Crocodylus porosus
CGGACTAGATGATCTGCTCAGGTCCCTTCCGACCCTAGAAACTATGAAACTATTACCTTGCACCAATATAAATTAACAGCAGAGTTTCCATTTTTGTGCATTTCAGCAGGCACCCAAGGATGTCCTTTTTTGTGATCTATGGCTGTCATTTCTACAGGGCTTGTTTCTTGTCTTTTTTATGCCACAGTAGACTTATAGGCACTTGAAGAAGTCACTGACTAACTGAACTGATGAAACTGACAGTATAATTTTTCATTGGACTGTATGTGTATGATTAATTCAAATTATTCCTTAAATGTGCATTATCTTGTATTTGTCAACAATGAATTTCATCTTCCAGTGTACAGGCTATCTACTTACCTTTTTTGAGTCGTCCACTGTTCCTTACAGTCTTCCGTAGTCTCTGGCTTGGTGTGGTCTAACCTAAATAATTGTGTCATCTGCAAATTTTGTCATATGAGCTTTTGCCTCTTATTTGAACATCCTTGGTGCCAATATCCATTTCCTATTATAAAATTGGAATACTTTAACTCACCAACAGGGCCTCACAGAGAAGTCAGTGGCAGTATAATCAAACTTGAGTGTGTGACTGTGGAAAAGGCTTACCTGAAGAGACTGGGAGGCAGCGGTACGCCCCACTGGGAGTCGATTGCTGCAAAAGTGAAGCTGGTGGCTGGAGCTGCCGCAGAAAAAGATCAAAAGGAAAAAAGTGGGAAAGTCAGGAAGAGCTGGGAGTGGCTCCCACATTGACCTGGGCACGCTTTATAAGAGCGTACTGGGGCTGATTGGTCAGGTGGACACCCAATCCTGGGTTAAAGACCCGGGGGAAGAGAAGCTAGGAGGATGGGAAGTGGAGTCCTCAACCAGCCTGGATGGACAGGAGCACTTGAGCGGTCCCAGTGAGGGGACCTAGTGGATCCCCGGAAAGGGGTTACTACAGGGACACAGTGCCAGAGAGGGCCCAAGGATCTACGTGTAGGGTCAATGTGGACCAAGGGAAGCAGCAGCGATGACTGGAGTACAGTTGGATCCAGCAGGGTCAGGATCCGGACGCAGCAGATGGATGGCAGGTACCAAACCCGGGGAGGAGGCGACACGCCAGGGGATGGAATGCTGCCAAGGCCGAATGCCATGTAGACACTGAGAAGGGGAGCTGTAGGGGACACTTGGCAAAGAAGCATCACCCCTAGTCTGTGGCCAAAGACCCCAAGAGACCGAGCGCCAAGAAGGTTCCGATCATCAACCTCCATGACACAGGTGACAACATCATGGCTGGCGGGGTGTAGGGGAGGCGGAACCCCAAGAAGAAGGAACAACAGAAACAACCAAAGGAAGGCACCAGGGGAGGCAGGACCAAACATCATTCTCCTGATACAAACATCACCATCATCACAGACGTGGCAGACGAGGCCCCGGGGGCCCTACCTGAAGTTACCCCAATAGCCAGGCCGTGTCACCCAAGGAGCCACAGCGAGGTTCGAGAAGAATCAACACATGCGATGTTCAGGGGAAAGGCATGGGAGGCTACAGTGACATAGGGCCCTTAAATGCAACTAGAGACAACTAAACAAAAGTGGTGTAAATTTGAGAAGTGCTGAATATGAGCAGCTCCAAATGAATATCAGAAGACTTTAGGATCTCTGAATTTAAGCCCAGAGGTTTGAAAATTGTAATACAGTACAACCTTATAAATCCGGCATGCTCGGGACCAAGTACTTGCTGGAAATTTGAAAATGCCAGATTTTTTAAACTAATGCAGCAGCCAGTCATGGAGTGAGGGGTGGGGTGAGGGAGGAGGTAGGGGGAAGGGTAGGGCAGAGCAGTGACTGCACGTGGAACGGCAGCACAGGGTGGTGAATGGCAGCAACAGCTGCTGTGTGCAAGCATTTCCTTCCGCATCTGGGAGGGCAGGGGGGAGTGGCGACTGGTCCTGGAATGGCAGAGCAAGTGCTGGATTTTTCATAATTTCAGAATTTTGGTATCCAGATTTATGAGGTTATATTGTAGTGGTTTACATTTTGAAAACTCTCCCTTATGGAAAATGGCCACAAACTTATTTTTATAGAAAAGAAAGCAAACAATCTCCTTCTCCAAGTCCTTCATATTATGGGATCCTACAGCTGTGTGTGCTTTGTATGTCCACAAAATCTGCCTCAGCCCAGAGATATAACAGGGCAGCTCTGCACCCTGAGGTGGAGTGACACGGCAAGTCACCAGCTGCAGCAGTGGCTATTGTTGCACTACAGCCCCCCCAAAAGGGCAGGTGGACAGTGGATTAAAATAAGAAGAGGAGATCACACCATACAAGTCAGGAAGCTCAGGAGTGCTCTTTCTAGCTCCAATATAGTGCTTATCTCTGCCAGTTGGAATATGGTATATAATTTTATAACTGGGGAAAGACTGGAGGCAGATGATAAAAGATTTGGGAATCATACCAAAAGTAAAACAATCCTACTCTGCCTCCATTGAATATAAATACTATTTTGGGGCTAAAAATAATTTTTCATTAACAGAGTTAGTTGTGCAGTAAATCTTTTCCTAATCAAAGTGATTTTTTATACTCCAGCCATTTTTGTACTCAGATATTGATAGCTTTATTACTTTTCACTGATTTTAATTATAGAATCCTGTCTCTAAAGCAGTTCTGATTTCATTTACTTAGTTCAATTTAATATCCTTAATAATATTCTGATTATAAAAGAGATTTTCATTTGGAGTAAAGTTTCAGAAAAAATCACAGCCCTGGCCAAGATAAGGTTTTGTGGAATATAGGAATTGTGTGCAAAGTTCACATCAAAGTCTAAACTTATGAGAAAACTGACATTTTCATACAGAGCATAATGAAGGGAGCTGAATATAAACATACTGTATTTTGCTTGATTTTTATTAACTGTTCTTAACAAGATGGTGCCCCAGGTGTCGAAAAAGCCATGGTATATATGGTAATATTTATATATCTGTCCTCAGTATATGATAAAGAATGGCTTCTGTGACATGACAAAACCCAAAAGGACACAGACTGCTAGCAAATATCTTCCTCTTTCCTTCTCAACAACCAGGGACCATAAATTTGGGAGGTCCCTACCCCTTGGGTCTTGGAGCCTTGCTGCCACCCAGCACACCTGAGATAGGGTCCCAGGTTGTCCTTTGAGTGGAGAGCAAGCTCTGCTGCCATTTTGGGAGGGGTACCTAGCAAGAAGAGGGTGGCTCCCTCTGAATAAGTTGCAGTTGGCACCTGTTACTCTCATTCTGTGACTCTGGGCATCAGGAGTCATGCCAGGATTTTGGCATTTCCAGAACTGTGCAGGGACTGCCTGCTTGTGGGGCACCAGTGGAGCTGTCCAACCTTCCTCAAGTGGCAGATTCTTTCCAACATTTCCATGATGAATATCTGTTGGCACTGAGGGATGAGATTTACAACTGTGCCCGGGGGACCCCCCCATATGCCTTGCTCATATTGCAGGAGATAGTCCCCAAGAGTCCTAGAAACAGTTTGCTTCCTTTGATGGCATGGCTAGGCTGCTGCTCAAAGTGAGAATCAAGCTTGAACATAATATCTGATTCTGCTATAATAACCTGTGGGGTTGAGGATCAGGGAGGGAGAGGCAGGTGCTCATTTCAGGGCTGTCTGCAAGGAGGATGGTATGGCATCAGTGTCCAGGTCTTGTATTTCAATGTTGGAGCTGTCCCCCGGGTCCTTCACTGTGGAGCCCATAGACTTGGGGCCCTGAAGAGTTTAAGAGAGCTGAAGTCCAGCTCCAGCTGCACCTCTGCCCCAGCTCCCCTGTGTCACTAGGGACTAGCACCCTTTGATCTTGGGGATCAGCAGCACCACCTGGTCCTCCTTTCCCACCAAGACTCACTTGCTGCTCTGTTAGCACACCAGCTGTCCACCAGATGGTGCTAAGGAATCGTTCAAGCATAATCAACCCAGAAGGAATGTGGAATATGTCATACACAGACAGCTTAATTCAACTAAAATCTAACTTGTTAATACAACAAAGTTTATCTTAGTAGTGTCTATATACAGAGAGAGAAAATGCTTAGTACAATGGTCTCACCCAATCCCAGGTGATGTTTTATGCCACCTCAGGGTCTGATGGCCAGTCAGCAATCCTGAAAGTAGAGAGTGTTCATCAGTGGATAATCTCTGTGCCTGGCACAGTCTAGACAGATGTTGTTTGCAAACAGATAACTTTAACTTTCTTGCTGCTCTCTTTTATGCTTTCCTTTAACTTCACTCCTCTGATAACTCCCCGCTTCCAGGTAGTGTTGATTGGTTTCCCTGCGATCAGCACACTGTTCATATTTTATCCTGTTGGCATATTCCCCTCTTCCAACAGATCCATCACATGCACACCTCCTAATTTGGTCCTTTACCAGTGTCTTAATCTGGGCATTGTCCATTGGTCCCCTCTTATCACCTTTCATTATTAACATATCCAATAATTTCATCCCTCTGATTCAGTCAGTTAGTGCCAAGTTCAGTTCATTTCAACTGGTAATAAGGCTAACATATTATTTTAGAAGGACTTCTCACAGTAATAAGAAAAGAAACAATATGTAAGTGATCTCAAGGCTATAAACTGACCATGCAAATACCAAAAAGCAGAAACAGAAAAACAAGAGAAGGCTCAAACAATGCTGTAATTCACCACTCAAAAAGGTGCTATTAAAGAAAATGTGACAAGCTACCCTAACAGCTGGGGGCCTCCTCCTGGTGGCTGCACATCCTTCTCAGTCGTGCCATATGTGGGGTGGCAACAGCCTTATACAGTGTGTGGAAGCAGCAGAGCTCCTCATACAAGAGCATGGTGTGCCTTCTGCCACCAGGACTAAGTACAGATAGTCAAAAAGCCCAAGACTGAATCAATTCAGTATTTGCAGGTTAGTCTAAGCTGCATAGATTGAACCAATAAGCAAGTGAACAGACATTCACTTCTAATTCTGGAAATCCAGTCACATGCCTGCAGTGGCCCAAGTCAGAAGCCCAGGAGCACTACAGCACACTTCTCTGCTTAGCTGGAGGCTAAGCAGGCTGCCTGTGGGTAACTGGAATCCAGCCATGGGTATCCTAATTCTCCTTCCCTTCCCCTAGATATTAGTCCAAATTAGACTGTTAAGGGATCAGCCCTTCTCTTCTTTTGCACTCTCTCTGTCTTTGCAGGGGCTTCAACCCCTGTTGCATCCCAGCCCACCTTGCTTTAGTCTGGGCCCCTGGCCCATCTGGACTTCAGCCCCTTCCTGGCCCTCAACCTTGTGGAGACTTCTACCTACCTACCTCCCAGGAACACCAATAAGAAAAATGAAAGGGTAAACAGGAGGAACATAGATAAGAAAAAAAAAAATCACAAGGCATTGAACACTCTGCCCTGCAGCCTCCGTGCCTCCCCTCACAGCCACTGCAGTTCACTTGGTTTTACTAACACATTCAAAAAATAGCAGACCCTAGCAGTTAATATAAACAGTCCTCAGTCCCTGGTGTACATCCACTCCCCAAGACCCTTCCTGGATTAATACATAAGTCTCCAGTGCTTCCTATGCACTCACCCTGTGACTGCCCACTCTCTCAGGCCACAGCTCCCCTTGCAGGACCTACATTCATCCTTATCTCTCTGGGGATTTCCATCCTTTTTTTCTCCCAGGTCCAGGCTCCTTGCTCTGCCCAGAAGGGGAGCTTATATACCAGTCAGTCCTCCCCATTGGTCAGATGACTGGGCTTCCTACTTACCTGGTCCAGGGCCTACTAATCTCCCCCTCCCATTTTGCTGCTGTGTTCTGCAGCTATCTGTTTGTAGGCTGGGCTCTGCGGGGCAGGGGGATCAGATCAATAGCCTTGGGCCAATCATTCCTCTTCAGGCAGCCTCTGTTCTCACCTGCTGCAGGCAGCTTGCCCCTTCTGCTCAGATCTGCATCCATCCTGGCAACCTGGGTCTCTACCAGTCTGGCTGTTCTGCCAAGACATTTTTCTCTTGCAGGTAACCACCTCCGCATTTGGACCACAAAGGTTCAGGTGTTAAAGAGGCCTTGCTGAGTTGTCTTCCCTGGTCCTATCTTTCCCATAACAGGGATAGCGTTTCCTGTTAGAGTGGGTGCTTCTGGCAAAACTGTGAATGTAACTGCACACTAAGCTCCCTTGTGTCAACAGAATAACACCAGCTCTGAGAACAACAGAAGGTGGCTGTCTCTACCCACAGCTAACAGACTGTGTGTAGACATACATACACTTTCTGCTGTCTGCCACAGCCTGCTTAACAGCTGGTGCCTCCCAGGATGCACTGAGCACCTACAGGCACAATTGCTGTACTGAGGCTGCAATCGAGCTGCCAGAAGCTGCATGGTGTATTCATGTTCGGGCAGCATCCCTATGGAGGCTGCCATCTACTGGAATAACTTCTACAGGCAGCAGGCCTTAAAGGGGAGATCGTTCTCTTTTTGAAAGCTACGATCAGGTCTGTATTCTCTCAGACACATGTTAGAACCAGTCTGATTAAACGTATATTCCATATTGACGGTGGCACAAAAAATAGGATCATGCTAATGAAATGGCTGATGACAAAATTAGGTGGCATTGTCAATAAAGGGGGGAATCAGAATATCAGAACAACTTTGTTAATTCAAATAATAGAAATGGAATTAAATTCATTTGTACAAATGCAAAGCTGATATTTTGAGTATTTCCCTGTACTTTGACTACAGGAATTCTTGCTATAAGCTAGATATGGGGTATTCAACCTCCAGTCTGTGGGCCAGATCTGGCCTATGGCACCATGTTAACTGGCCCCCAGGGCTCCCCACAGGTCTGAAAATGTGGCAGCATGGGAGAGGTGGCACCATTCCCTGCTGCCAAAACTCTGGACCCATGGGGAACCCTGGACCTTGTGTCCTGGATCAGGGCTGGGCGGGAATGGTGCTGGGCTCCAGGACTAGGAAGCAGGGCTGAGAAGGGGTAGTACCAGACTTCCTGAACCCAATGCTTGTGGAAGGGGGGTATGACAGTGTGGCACCAGCCCCCTGGACCCAATCCTAGTGGACAGGAGGCAGGAGGAGGTGGCACCAGCCCCCTGGGATCCAATCCTGGCACACAGGGAGGCATAAGTTGTTACTACTAGACCCTGAGGGCCCAATCCTGACACATGGGGGGGGGTGGGGGGGGCAGTGCGGAGCCTCAGGGTCCCATATGGCTCACAGATGGCCTGATCAGGTGTGCAATGGGTTCTATGCCACTCACCAGGCCTGTGGGGACAAAAGACCACACACCTGTGAACTAGATGCTTATCAGCTGCAACAACAGAAGAGAACTGTTTGGGTGTACTAGGGGATAAGAGCCATTAAAAGGACTAATTTAGGATGAATCAGGAGAGGTATTTCCAGTAGCGATAGGGAGATATTGGTGCCATTGTACTAGGCCCTGACACATGGGCAACTGGTGCCACCTTAGTCGGGGAGGCACTTCCCCCCAGCAACGAGTTGGCAACTGGGGGGGTTTCCCTGTGACTGATCTCATTGACTGGGGGGGGTCCCCATGGCAGCAGATTGTGAGACAGCTGATCGCTGTGACCAATCGCTGCAGCTGCTTCCAGAAGTGGCTACAGCCATTTCTGGGAGCGCAACAGAACTCCACTCTCCAGCTGGCTCTTGCAGGGGGGCACTGGCACTCCTGCCGGCCCCCCCTACCCATCACCTAAGTGGCAAGCACAGCTGGTCAAGGGGTGTACTGGTGCTCTCAGGCGGTGCATGTGCATCCCGTGCACCCCCTACGTGTCAACACTGCCCTGACAAAACCTAACGTGAAACACTATGTACACTTCTTGTCACCCATATCTGAGTGAGACAAGTTGTCAGATGCATCTCAGACATTGAATTTGAAATATAAGTAATTGGTCTATCAGATCTTATCTAAAGTATATACGTAATACTTTATGTAAAGTATTTATGTAATCTAATATATTTACATAGTATGTAATCAAGAGATATGTGCATGGTGAAGGAAGTGTCTATACAGGCAATAAACTGATGAATGCCCTGTAAATTCCTACCTTATCAGAGAAATAATTCAAAGAAGGTTAGTCATTGTACAGATTTAAAAAATGTGCATCATCTCTGGTTCTTCAGTCCTGATGTGGGTGTGTTTGTTTGTTTGCTCCTAAACAGAATAAAATGTTATTTAGAACAACAGTGCTTTATGTCTACAATAGAGCTAAACTCAAATGTCTTTGATCTCCCTTATTGTGTTTATTTGTTTGGAATATTTCTTCCTAGACACCTGGACTAAAAGCTTCTTTTGTAAAGATACTGAAGTTTTTTGTTATAAAAGTCATCACAATGGCTCATTATAGAATACTCTTGAGTAATGCTTCCCCTCAATAAATATAGATTACTGTAACTTCCAGTAATAATTCCTCTAAAAGGTCTTTATGGTCACCTACATTTGCCTTCCTACAACATTAACCAAATTATTTATACTTGTGATGTTGTTTGCTATGCCATGCATGTTTTGTTGGTCTATATTTTATAAACATAAATGTAATTTTTAAAACTCTACTATGTCATGAATTTACATAAAATTTCCTTTTGTCAATAATTCTTAACTTGCCCATTTTTTTTTCTTCAAATCATTTTATGGGTGTTTAAAATGTCAATTCTTCTAACACCTGTGAAATACTAGCCCAAGTTTAATAGTATTTTTCATCATAATTGCACATTCAGTGCAATCATCACATTTTTTGTAGCAAGCAGGAAAAGAGTTTTAGACAGAAATGATGGGAATTTTGGCTTGAAGAGAGTTATACATTTGCGGATTCGATTTTTTTGGCCTTTCCAAAAATAGACCTGTTCTACTGCAATTTCCTGGACATGAGATGACCTTGAAGACCAGACAGGAAATCTCACTGTAAAGTGGGATGCTCAGATCTTTCTGTTGTTATGATTTGCAGACCAGTAATGGTGGTGACAGCAGTAATATAATAAATTCATCTTTTTGCATTTCAGGAGTCTAATTCCCTGCTACTGCAGGGATCATGTCCTGTAATAATTTACACATATTTATCAAAATCCATCTTACACTGGTGTTTTTGCCCCACAACTCCAATTACAAGGCTGTTCCAATTCTGATTGTTCTAACAGTTAGGAGCATTCTTCTAATTTTGTATACTTCTTGACATCTGATATAGCTTTTTTTCCTGATCAGTCCTTTTTGTCTCCGTTCCTGTAAGGCTGACTGGTTATTCCTTCCCTCAGTGCATATTTATTCAATCAGGTCTGGAGTTGCTTCCTACAATTTGCCCTCTTGCATAGGATACATATTCCTCGTAGGATCTGTACCTTTGATATGAAGGCAGGATAGGGTGGAACCCTGTAGACTAACTCTTTCAGAGAAGCATAAGCTTTCATAGACCCAGCCTATTTCATCAGATGCCATTGTAGCCTCTTAGAATGAGTTTGTCCTGACTTCAGTCTAACATGGCTAACTATCTCTCTCAGACTCGAAGAAATTCTAAATCTCCACCCCTTTCACATCTGTGAGCTTTCAGTCTAGCTGACTTCATTAAACAGATCCCCGGGGATATGAACCAATAAACAAATTTTAGCAAGTAAGAATATTGCAGCAGGAGGTACCACAGCTGCTTTGTGGTAACTGTTTTGTGTGCCCCCTCTTAGCCTTTGCAAAAACAAAACAAAACTATGGTAAGATTGTCCCCTCTCCCCTCCCCCACACTCATCTGAACCTTCAATTAAATGTATGAACTGTTTTTATCAGTACAGACAATGCAATTATTTTGCTTAAGATACCCTAGCAAGCTTGCTCACAATTGAGTAGATGTGCCAACACTTTTTCTGCACCTAGGCCTATAGAACTTAGAGGACCATTTCAGCTTATTTACTTTTCCAGCTTATCTCAAGATTCACTGAACAGCAAGTCTGATATTGTAACCCCAAATTTCAAAGCACTGCCTTCATTGAATTGTTCAGTGGGGGAAAAGGAAGAAAATGTGGTAATGACTTTCTGCTAAAGGGAAGTGATATTTCCCCTTCCCCCACACAGAAAATTCAAAATTAATGGAAAAGATGTTTTTAATTCACCTTTGGAAGCTGCTCATGGATAAGAAATTTCTTCTGAAGCAATGAATATTTTATAAAGAGAGGAGCTTCTGAGTCAGGAAGTTTATGATTAAAATTGTCTTATGACCTTGGAGTATTACTCTAACCTTTCAGCTAATGCAGTGCTGCTCAAGCTTTTGAACCTGCAGGCCAAATGAGTGGCACAAGGCCTGTCCTCAGGCCAAATTAAACCTTGCATGCAAGGACTGGGCCCTGTGCTTCCTCTGCCCTGCCCTGCGTGGCCTTGATTGACCCCTCGACACCAGGATTGTACCCCGCACTGGCTCTGCATGCCAGGATCAGGCCCTGTGTCTCTGTCCACTGGGATTGGACTCTGACTCCCCACACCACTCCCTGCCCAGTCCTGCATGACAGGATTGAGTTCGAAGCTTGTCTGGTATTCTAGGATCAGGCCTCATAGGACCCATTGGACACTTGGTCCTAGTGCCACCAGCTCCGCATGCTGGGATCAGGCCCTGGGGACTGGTGCCATCCCTGCCCAGGCCAGTGCACCAAGACCAGGCCCCATGCCATCCTGCACGCCTGATCTGGGGTGCAGAACCCAGGGCTCCCCACAGGTCTGGAAATTTGGCAGCAGAGGAACAGTGCCAGAGTGGTAGTATGGACTAAATCAAGAAATGTAAGCTTTCCTAGGCTACATCCTACTTCCTCAGATGAAGCAGGTTGTACCCTATGAAACCTCCTCAGACAAAGTAGGGCATACTCTACAAAACCACCTCACTTCAAGAAAGCTGTAATCCATGAGAGATTACGCACCTTCTAAAGCAGTGGTCACGAACTAGTCGATCTCGATAGACTGGTTGATCATGGAGCCTCTGACAGTTGATCTCATTTGTCAGAGGCTCCACAATCGGAAACGGCAGGACACACATTGCTGGGCTAAGCCATGCCCCCTGCCACCCAGGCTGGGCTGGGTAAATGGGGTCAGGGCCTGGGTGGCTTGTCCGGGAGGTGGGGTGGGGGAGGTGGTAGATCCTGGGGTGCCAAAAAGTGATCCTCACCATAGAAAGGTTGGAGACCACTGTCCTAAAGGAATTAGGCTATGAGCCTATTAGGCTATAACCTTCCCCTGCCTTCTGCCTGAGTTTAGACTAATATGGGTAACTACCTCCCTCTACTGCCTGATTTAGTACAGTTAGTTTGGCTCCTGTATACTAACAGTGCTAGTTTGTGTTACCACCTGTTGAACATGAGCATTCTTCTGAAATGATTTAAATAGATTTTTTAATTTAATGGCAATGTTTCTATTGATCTTAGGCAAGAACAATGAAATGTGAATGAAGTTATATCAAAGACCTGTCTAAATAAAATGCCATCAGCCTTTTAAACTACTGCCCACTGACATGAAATGGCTTTTCCCCAAAATAGGGTAGGCCTTGCTAATCAGCACTGAAAATGTTTTGAATGTAATTGAAATTCAGATGAGCTGCTTTGAATATGAAAAAACCCTTCCAACTTAACAGAAGTTAAGCCTTGTGGCCACAAGATGTCACCATTGTTCCACAACAGAACTCCTGTAGCTTTTATTTATTAATAGAAAAATAAGGCTTGAGATTTATTCTCATTTTCACCGTGTCGAAGCTGAGTAACTCCATCAAAGCCAAAAATGCTTCATTAATGTAAATCTGGAGTAGTTGAACACCAGACATAGCTGGTAATATTCATGCTGGGAAAATGAGCTACTGACTATAGTTCAAAGTGAAATATAATGGTTCTTGTCATCTCTAACTGAATATATCAAATTTTACCACATTTTGAAAGTGACCATTTCCCTCCCTCTCTAAAAATTCCATTAGGATCTTAGGGGGAGCCTTCTCCAGAAACAATATAACTAGCCTCCAAATGAGACGTACTCAATAAAACAAAGAGAATTCAGTGTAATAAGTTATGAGATAAATATGTCACTCTATTCCAAGATACTTTCTCAGCCTACTTATTTCATATTCTCAAAGTAAAGGAACCCCAAGAGGCAATTACTTAATATGAAATAGCTGTCTAACAGTTGGAAAATGCCCTCACAAAACTGAGTGTCTTTGCTGGGAATAGGCAGACAATATTCCTTGGGTAAACATGATATCTTTTATTAGGCTAACTAAATAGTTGAAAAAATTGTTCTTTTCAAGCTTTTGAGCACAAACACCACTTTTCAGGCAGAGAGAGAGTCTGCTGTTGTTTTGCATTTTCCTGCATGGAATAAAAGCCAATATGCAAAATGCAGGTCTGTGAAAACACAAATGTCTGGCAGTGAGGATCAGAGGCGATGGGAGACAATAGGTGTGAGCATAGGTGAATGGTAGGGGGTGCACATGCCCCCCCCAACAGGGTTGGTGCCCCTCCTGACGGCCAACACTGATGCTGTTGGTAGGGCTGGTGCCCCACCCCCTCGACAGGGCTGCTGCTGTTGGCGGCTTCTGCAGGTGTCCCCCCCCAGATTCAGAAGGCACCAGTCACTCATGGGTGTGAGACAAGTAGGTGGGGAAGGGAAAGTGGGGAATGTTGACCTGGTGATATAATATAACTGGTAAAATGTAGAGAGATTACCTGGGAAAGGCGTTATGTAAATTTTCTTTGGGGATTAAAATTGAGAGACTAGAGAGAGAGTGGTTGTCTTGTGAGAAGTGTGTATCCTCAGGTAATTAAGGTATTTGTTTGTTGATAAATTTTTGGGGTGTGGTCATTCTGGTCTGCAGTTGTTGGGAATAGGCAGTGACCATGGTTTGATGAGGACTGCTTTAAAGCCAAAGAGGATTTAATATGTGTTTTGGAGGAATACAAGTCTAAAAATGATGGTGATAGCTTCCAACTAATCAAGATTAAAATAGTCTATAAAAACTTAATAGAAAGAAGAACCAATATCAAATGAGTCTTGTGGGGGAACTGGTAGCCTTGGGGGAAAAGAATGATAACCAATGTTTTTTGGCAACTTAGCCAAAAGGACAACAAATTTTTAGCTTAATTCCTTATGTGTATATTCCTGAAAATACATGGGTCTTTTTTGTAAATAACAAGTTAAACTACTCATATATGGTAAAGGAAATGGTGCCTTCTTGCTGAAGGAAATTTTATGTTAAGCTACAAGCAGATCACTCTCTCACATCTGAATCTCATGTAACATCATATATATATCCTTACTGAAAAATGGAAAGGCTCCTGCCCTTGATTTTCTTCCCTAGGAAATCTTCAAGGAATTCACTGGCTGGTGGTGTCCAATTTTGACCAAAAAGCATGTATCCACAGCACTGGAATAAAAATATAATAGTCCCAATTTTAAAAAATAGTAATCAGAAAGAGAGATGCTGTGTCATATCACCCCAGTAGTCTTATGTGAATTTCTGCCAAAATACTTAGGAAACATTTACTTTTCATTTACAGACATGAATTTCTGAAAATAATGTTTTGGAAGAAGGTAAGGCTGGTTTCAGAGAAGGCTGTTCTTGCATGGACTATTGCTTACTGCTGCACTATTTAGCATCTGAATATGCAAAAAGACAAAATCTTTGTATGTAGCCTTCATAGATCTAAGAGGAGCTTTTGACTCTATAGATTAAAATTATGGAGGAAACTGGCAATAACATCATTGGATAAAGCTCTCTTACAATTAATCATTATTTGCTATTCAAATACAGTATCTAAGATGTATTACGGGATAGGTGATGTCCTGTCCAATAGTTTCCTTACTAAGACAGGGGTACAACAAGGACGTTTGCTTGCTCTGCTACTTTGTAATTTATTCCTGAATCATCTAAACCAAGAGATAACAGGGAATCAGTTCCACATACCCATGATACTAAATGACCCAATCCCTTTCTTGCTCTGTACCAGTGGTTTTCAACTTTTTTTTTTATTTGTGGACCCCTTTGGAAATTTCTAAAGGAGTTGCGGACCTCTTTGAATTGTAAGTGTGGGAATTCGCGTACTTTTGACTGATCACAGTCAACTTTCATGGATTCCGCAGACATAGTCTGTGGACTCCTGGGGGTCCATGGATCATAGGCTGAAAACCAGTGCTGTATACAGATGACACATTATTAAAGTCACATTCCCAAGTAGGCCTCCAAAGGTTACTAGATGCTGTTCAGGAGTATCGTACCACAAACACCTTGGAAATTAACACAGCTAAATCAAAGGTATTTTTTTTTGGAAATAGAAGGAGGAAATGAGTTTGGTATTTACAGGAAAAGAAATAGAAGTAGTGTCTTCTTTAAATACCTTGGAATCTATTTTCTATTTTAGAAACCAGAAAATGTAAACACTACACCAAAACAAGCCTTGGGTAGTTCCTTGGAAGATCATAAAGTCCAGCCCCTGCCCCAGTGGCAGGCAGTCAGCTAGGGTCAAAGGATCCTAGCAAGATAAGCATCTAAACATTTCTTAAAAGGAGTCCAGAGTAGGTGCTTGCACCACCTGTGGAAAGAGTCTGTTCCAGGCCTTGGAGACTCAGACAGCACAGAAGTTTTTCCTTATCCAGCCAAAACCATCCGGGAGGAGTTTGTGACTGTTGGACCTTGTCATCCCTTGGGGTGCTCTGGTGAATGAGCGTCCCGCCAGATCCTGATGCACACCCCTGATGTACTTATAGACTGCCACCAAGTCAACCCTGAGCCTGCACTTTTTCAGGTTGAAGAGTCCCATGGCTCTCAGCCTCTCTTCATAAGGCCTGTTCTCTTGTCCTCTGATCAAGTATGTGGCTCTCCTCTGGACTCTCTCAAGCTTCCCCACATCCTTTTTGAACTGTGGAGCCCAAAACTGGATGCA
>NW_017728913.1:3735238-3738676 GCF_001723895.1 Crocodylus porosus
GCTTGGACAGTAAAGAAATTCTTCCTTATGTCCAGCCTGAAACGGTCTTGCAGTAGTTTATAACCGTTCAACCTCGTCATCCCTTGTTCCCCCAGATCCTGGTGGTCACCCCTGATAAACTTATAGGTGGCCATCAGATCACCCCTGAGCCTGCGCTTTTCCAGGCTAAATAGTCCCATAGGTCTCAGCCTCTCATCATAAGGTCTGTTTTCCAGACCTCTGATAATGTGCGTGGCTCTTCTCTGGACTCTCTCAAGCTTCTCCACATCCTTTTTGAATTGTGGCAGAACCCACCTTCCATCAGGTGTTTGAGGAAAATATCACCAAACAAGAGGGGCTGATAGAGCAACCGGAGCTGCTGATGAGGTACCCTCACTTCGAGGTAAGGGACTCTCTACCGGCTTGATAGAGAGAAGATGGCTGGGGAAGAGATTTCCCAGATCTTAGTACCTTGTTGATACCAGAAAGATCTGATACAGATAGCACATGCTTTACCTCTGCGGGAACATTTGGGCTGTGACAAAATGATTGCACGGCTTATGTTAAGAGCCTACTGGCTGGGCTTGCATAAGCAGGTAGAACAATTCTGCCACTCCTGCCCAGAATGCCAGTGGTACTCTGACCGTCTCCCTCCTCGGGCTTCATTGGGCCTTTAGAGATTGTATCTCGACCCTTCAACAAGATCACCTTAGATAGTATCGGTCCTCTCCTCAAAAGCTTTGCAGAGAGATTCAACAAGACATTGAAAACTATGGTCAAGAAAAATATCCAGGGAGACACTAAGAGGTGGGAGCTATGTCTCCCCACTCTTACGTTTGCAGTCCAGAAGGTACCCCAACCGTCCTTGAGTTGTTCCCCCTTTAAACTGATTTATGGGCATAAGCCACAGGGCTTGACATTGTTTGTGAGGGTTGGAAGGAAAGTGAACTCAGGGGTGAATGGAACTTGCATCAGGTTAGAGAGTTGCAAGAACAGTTGGAAAAAGTGAGACAGATAGCCCGCAAAAATTTACAGAAGAGTCAAACCAGCCAAAAACAGAGGTATGGTCAGGGAATTCAAATGAGGGAATTGAAGGAAGGTGATTTGGTCCTAGCATGCTGCCAGATCACACTAGTAGACTAGTCTTCAAGTGGCAGGGCCCCTTCAGGATATGGAGGAAGGTGGGTCCCATGAACTATGAAGTGGGCCGGCCAGGTAGTACAGGGCCAAACAAATTTACCATGTGAATCTGCTAAAGAAATGGGAACAGTGGGAAAAGTACCTGATGGACACCAGAATGGTAGAGGAAGAATGGTCCCCAGAGACAAGGAATTCCCAGGAAGTGGGTAACCCCATCCTCATGATTAGGACTCAGGTACCCCAAGGAGGGCAGGAACAGCTAGAACAGTTAGCCAGAAGATTTGAAGATGTACTTACTGAGGTGCCAGGTGAAGCAAAAGGGATCTAACACTGGATCAGAACTAGCTCAGGTCTAGTGGTGAGGGAACATTGGAGGAGGTTACCTCAGGCCCTATATGTCCCAGCGCAGTATGAATTAGAACAAATGCTAGCATGGGGTATCATCGAGGAATCACAAAGCCCACGGAGAAGCCCCCTTGGGTTGGTACCAAAACAGGACAGGGCCATCTGGCTGTGCGTCAGTTTTAAGAAGGTAAACATCATCTCCTCGTTTGATGCCTTCCCAATGCAAAACATCAAAGAAATGTTAAAATATAGGGCAGGCTGAGTTAATTTCAACACCAGATTTGACAAAGTGAAAACTGCATGCGGAACACCCTGGGGCCTACACCAGTTCACATGCCTTCCCTTCAATCTACATGGGGCAGCCACCTTGTTTCAAAGGTTAATGGACAAGATCTTTGTAGCTCATTAAGAATATGCGCTGGCATATACTGATGATATAGTAATCTTTCTGGGGACATGGGATCAACATATACACCATGTGAGGGTGATCCTGGCAGAACTGAAGAGGAATGGATTAATGGCCAACCCCCCAAAAAATGTGCCCTGGGGCAGATAGAAACAGAATATCTAGGTTTTAAGGTAGGGTTTGGGAGAATAGCCCTGCTAGCTGATAAAGTGGAGGTGATCCATTGGCAACTGCAAACCAAGAAAAAGCTATGCACCTTCCAAGGACCAGTGAATTATCAGAGATTTCTACCCTGATTTTCAGGGTTGGCAGCTCATTTGACAGAAAGGGGTCCGGGCGGAACGTTATCCAGAAACCCAAAAAGCATTCACAAAAGTGAAGGCTGCCCTATGCCACAACCCAGTGTTGTATCTGCCTGACTTTGAACAAATGTTCTGATTACACACAGACGCACTGGCCATCACCTTAGGGGCCGTCTTGACCCAATGGGTCGGGGGAAGAGCGACCAATTGCGTTTAATGAGCAGGAAACTGTCCAGGGCCGAGATCTAATATTTGACAAAAGAACAGGAATGTTTAGTGATAAAATGGGGAGTCAAGTTCTTTTGCTATTATCTTTATGGAAGGAAATTTACTTTGATTACAAATCATGCACCACTTCGTTGGCTGAAAATGTCTAAAGCCGAAAATCCTAGGCTGATGAGATGGGCCTTGGCCCTACAACCTTTTTGTTTTGCTATAGAAAACCAACTAGGGTGGCTAAATATCGCAACTGACTTCCTCTCATGACTGACAGATGACAGACAACCAATGGCAATGGAAATGGACAAAGAGAATGAAAATGATGGTAAAATGGTGACAAGGACTACACAGGAGGGGTTTCCATTATGGGGGAGGTGTGTGACAGGGCAGTAAACCTGCCCTGCTATGAAACCTCAAAAGAACAAAGGAAAAAGAACAAATTACTGGAGTGGGCCTGGGCAGGGAGAAGAGACACAGCAAACCCAGGTAGGGAAGGAACTGCACGGAGGACCTGCATGGTAATTAGCCTGATCAGGTGCGAGAGCTGGGAAGGCAGCAAATGGGATGCTGCCGCAGCAAACTCAGCTCATCGGAGCGGGAATTTAAAGAGATGCTGAGCAAACAGCTGACATGGATCTGCAAGAGCAGACAGTATGGACAGGACCCCAAAGGAGCATGGGGAGACGGGGAGCCAACAATGAGGGAATCGACCCAGGGGACTTGGGGAAGAGTCCCGAAGATTTACAAACCTGCGGAGACAGGGAGATGAGGCAGCTGCAGTGTCCCAGCAGGTGAGTCTGAGTCCGGTGGGTGTGGGCAGCTGCTCCAGGGACCTGGGAGATAGAAGAGATAGAGATGCATGTTTGAGTGAGTCTGGGGCGTTGTCCCCATATAACCCAGCCCTGAACAATAAGGGCTGGGGTGAACTCTGGGATGGCTGGCTTGGGACCCATGTTGGGGAAAACAGGGTGTCACAGAGCCACGGAGGTGCCCCGTGATTGTGAGGGTGATTGGCAGAGCTGCCAATCACCCAGGCAGCTCAGGTGC
>NW_017728913.1:3739526-3740676 GCF_001723895.1 Crocodylus porosus
GAACACCAATACCGTCCACTAGGGAACTGGCAGCCTCCATAATATATATATGTCATCAAAGTCATGGCGGGCGAGATTCTGAGGGTGCTACGTCACCCTAACGTGACGGTAGGGGGGCGCTAGGGGGTTCATGGCCGCCCCTAGCCGCCGCTCCCTCACAACTGGTGCATTGGCCGGGAACACCGGCCGTGCACAGGGTAAAACCCGTGAACCCAGACGGGGAAAAGCGAACCCAGCCGATTAGAGGGGCTTGGACATTGTTGGGGCATGGATGCCCATTACTCCGCGTATGGTGCCGAGACAGCAGGGCACATGCGTGAGACAGAGGAAGTAAAGGCCCTAGAGGGGCTTGGGGAGAATATGGAAGACCTCATGAGTAGGTTGAGGTGTGAGGAGCTGGAGGAACAATTGCTCCAGCTCAGACAGGAACTAGATGTAGCCAACATCTGGAGAGAAAGTGCAGAGGCCAGAGCTGCCGCCCTGGAGCGACAATGGTCGCCGGGCAAAAGGAGCGGGGTGGCCAAAGAAATTAGACGCTTCCTAGCGGAGGAGGTGGAGAGGGTGCAGAGAGTAGAGCAAGGAATAGCGCTCAAAAAGAAGAAGAGCCAAGAGCGGGAATACCAGCTCGGTGTTATGCAGGCAGAAGTGGGGCGCTGGAGGGACCAGGCCCTTGAGGCCAGTGAAACCCCGGCCAAGGCGAAAACAAAGTTACAACTAAAGTTAGAGGTGTCCAGGGATCTGATTACGACCTTACGGAGAGAGATCCAGGCTCGGGAGGAGCAGATCCAAGACCTTCATGAGGACTTGGACAGTTGGCGGGAGAGAGGCCTGAAAGCCGAAAGTGGGGTAGACCAGTTCCAAGAAGAGATCACCCAGAACTGCAATCAACTTGAGGAGTCTAGAAGGCTCTGGGAGGTGCAGTATGCAAAGGTGAAGGCTGTGGTGGAAAAGAACAAGAAGGAGAAAAGCCGGGTAGAACAGGGAGTGCAAACCGGGGAGAGCTCAGGCAACCTGCAAAAAGAGTTAGAGGCTGTAGAGGAGCTGCTACAAGGCTACCTAAGGGGTGTCCGGGAGGAACTCCAAGAGAGGGAAGCCCTTATCAAGACCCTGAGGCAAACCGGGCCTTAATTAGAGAACCTTCAGCGCCAAC
>NW_017728913.1:3740687-3751580 GCF_001723895.1 Crocodylus porosus
CTAGGCCCCGGCCCTAGAGAGGGCAAGGCCCCAGGGCGGGGCAGAGACGGGGCGTGAGGCGCTAGGCCCCGGCCCTAGAGAGGGCAAGGCCCCAGAGTGGGGTCGAGACAGAGCGCGAGGCGCGCGGCGTGTTGGCCCCAGAGTGGTGAGGCCCCAAAGGGGGCGAAGCGCATAGAGCGCGGTAGAGGCCCCACAGAGGGGCAGAGTAGCCAGGGATCGAGCCACCCAACACACAGCTAAAAGTGTTGGCATCCAGGCTGTCATGATCTTGTGAATGCAGCATCCTTTTTCTCCGATCTTGATAAATGCAGTCTTTCTCTGTTCCTATCCAGTCAAAGCTCTGCTACAGAGATAACTGTCCTAGCCTGTCTCTTTGACAATATCACATCTCTGTGTGTCTCTCTTCTGTTTTTTCCTTCTTCATCATATGTGATACTTACCTTGACTTTCAAAGTCCTACATCTGATCCTCTTCTTATCCAGCATCTCCCACTTCGCCCATGATCCCAGCCTCACTGTCCACCTATTAAATATCCAGACAAGCACACTGGTGCCTTCTTGCATGCTTCATTGTTAGGATTAGCAATCTGTAGGTATCAGCAAGCTACCTTATTGTCCTCTCTCAAAACTCTTAACCATGACCACAAAACACATTGACCGTGAGACTACTGATAAATCAAGTCTACTGTTTACCATAGGGACCAATTCTGCCTTTGCTTCCTTCTAGTTCCCTGTTAGCCGGGCTATGTCCATCAGTTGTCTCTTACCTTAGACTGTAAGATTTTCAGGGAAGAAAAGTTTTGTAGCTGTACAAAGCCTGTGACACGAGTTATGGTCCATGACTAGAGTTCCTGGTACTAGGCTAATATAGATAATTATAATTATATAATATTAGCAATATGACTAGGCCATATAAGTTAAAACTGCATTAACACTAGCACTGTGGAAACTGGCTGGAAAAGCTGGAAAAGCCCTCATTGTTTCTATTGGGGCAACTTTAAATTGCATTAAACCAGGTTAATAAGGCTCATGTATGTGTCTAGAATGATTTCTAAGCTACATCTTTTGGACACAACAAATGCAATCATGCATCCACTGAAGTAATGGCAAAACTGTTAGTGGTGTCAGGATTTCACCACTAGTGCACTAGCCCAGGTGTCAGCAACCTATGGTTTGGCCCACAGAGCCTTTGTACTCCTGCCATGGAGCTGTGCCTTTGGCAGCATTCAACAGCAGTGAGTTCTCCCTGCTGTGCATCATGGTCAGCCACCCGGGGCTCTAGTGGAGAGGGAGCTCTATCTGCACTGTGCCTTAGTTGGGTGGCATGGGCTCTGGTGAAGAAGAGATTTTCCCACACTGCAGTTGAGCGCTAGGGAAAGGCAGTGGTGGCAGTCGCGTCACTCTGGCACCCCCTTACCCCACTCCAAAAATGTTGCTGATGCTAGTATCTAGCCATTTTAAATCATATAGACAGGATAAAAATTATGGCAGTGCTTCTGCTTTTAGCTGGTGATAGTCACTGCACACACCCCAGAGACAGAAGATAGGCCCACGCAAAATGGGCTGTGTTCATTTGGGATTTGAATTTGGCCCAAATCGCGGACAGTGAATTGATTAATTGATTTGGATCACTGTCCCCGATTCAATTCAGCTGAATCCAAATCTGAAAATTTGATGCCGATTCAGAGAATCAGTTATTTGGGCATAGATACAACTTTAAATTTTTTTTCTACATACCTCAAGGTAACAGGCGTGGCTCATGAATACTGTGATGGTGGGGTGGATGGAGTGTCCCACAGGAGTGTTGGGGGCCCGCCCGTATGCTTGGCAGCAAACCCTGAAGTGGACCGGAATCACTTCTGGTCCACTTCTGAGTCCCCCCCAACCCCCCTCCCCCCAGCTTGGTGATCAACCATGGGGGGACCCCGGGTATCTCCCCAGATCCAGGAGGCACCAATCACCAAGCCAGGGGGACACAGGGGAGCCCCCAGCACACTCCCTGGTGGACCTGGAATTGAAGTGGAAGTGCTTCTGGTCCACTACCGAATGCGCTGGGGACCCCCCCCCCCCCTTTCTGTGGGACACTCCATCTGCCCCACCACTGCGGCATTAACAAGCCGCCTGGTACCTAGAGGTATGTAGAAAAAACATTTAAAGCTGTATCTATGTCCAAATTGCTGAACCTTTCTAAATCGATTCGGAGGGTTCTGATTCGATTCGGAGAGATTAAAGGGTTTCCTGATTTGATTCAGATTCGGAGAGCCAGCCACCGAATCGGGCCAAATCTCTGCCTAATTGAATCAGGGACTGAAGCTTCACACAGCCCTAATAGACACTAACTGTCTACCATTTAATGAGCAGCAATATCATTTGTGCCACTTGCATCTCTGAAACTTCCACAGAAAACTACAGTCTACTTAATATCATAAACTTTCAGCATAGATAACCAAAGGGGGGGGAATAAAGGTAATATATGAACCAAATGTGTTCCAAATGGAGTTAGTTGGCAACCACCCATTGAATTCAGTGAGTTTATTATTAGGCCCTAGATTTTTGTCTGTGGCATTTCTGAAGTGTTAGTCTACTTTCTAACAAAGAGAAATAATTCAAGAATAAGAATAGCATCCATAGTTAATATTTATTTCATATGTAAATGAATGTGAAAGAGCTCAAGGTACTGAGCTATTCAAATAACTAAACTAATATTACAGAAATCTATCTTAAAAACGAAAAAGAATTAGGGTATAAAACCAAATTTAGTGTTAATGTATATCTCTGGCATTACCACACTGAGTAATGCTTTATATTATCATAAATATTTTGAATAATTATAAATGGTAATGAAGAAAAATGTGGAGAAAGTATGATACTGTGGGTTTATGTTGGAGAATTATAATATATTGAGTAGCTATACCGAGAAGATGACGTTTACTTCATATTTATTGTGTCTGTATTTTATACTGTTACATGAATCATAGTCTAGTATTCTGCCAGTTTGAGTATTACAATTAGATTACCAGAACTGACAATATTCATTTTTATGATGCATGATGAGAAATGTAATAACAATATAGCATCTATAATTTTTGCACTTATGTCTAGTTGCTGTATTGTAACTTGAAATCTTTAAAAATTGGCTTCTATTCTGGAAAGCACCATCCATCAAGTATGTTGCCCCCAAAAAGCAAAAAATAATTAAGTAGGGCAAAGATGCTTTGATTCTTATAATAAGATCATTTAATTTAACATTTGCAACTTGTGTCTTGCACAAATTGTATGGCAGCTGAGGAATAGGTACAAATACTATTAATGTCTGTTTATTAAAATTAGTTATTATGAAATCATGTTTATTGTCATCGTATGCTATTAATTTTGTTATTGTGGGTACAGATGTATGGCCTGAGTGTGGCTATGTTTTAGGAATGGACTGGGGGGGCAACAAAAGACAGAGGGGGTACATGAGGATGGGAAGTGGTACTCTTTTTGACATGTGCAGTGAGCCAAAATTTGGTGCCTTGTGGTTTGGTGATGGACTCAGGTATCATTCTTGCCATCCTATTTATTTACAAAGAACATGCCAAGTTGTTTACTATCCTTAATAGAGGGGGAATCAAGGAACAGTGTTTCCTTGCTCATAGCCAGTACTTAACCCAAAGCTTCATTAACTCTTTCTAAGGGCTATGGTGTGTTTCCTAGCTGTGGTTGGTGCTTCTTTCCCAGCTTTTCTGTTTTTGCAGACACTGAAACAAACATGGTTCCACCATAGACGGATCCAGGATTTACTAAAAGGGTGGTGTAGTACACTGCTCCTCAGAACAGGAGGGATGTGAGTGAAATGTGGCTGGAGCCCCTGGGTTGGTGGGGGACACCACTGAGCTGGGCAGGGAGCAGGCACATAAGGGGGGTGACCTGCCTCCTGCCAATACCACTTCTGCTGTCCTAAGCTGACTTGGGGACATGTGGGACAGAGCTACTCCTCCCAGGAGATGTGATGAGTGGCTGCATGGGGTCCCAGGATCAGCCAGGAATAGTGGTGGTGGTGGTACAGTTTCCTCCTTCCAGTTCCTGCCTTCTGCCTGCCTTTCCTCCCCCTCTGGCTCCTTGCTGGCCAAGAGCAGGCACTGAAAGGAGGAACCCGAGTGGTGCTGTTGTTGTGTCCAGCTGAGTTTGGCTCCCAGTACAGCTGCTCCTTGCAGAGTAGGGTAGGAGTGGGTCAGAAGATGATCTTGGGCTCTCCCTATGCCTGTGTCAGCCAGGGACAGTGGCTGCAGTGCACAGGTTCCTCCTTCTAGCCCTTGCTCCCAGCCAGTGGGAGATACCTGCAGAGGAGAGGCAAGCAGGGAGCAGGCACTGGAAGGAGGAACCTATGCCTTATTGTTGCTGTCCCCTGCTAAGCCTGGCACTCTGCATACTGGCAGCCCATGTCTGGGGCAGGAGTGGCTCTGGAGCTCCCTCTGCACCTGGATCAGCCGGGAACAGCAGCAACAGTGGTGGAAGGGGGTGCAACCACACTGCTGCACCCTCCTTGGATCTGGTCCTGGGTTCCACCAATCAATTACCTGCCTCCTGCGACTCCTGTCACCTGGGAAACCTCTTGGGCCATAAAGGTTGGTTTTGTACTACAGGGTTTAATGAACAAAGTGGTGTTACTTGGGAACGTGAAAAAATATAACCCCTAATTTATATAGCTACTCTGGCAAAATTCCTTGTATACCCATAGATATGCAGAGAGAAGAAAACATGGTTGATTTAATGTTGTATATGGAAGTAGTATAACTATGCTGACAGAAAAACTCTACTGGCACATGCCATGTCTTCACTGGAGAGCTGGTGCCATTGTTAGCCATTATCCACTGGTCCCATTAAGTGACTGCACATGGACCCAGTTAAGCTGCTAACAGGTCATGTGGATTTCCTAGTGGGAAGGCACAGTCATATCATACAACATCCCCTATGAGGGCTGTCTACAGTAAAGCCATAAATAGCAACAAATAGAGGGGAGAGGACTGGAGTGGTAGCAAGTAGGGTTTCCTGTTAAACATCTCATTTTGGTGGGGAAGGCAAGGATTTGCTTTTCCTGCAGTCACCAAGAACAAAAACTGTTAGATGATTGATCAGGGAAGGAAGGGTGCTGCTAGAAAAACATGCCTGTTCATAGCTTGGCCATTATAAATATCGCATTCCTTTTGTTTCAAAAGGTCACTGGCTGCTTGTCTTTATATTTAAAGCACTCAAAGAACACAACTTGACCTTGTGTACAGGTTAAGCTATGCTCAATCACTGGTTTCTTAGGATATTTATAGACATGCTTTGGGGGGCGGTGAAGAGGTGCTTTCATTAGCACAGTTCTGAGAACCATGCTAATTAAAAGCACCCCAGCGTGTCATGTGTATCAGCATCTCTACATTGAAAAATGGTGGGGGGGGGGGCTTTAAACTAAAGCTAGTTTAACACCATTTTTTAGTACAGGGACATTGATACACATGACTCTGGAATCTGCTGTAACGTGTTAATTACCACGCTCCAGCAGACTCAATTAATCAAGTCTGCCCTGACACATTGTAATTATGATAAGCTGTAATTACAAGGCTCCCTGCACATGTGTAGGAGCCCTCAAATTCCATCTAATATATTCACTCTACTCTCATAAAATATTTGCAATCCATCACTGACGCTCTTACATATAGGCTCCTAAGCGCTTCCAACCCTCAGTCTACCCACTGGCACATGTATCAGACAGAAGCATTTTACTACAAATAACTATATGTACCACTCTCATTACTCGTTATTTAGAGTCACCATCCACTGCCCCCTTGATTTACATACTTCAGTGTGATTGCATTAAGTGTGGTCTTTCTTTGCTCTTCCTGTAAACTTCAAAAAGACCCAGCAGGGCTTGAAATGCCAAATTTGTTTTTGTCTCTGAAACACCATTAATAAATTTAGCAAGCTAAATACGTAATCTTTTTGACACTCCATTTATTTGAGAACCTTGGTTAGGCTTTTTTTTGCAGGGAGAATGACTGCAGGCCCTGGATTATGTTGGTTCATATTCAAGCACAGAAACTGTCATTCATGCATAGAAATCTCATAAAACAATGTGCTCATTTATGCATAGAAAATCTCTCACATTGACAGACTCCTGGCCTTGAAATCCTAAAACACACAATGGCATGCCTGCTCAGCAGTGCCTGCCTGAGAAACCTTCACCAATTCCCACAAGGAGTTTATCTCCCTTGAGGGCAATGGTAAAACTCCCCAGTGACTTCAAATAGAGCTGGATCAAGCCCATACTGAAATACATATTCATGCACTTTGTTTTCTTTGTTGACCCTTTACAAACCACTGTTGATGGCATTTAGTTGTTAAGGGAGCCCTGAGGCCCCAAATGCACTTAGTGAAAATGAGATATCCTTTTATACCTCCACATTTTAATGCCATAATGTTGAATAGCTACTGCCCTGGGTTTTTTATATGGAGATTTTATGTTAAACAAACATTACATGACAGTTGAAGGGAGTAAAAGGCTCACAGGATTGATAATGGGTTGCAAAGCCTTTCCTCTCTAGGCCACTGCTTCAGATTCATTCTAGATTGTTTATTTAGATTTACCATTGAAAAAAGAACTCTCATGTAAAAAGGTCCAAGCTCAAACAATAATTAGATTTACAACTGCAGCTGGCCAGCAACATAAATACTAATATGCACATCAATTACCTGCACCAGCCAGCAGCTTTAAATAATGAAAAGAAAATCAAAATTGGCTGTATCCAGCCCACAAAAGGAAAGAAAAGAAAATTGGAAAAGCTTCAGAAATAAAACACGTGGTCAGGAACATACTATCTGCTTTCTGCCCGTAACCTGTTAAACAGGGTTGTTAAATCTGCAGTATGCCTGAAAGGTCATCAATTGCAGGTTATTTCAGACCATGGGAAGGAAGTGTTGCCCACAAGTCATTACATAATACACTACATTAAACCCTCTATGTGGTAAATTGCTATGCAGTTTAACTGTTCCTCAGAAAAGAGATAAGTCAACGGTTTCAGTCTAGTTCCTTATAGACCAGTACCCACTTCACAAATTCCAGAACAAGGTACACCAGAAACAACCAAACCATTGTCACTCCTGCTACTAGTCTCCCTGAAAAACCTAAAACCTGGCTGTGACTGCACAGGCAGAACAAGCTACACTGTGTTTCTGATAGCTGGTTCTTCCAAGCAGGAGTTGATCCCCATTTACCAGTAGAAGCTGGTATAACTCCCTCTACGTCCTGCCTGTTCTATTGTCTTCATATTCCCAAACTACAGCTCCACCACATATCTGCAGCACAAAATTAATTTTAAGAACTCATACACAACTCATGAGCAATGCATGATCGGTGATAAAGGAAGAAAGAGGAAAAAAAGTGTGTATTTGGGTGAGCAGGGGGAGTTAGAAGCATCATTTATATGAGATAGAGTGCTAGTCCACGATGTAATTTTTATAATGTGTCATCTTATTTCCTCTCCCTCTTTTGTAAATTTGAATCATCTTGTTAAAACCTATATAAATATTATGTTAGAAAATCCAACAAACCTTTGGACTCATTATTATCCTGTCTCAGTAAAGCTTGTGTCTACCATAAAGTAAATAGGGCCTGGTTTAAATCATGATTTTTTTTTATGAAAATCATGAAATGAAGTGATTTTCATGAAAAATGTGATTTACAATGAAGTGCCACAGTATGGCTGCTTATTGGGTAGTCCCCCAGCAAGTAGCCATATTGTGGCATTTCATTGCAACAAGATGACTGCTGCAGGCTGGTGGAAAGCATTCCCCAGCTAGCAGCAAAGTCTAGCAGCCCAGGGGAGGGGGAAGGGATGCAAAAGGGAGAGAGCTTAAGGATAAGTAGGGGAGGGGCTGTTTGCTCCAGGTGGGAAAATTGGGTGCGGGCTATAGATTGGGGGTGCCTAGGTACTCCTTTGGCAGACAGCCCTGGCAGCAGGTCGGGGGGTGGAGTGTGCTGTTTGCTTCTCCGGGCATGAAAACTGGGGCGCTGGGGAGACAGAGAATACAAGCGGAGAAAAAACAGCCTCCCTCCGCCAATCCATCCCCAAGTTCACTCCCTTTTGCAACCCCTTCTCTCCTGTAGGCTGCCAGGCTTTTGCTGCTGGCTGAGGAATACTTTCCCCAGCCTGCAGCAGCCATCAGCAAACAGAAGGAATCAGGGTGCCTGTGTGTGTGTGTGTGGGGCGGGGGGGGGCAGGTTTGCCATGATCTGGGCACAAAAATGCCAACCCCCAACATAATCAGGCTATAATAGTGAGCTGGGCCTGTGATTTAAATAAGACCCTAAAAAGAAGACTTGGAACCTTTTTAACAATACAATTCATTTTATTATACATCACTTGTTCACATACTTCCGATGAAAAATAGAAACACAGATTCATTACTATGCACTAAAAATAAATATGGGGTTTAACAAATATTGTCAGCCCACAGGTCTATTTAAAGTGACATTTCAATATCATTAAGTGCACTGGTATTGAGAAGCAATGGAAATGTTGTAATAGACACACAGTGTAAATGAAATTTGAAAAATAAAACATAAATGAGAACAGATAAGAACTACTGGTAGAATATCAACTAGACAGCAGTGACATGTAACCAAATAGATTTTCTAAATGAACCAGAATATTGGGGATTGACGTCCATGTCTAGAATTGCTGGAAAACTAATAAAATGGTTCTAAACTCTGTCATTCACAGTTCCATAAGCACATGCATTTACACTAAATTACCCACATTCAGACATGCTATCTGTAATACAGGTATTATATAAAGACACAATGCAAAGTTCTCTATGTGGTAAATTGGTAAGCAGTTTCATTATCACCTCTGGTCATAATTCCACTCTATGTCTGCAGCCAATAGAAGAATTTGACTGGAAAGCTCCGTTTCATTGCTCCTTGCTGGTCAGATAACTAGGAGAAGACAAGAAATCAAGAAAAGTTTCTGTGTAAGTGAAGGCAATTGAAAAGTCTCCAAGATAGTGGCTCCTAATTAGTCCAATGTCCATTGAAGTCAATGAGAAGACTCCCATTGACTTCAGTGGGAGCTACATCAGGCCTGTGAAGAGGTGACAGAATATTAATTTGCTATATTTCCCACTTAAACAGCTGCAATAACATATTCTGTACTTCAGCTGTTCCATATATTTCTCAATGGTGAACCGCATGACAAGCTACTCTTTTCATATTGCTTTTTTATCTAGATGGTAATTTTTCTCCATTAATTATAGCTTTTCCTTGCTCTGCAGCATTCAGTATTAGATGCCTTATGCAAATATGTACTGAATAGTTTTCCTATCTAATCTAAGCTAAAATTAGACAAGACTGACGGTGATATTGAGCATTGGCTGAGTTAAATAATCTATGTAAGACACAGTAATACATGTTAGCTGAAGGGCATAGTTTGTGTCTAGTATATGAAACAGCTGGTTTTGTGGCTAGAACATAGGACAGGAAAGGACCTTCGGAGTCAGGCAAGCCCTCTCCCATTACCTCATATAAACACATCATAGTATCTCAATCATAAAGTGATCAAGCTCCACAGAACTAGTCTGATTGTTTGTATACCGCATCACAAGACTGTTATAGCAGCCCACTCCTATCATGGTTAGGAACCTTCTTCTGATTTCCACTTTAATGTTATTCATGGCTAGTTTATTCCAATTAATTCCAGTGCCAAAAATGTCCTTTAGTTTAAATAGCTTTTGTGTCTCCCTGGTGTGTTTAGGGAACAATCGTATCTCTGCTCAGCATTTATTTTGCTTGGTTACCTAAGCCAAAATCTTCTAATCTTTCATAAAATAGGCTTTCTGTTCCTTAATTTTCTAAAACTTCTCTGCACCTGTTATAGCATCAGTTAGTTTTCCTTGAGCAGCGGGGATTGGAATTGTACTCAGGATTCAAGATGAGCTCGTCCTAGGGCATTATACTATGGTAATTATATTTCCCTGTCTCCACTGGAAAATATCTCCTAGGATCAAATTTGTCTTTTAATGGCAACATCAAACTGGTGGCTCATTTTCTTCTGTGATGAACTAAAATATTCAGGTCTTTTTCCTTCATTGCTGCTTCCAAATGATGAGGCCCAGCTTTATACCTGAAATTCTTGTTATTAGTTCTTGGAATGAGTCATGTACTTTGTACTGTTTAATATCATGCTAATTCTATCACTCAAATCCACAATGCCATTCAATTCCTCCTTCATGATATTTACTTCTCCTCTGTATTGATAATAATTTGCAACAAATTTCATTATCTCATATTTTTCAGCCTAGTTCATCAAAGTGAATATTAAATAAGATTGGTTCCAACACTAATCTTTGGGGCTATTTACTAATAACCTCCCTTCACCCCTTTCAAAACAACCCACTGTTATCTCCAGTTCCTCACCCACCATCCAATTCTTGTAATACTCTGCCATCTTCACTATAAATTGCCCAAGTGGTACCATAATAAGTGCTTTACTGACATCCTGATAGATCAGATCAACTACTGCATTTCATAGTTAGTAGGGTCAGAAGGGACCTGAGCAGATCATCAAATCCGACCCCCTGCCATGGCAGGAAAGCGTACTGGGGTCAAACAACCCCAGCCAGGTGACTGTCAAGCCTCGTCTTAAAGACCCCCAGGGTAGGAGCGAGCACCACTTCGCTTGGAAGTTGGTTCCAGATCCTAACCACCCTGACAGTGAAGTAGCGCCTCCTGATGTCTAATCTGAATTTACCCTCTGCCAGCTTGTGACCGTTATTTCTAGTCATTCCTGGTAGTGCTCGGGGGAACAGGGACTCCCCCAATGCCTGCTGGTTCCCTCTGACTAGTTTATAACAGGCCACTAGATCCCCCCTC
>NW_017728913.1:3751795-3753737 GCF_001723895.1 Crocodylus porosus
GGCCCATGTTCATCTTGGCATCAATGATGACTCCAAGATCCTTTTCTGCCTCTGCACTGACGAGAAGGGAGTTCCCCAGCCTGTAGGGATGGTGCCGGTTGTTCCTCCCAAGGTGCATCACTTTGCACTTGTCAGTGTTGAATCCCATCCTATTCTCATCCGCCCACCCCTGTAACCTGTTTTTTTCCTTTGCGGGACAGAAAGGTATTTTACCAAAAAAAGATAAAAAGTTTCTTTCTGAAAATAAAGAAATGCAAGGGAAGTTGTGTAAGTTTCATCAAAAAAAATTAATAGATTTTAAAACAAGAAGGGATGACTAAGTATGTGTTTAAGTGCTTTGCTGAATCAGGTCTTCTACTTAACAATTTTTCTCCCCTCCCCCGCCGTGAAAAAACAAACAAAATAGCCAGTTAGAGATATGCAAATGAGAGAACTTTACAGGCAATGAATAAATAGTAATTCTAAGCATTTGTTGTAAAGTAGAGAAACAAAAAAATATAGTATACCATCTTTCGCATAACTTCTATGTAGGAAGGTATAGTTTAGAATTTGATGGTATTGGAACTTGCTGTTTCACTATACAGCAGTGAATGATAGCCTCAGGTTCTTTTCTTTATTCCCTTTTTCTCTGTATAGTTAAATCAACTAGGATAAACGTCTTCAGACAAAATTATCTGACATCAAACAAATATTGATGTAGCTTTTAAGGTCACTTGCTGCAAGGCTGGGATTTAAAAGCAAATTAAGCTTGATGTATGCTGTTCCAAAGGTCAGTTAGAAAGGTATAGACTGCACCCATTTTATAATGTAATCTCCTGAGAGCCAAGCATATCAAATGCTATGAGAAGGCATTGTAATAATGAAAGTAATTATGGAAATTGGGAGGAAGGTAACAGGGGTTTAATTAGATCAGAACAAGCACGTTATCTGAGAGAAAAGTGTAGTGTATTAAAATTAAATTGTAACAGTTCAGGTCAGCAGTTATTTGAAACTGATAACAAACTTCATTATATTTTCAAAATGACTGTGAAACTTTACAAATAATGTTTCATTATCACTCCATCATGGCACAATTAATCAATCACATTTCACTTCAGTCTGGCTCCTCCATGGAGGTGGCTCTGTTTGCTAGACTTTCTTAAAAACAAAAGTCACGTTGGCAGACATTACTCCTGGCAGCTAGGAAATCTTGGCAGCCAGGACTTCATCAGCATGTATGCTGAAGGCTTGGGAAAGGCATAAGGGCAATGAGGCAGGCCTCCCAACTTGCTAATGCTCAAGTTGATGTCAGGGACACAAAAATTATTTAAGCATGAAACTTAAAATGTAGCAGAGTTTCTCCTTCTGGTAGTAATAGATATTTCTGTAGAGTGTCATGGCTTTCATTTCTGATCTAAATTGTTTCCAACAATAAAAGTGAGGAATCATCATTTATATTTTGGAATGCAAGGAACTTGGACAGTAACAAACTGACAGCTTCTGAAATTACTCTCATTTCAAATGAGATGCTGTTAAGTTGAAGGGGCTCAGGGAAGAAACAATGATTCAGAGCTGGTAGTGTGAAGAGCAGCTGAGGAGATGAATTAGGGGGTTCAGGAAACAGGCATGGACTCTCTGCTCCATACACAGCCTATTTTAACTCCACAGTACTCCTGTTCGACCCAGCTACTCAGCCCCGGAATTCTGAATTACAAAGAATGAGAGAAGGAATGCCTACATCTCTGTTGCTCTGCACCTTGCTCTATAATTTGTATCAGTGATCCCTGGCTGTCAAATAATAACATGCTAACTCCGTAGCAATTTAATTTCTCTGGCTGCATCCAGACGAGTGTGGCCATGTGGTATAGTGTGCCATCATGGAGATCCATTATGCCCTAGCAGCCTGTTGGTGTCACTGGGCATAACCCTGGGTAACTCAGAGGGATGGAAGACCACGAGTGTC
>NW_017728913.1:3753837-3788793 GCF_001723895.1 Crocodylus porosus
AGTCCTTCTGCTCCAGGCTCAGACGAGCCAAAACCCCCCCTTGCCCAACCTTTGTAACCCTTTCTATGGCGCCTGCAATGTCCTGTCCTTCTGGAAAGCAGGCGAGTTAAAACTGTTATCTGTGGAATGCAAGGGCACTGCTCAGAGAGAGAAAGGAGGAGGGAAAGGGGAGGAAGAGGGGGGCCAGCTGGTGGAGAATCACTGACAGTGAAACTGACCGGGGTATAAAATCCCGCTGTTGCAGGGTTAAGGGCGCAGGATTTGAGACAATACAGTCTCCCTGTGCCTTTTACTTGAGCTCAAATAAACTCTGTCTGCTTCTCCCCCCAGTGTGTTTATTTGGTGCGATGCACACCGGGCAACGAACCCAATTGTTGCCTCCCTCGGGCACTTTGTGCCGGCAACAAGCCCCTCCGCTGTCTGATGCTGCCACCAGGACCCCCTGCCAGCCTAGGCCTGGTTTGCCCCAACTCAAATTGCTGCTGTCCTGTTTACTCTGGCTCAAACTGCTCCAGAGTTTACTGCTTTGCATTAATTACATGTGTAGACATGTGGTCTGCATAGAAGTCTTAGCGGCTATGGAGGGCACTGGAACAGTTGAGGAGAACAGATCTAAACAACCATATATACTGCATGGTACACAATTAAGCTGCAAATATAAAAAAAAAATTCTGAACTCATGACTATATGCATCCCGTAACTTAACAAAAAGTAACATAGCCTATCAATGAGTTCTCGGCCTAGGGCATTTTTACTAGGGTTCCCATGTTTCCAGTTTCAAAGAGGACACCTGTGGAGGGGAGGAAGAGAAGGGTGGGAGGGACTTTATGGTTGTGGGAGGGCAGTGATATACCTGTGCCCTGCCCCTCACTCCTAAGCCACAGCCCCCTGCCAGCTCTGCTGCTACACCTCACTCGTGACCCGCAGTACCCTGCCCCCACAGACCATGCTGGTGCCCTTCACTCCCAACCCACAGCCACAGTCCCTGCTGATATCCTTCACTCCCAAACCACAGCTCCCAGCCCCACACCAGCCCTACCAGTGCCCTGAACTCCTGGCCTGTATCCCCCTGCCCACACACACACATATGCACACACTTACCTGCCTGAAGCTGCTGGGGCCTGCACACATAGCACACGATGCCCTGGCTTCCAATGACCTTTCCTGGCTGCCCCCAGCCCCAAGCATCTTTTTACTGGGGCAAGCCCCAGGAAAGCAAAGGGAGAGCAAAAACCTGGACATTTGCTGATATTTAAAAAAAAAAAAACCATCGAGAGGGAGATGGGAGAACCCAAAAAAGGACATATCTGGGAGAACCTGGATGGATGATAACCCTATTTTTACATATGTTTTGGGACTCATATGTTTAATTAAAAGCACCTGTGCATCATGTCTATCAGTGTCCCTGAGCTGAAAAATGGTGGTGGGGAACTTTGAACATGTTTTATTTCAATGCCCTGCTGCCATTTTTTCAGCAAAGGGACACACAGGGACATTAATACACATGAGACGGAAGGCTGCCGGAGCACATCAATTTCCATGCTCCATCTTAATCAAGTCTGCTCCGATTCGCTGGATTCCAGCAGCGTGGGGTAGGCTCCCCACACGTCTGTAGAAGCCCCTAGTATCTTGCTGTCTAGGTAGAAAGGTTCAGGGTTGCAGTAAAGATGGCCCCATCCTTGCATAGCCGGGCTTGAGAACGGCGAGTGTGACGGTGAGAGCATGACTCAACAGAAACCCTGCTGGCAAGTTACAGCATAAGGCTGATAGACTCTGATTAGACCCCTGTCTGTTTTTTTCTTAGCCAGAAGGAAAGAATAGAAAGCTACTAAGGGCATCTAAGAGGGAGAAAGGATGATGGTATTTAGTTTTGACAGGGAGGTAGAGCCTTGACTCCCAATGGTCGTCTTAATAAAAAATGAAATACAACATAGGTCAATAAGCATTATCTTTCCACACAGCTTAACACATTCTTTGAGAAAAAAGTAGGTTTCCTTGGTTACAGTGTCACAGTGGAATACATACTGGAAAATTCTGACAGCGTCTCTAATGGCAACTTTATAAGCTAAATATTGTTTAGTTTTTACTTGAGCCTTCACTATTTTGTGGGGTATTATCTTGTGTTGTATCTTTAGGATATTTAATACCTTTTGAAAAATTGACAATTTGCTGTTTTCTTTTAGGATTCTGGTGACTAACTTCTGCCACCTAGAGGTTAATTCAGGGAAAAAGAGCAAAATAAAACTGCTTAGTTCAAATCAGCTTAAGAAAGACTCAAAAATCAATCTAACCCAGCACCTGGCAATCTTTGCAGGTTGCAGGCCTGAATAACACAGGTCAGATCAGAGATAGATGGGCACTAGGATCTAGTCACCACTGCTGCTGCTTCTCTCCATGCAGCCTAGGGAGAGCTCCTGTGGCTGCTCTTCTCTGCATGGTGGTAGAAGCAGAGCTTCCGTGGCAGCTCTTGCAGCCAATTTCTCCTCCACTGAAGCCCCATGTATGCAGGCCAGATCAAGTGTCTCTGTAGGCCAGATCCAGCCCATAGGCCTCAGGTTGCCAGCCCCTGATATAGCCAGTTGTTCAGCAGTCCATTTTGTTCATTTATCTTTCTGCTCTATTAACGTGTGACCTTTAAAGGTTACCGGTATTTTTTATAGAAAACTGACCAGCGACACCTATGGAGAGAAAATATCAGCTTTAAAAGGCCTACTACAGGGGTTTTGAACCTTTTTTAGTCTCAGTACCCCTGGGAGCTGGGCACTGAGCTCGGGGAGGGGGGTGGCATGGGAAAGTGGGGGGGGGCAAATGCCACATGGCTAGATGCTGAGTAGGGAGGTGGGGACAGTGCGCAGGCGGCCAGAGTAGTGCTGCCTCCCAGGAGCAGGGCCAGGGCGGGGTGAGGAAGCTCACCGGGCTGGGGTGAGGGCAATGGAGCCCCTCTGCAGGGCTGGGAAGCTCACCGGGCTGGTGTGTGGTTGCAGCGGCTGCCATGTGTGAGCTTCCTCACCCCGCAGAGGGGTGCCGCTGCCCTCACCCCACCCCAGCCCTGCTCCTGGAAGGTGGCAGTGCTCCGTCCCTGCCTGCCTGCACATACCCCTTAGAACTGGTCCAAGTACCCCCATGGGTACATGCAACCCCAGTGGACAACCCCTGCCCTACTAGTTCCTGAAAGTGGGCTATCTGAATGAGAATCATCATTCCAAAGAAGACCAGTGAGTTTTTTCACAAATGTTGTTGTCTATCCTTGCATGTGTGGACATTGCGTACATCACATCATGGCAAAACCAAAATACAGATATGAATGAGCGGACCTAGAAGCACTTCAAAATGATGTCTGTTTATTCTGGTGGTAGCAATAGGTGAACATTTTCTGATCAGGATGCTAGCTAAATCATATATAACCCCAGTTATCCATTGTGCTTATGGAATGTTTTTTCACACCACCACTCATGCAGCAGAAATTTCTTGCTTTGTGGTTGCTGGGGTTTTTAAACAAGAAGTGGGGTTTAAATGTTTCATTTTGGCATGTAATCAAGGTTACTTTCTGGAGGAGAAGACTGACAACTGATTTACTGAGTGGGATCCAAATGAATGAAACCCTTGCCTTATGGCAGTTTTTCCATGACTTCAGTGAAGCCAGAACTTCACTTACTCCTACTGAGACAAAACTCCCAAAATCTGATTGGGAATCTAGTCTTAGTAAGAAGTCTACAGCAATGTCCAGTATTAAGCAAAATAACTATCCATATGGGTAGCAGAATGATGAACGTATCTCAGGAATAAAAAAACCTTCCAAAAACAAAACTCTTTATGTGAAACAGCAAAATTGAAGTAATCAAAAAAATCATAGAAAAATGATGTCATCTAGTTCAACCCCTTGTTTAAGGCATAATCTTTCCCATCAAGTATTTGCTTAACTTAAAAACTTCCAGGGATAGGGAAGTCTAGCACTTACAACCTGTGAAGTCACCTGTAGATTTATAGATAATATAATCCAGTGCATAACCACCTAACAGTTAGAAAGCTTTTCCTAAAATGCAACCTAAATTTCCCTTGTTGCAATCTCAGATTGTTTTTTCTTGTCCTGTCTCTGACAGCCAAAGAGAATAATCCATCACCATCCTCTTTATAACTGCTCTTTGGATATTTGAAGACTGCTATCAAATATTCGCCTCTTTTCTTCTTCAGACTAAATAAGCCTTTGTCTTTCAGCCTATCCTCATAAATTATGTTTTCTATATCTTTAATAATTTTCTTCTCTGCTGAACCATTTCTAATTTGGCAAGATCTCTCTTGATGTACAGTGCCCAAAATTGGACAGCCTAGTATGTAATTGTTTGTTTTGCAACAAGACCACACTGTTGATTCATTCAGCTTTTGGTGCACTCTAAACCCAGAAAAAAAAAAGATTTTTTTTTTTACAATACTGGAGTTTTGCCAGTCATTTCCCATTCTGTATTTGGGCAAATAATTGCTCTAAGTGAAGGACTTCGCACTTGTCCTTGTTGAATTTCATTTAGTTGTGAGCTATTTTTTTCTACTCCTTAGGGTGATTCTGAATTCTAATTCTTTGCTCCAAAGTGTTTGCAGCTCAACCCAGCTTGGTGTTATATGCAAATGTACTAACTGTACACTTAATCCCATCCTCCAAATTTTTAATGGTGATACTAAACAGTACCAGACTCAAGACAGACTCCCGAGGAATCCCTCTTGATACCTCCTCCAAGTTAGACATTGAGCTATTGATGACCACTCTTTGAGCACGATGATTCAACCAGTTATGGATCCACTTTGCTGTTCTGTTATCTAGACTGTATTTCTTTAGCTGACTAATGAGAATGTTACAGGAGATAATGTCAAAACCCTTGTGAAAGGTACATTGCAGCCACTACTCTACTCCCATGGACAAAGCCTATCACCTTGCCATAAAAGGAAATGAGCTTGATCAAGCATGGCTTGCTTTTGCTGAATCTGTGCGGACTGTTCCTGATCACCCTGATCTCCTCCAGCTGCTTAGAAACAGATTCCTTGATAACATGCTCTGAAGTCTTACTAGGTATCAGTCTGACAGGCCTATAGTTCTCTGGATTGCCCATCTTCTCTTTGTTAAACATTAGTACTATATTTCACTTTGCTTAACCTCCATGAGTTCTTAAAGAGAATACCCAGTGCCTCTGCAATTAATGTAGGCAGTTCCTACTCTGTGGTGCATATCATTTAAGCTCTGCTGACTTCAATACATCCAGCTTTTCTGAGAAAGTTCATCCCTGTTCTTCCACGCTGTAGGCTGCTTATCGTCTCTAACCACGCTGCCAGCTCTTCTCATCATGGGAGGGAGCAGATATTATTTGTGAAGACTAAAGAAAAACAGGCAGTAAGTATCTTAGTCCTTCCCATTCGTTAAGGGATCTTTACTTTCCTTGACCCTCTTCTTATTTCTAACATACTTACAGAGTGCTTTTTTGTTGTCTTGTGTCCATTGCTAGCTGCATATCCATTTGTGCTTTGGCCTTCCTGATTTTCTCCCTCCATGCCATTGTGATACTCTTATAATCATCTTTACTACCATGGCCACCTCCCCATTTGTTGTAAGATTCTTTTTTGACTTTCAACTCACTGAAAACTTTGGTGTTTAATCAGGCCAGTCTCTTGCTGCACTTTCTATCTTTCCTTCACATAAGGACAGCTGTCTGTTATGTCCTCAATCTGGCCTCCTTAAGGTACAACTAGCTCTCCTGGACTCCTTTTCCTTTTACATTTGCCTCTCATGAAATCCTATCCACCAGTTCCCTGAGTCTGTTAATGTCTACTTGTCTGAAGTCCAGCATCTTTTTGCTGTTCTCCTTCCTTCCCTTAGGATCTTTATCTCCACCATTTCCTTACCACTCACCCAAGTTGCTTTCCATCTTCATATTCTCAACCACTTCAACCTTGTTGTAAGCAGCAGATTGAGAAGAGCTTCCTCCTTTATTCCTGGGCTGTCTGTGCACTGCTGTATTACTATCTCATCAGATGTTATGGTAATTAATGTCCCCTAGCAGCACTTGGTCCTGTGAACTGGATACTCTGGTTAGTTGTGTTTAATATATTGTCTTTTAATTTACTCTTGTCCAAAGAAGAAGTATACATTTATATTGCCAAGACTCATAATAAAGAGGCATGAGATGGAAATATTAATAGCTCTGCTCATTCACATTTGGCTTCATAGAACGTTTGCTAAGTAACTACACTAAATAACTAAGTATCTTCTAATTAATTTGGATGTAAGAATGTGACCATGAACATGGAACAATACCAGTTATGTATAAAGGGCTTGGCCTGTAGTGTTTTAGGAACATTCCGTATTCCTTCTGTTCACTACTGTATAGTTCCCCATATGATTATGAGGGGTTAATTCAGGCAGGGATTACTTGCATGTGCACAAGAAAGAGGACAGTATTTTCAAATAGCTCAGCATAGTTCAAACAAATCACTTAGGTAATTTATGTCCACCAACAGTGAATTGAACAGGTTGATTTGGCACAGGGGGCAGGTTGTTGGTTCTAGCCATGGGAAAAATTAGCTCTGGATCAAAGAACACTGGGTGGATAAAAGGACAGTCATTGAAAGGTGGGGAGAAGGAAGAAGATGACTTCTAAGGAGTGGACTGAACCCCAGCCCCAGAGACAAAGGTGAGATTAAATAGGGCTACCTCCGCCTTCATGTCTGATTAAGCATATATAGGTTTTTACAGTGATGTGTAATTACTAATTACAGTAATTTTTCTTTTATGCCTCAGTGTGTTCCTATTAAGATTTAACAAGACTTTATTTTGAAAAGGCTACTTTTGGGTCTGTCACTGTATTCACCACTGGTCAGAGCTCCCAAAGGCAAAACTTGCAGGGTCCGAGCCAAGAAAGAAATCATAGCTGATACACAGGGTAATGTTGCCTAAGGACCTAGTCTAAGAGTAGGAGAATCCTGGAAATCTAGGCTAGAAGAGGTGAAGGTAATAGACTCTGTGCACTGAGAGACCAGAGAAGGTCAAATATGCAACTAACCCTGAACCATGACAAATACATGCAAAAAACACACAAGAGACTTTTCCCCTAAGTTTCCAAGCACAGTACAGTTGGAAATATATTCTACTTCAGAAGAAAATATATATTCATTACTTAGAAGCAGTAGTTAATGTGATGAAGGGAATTTGTGACTTCTCTATACACAGGTACACCAAATCCACAGACCCAGTTCTGGGCAGCCCTATCCTAAAGCATGAGAACAAAGTGGAATAGCTGTGTACTTGTTATAGCTGCTATACTCGGAAAGCAAGCAAGTTCTTTTCTTCTGTCAAAAAAGATACAAATACAACCCAATATTATTTTGCTTCTGTTGACTTGCCAACTGCCCTTGCTCTCAGAGCAAGCCTTCCTTTTGTAGCCATGTATTTCCCTTTTTGTACTCGTCTTTCCAATCCTTGCGTGACATCACTTAGAACTTGTTTTCTTTTTTTCCCCTTTCCTGGGAGTTCCTGCATGCCCTGTAATATTTTAGTATTTAAAGGTGTGTATCAAAACCCACGCTCCTGCTTCTTACCTGCACTTTCAGAGCTTTTGCTTGACTTCTTACCTTCTGCCTCCAAGTTAGTATCTTGAAGGGCATGTCTTCCAAACCTTGCTCTTGCTCCTGCCCACTTTTCTGCTTGCCTTTTATTTGTGTTGCTCCCAAACCATCCCACCCCACTCTACCCATCCACACAAGTAGTATGGCCATGGATTATGGAATTAAAAAAAATAAAAATCGACAAACTTTCCTACTGAATATCTCCTGTCCTTTTATTTATTTATTTTATATATATATATATAACAACTTTATTTATTTATTTTTTGTATTTCTCAGATGCACCAGAGATGCAGTCCCTGCTGCAGATAGGTAAAGGGAGCTTTGGGTGGATGGAAGTCACAGTGACTTTCGCAGCCGCTCTGGCTGCTGCTCTCGAGCTAGCACTAGGGGCCGGCCGAGGCACAGAAGAAGCGAAGCAGCCGCAGCTGCCTCCCGGAACCTCAGAGGCTGCCTGGAGAGCGGCTGCGTGTGGAGCCGAGAGGGGCGAAGGAGGGACCAGTTCCGGCTTCCGCACACGCATTACCGGGGACGAAGCCGGGCGGCTGGCGGAGGCGCGGAGCCAGGTGAGGGAAGCGCAGGGGCTGGGAGCAGCCGAGCGAGGGCAGCGGCGATGGGACGTTGGGCTCCGCGGCGTTCGGCGCGGGAACGGGAGGCTCTTCTCGCCTCCCCCCCGGGCCATGGCGAGGGGTTGCAGCGTCTGCAAATGTAACCAGCACCCACCTTAACTTTCCTGGCTTCTTTAATGCTCAGTCCGCAGTTCCTGGCAACTTCCCAGCGGGGCCTCCTTACAATTTCCAAATCCCTCCCCCCTTTAATCCACCACAGGAACTCGATATGAGGAGTGGGTTTGTTTGAAAATAAAAATAGTAGTAGCTTAAGCAGTGGTTCAGGCCTTACCCCCCAAATGGCGCCACTGCTTAGGGAAGCCAAATTTCAGGGATTTTGCTCTCACCTGCTCCAGATCCACTATACAGACAATCCCTCTTGAGATCTCACTAGTCTGGAAAAGGAGCCAGTGCAACAGGGGGTGATTTATTAAGCTCCAGGTAAATCATCAACATCTGCCCTGGTTTTCAAAAAAATCTGTCCTGGTTCTCAGTTGGTGTCACATTCCTGAGGCAGCTCTTTATTTGTTTTGCCCGCCCTGCTGTGTTGCGCTCAGTCTGTATAGGAAAGACACCGGATAGTTGACCGTGTGACAAGCTGCCATTTGAGGCTGCACCTAGGAGCAGGGAAAGGTTTCCAACGCTACTAGCAGTGGCGACCGTTTCTAACTCGCACCAATAGCCTCCATTGCTTGTTCCATTTAGCAGGCAAGCTCATTTAGGATGCTGCTGTTGCCTTCCAGAGGTCAGTGGCTTGGTTGAGCTGGGATGAAATACCTGGGGTAAAAATCTTCAGAAAATAATATGCTGAAGTACTGCTTGGTGGAATAAAGCCCTAAACACAGCTGATGGTGCGTGCTCAAACAGTTTTCATGGTTAGTCTAATAACACAGAAAGGATGGGAATGCTGGGAAGTTTTCTTTATTGGCAGCAGATGGGATTTCTATGTGCTGTGGGGAAACAAGCAGCTAATGACCATATAGCCATCGTACCACTCCAATAAAAGGGAAGCAGGCCCCTGAGAGACTTAGCTGCGGATATCTTGAACAGATTTAGTCCATGAAGAGTGAGCCATTTAGATAATGAAGCTCGTAGGGCACTACATACTATCATGCAGCACAATAAATAATAACAAGTGCAAAATCATTATACTGAATAATACAAATGCCAAGTAGCATGAGTTCAGTGATTTCATAATTACAACAGTACAGTAATTGCATAAAAAGTTTGCAAAAAGTGATTCATGTAACTGTCTGGCATCAAATGTTTCTGAAAATATGGGCCTGGTGAACTCTCTGGGCAACTCCATTTTGGCTTAGTTCTGGAGTGCAGTTGTAACTGCTCATAAGTCTCTTGGGGGTGGAGGGCAGAGGGGGCATGCATGTGGATCAGGAGGACCCATTTCAGGCATTTAGACTTGGACTTAGCAACTGCAAGAACTTTGATCTTTCTCTGGAGGAAGACAATTTATTTTGTATGTTTGTGTGTGTGTGTGTGTGTGTGTGTGTGTGTAAGCACAGTCTTGTAGTATCTCAAATATATGGTTTCTTACAGCTGTTCACTATAGTCAAAATCATATCGTGGTTTAGAACAACTGTCATCACCGGCCAAAACGAAGGGAATAAAGTGATCAAAATAGGCCACTGGGAGTTCTGCTGTTATGATCCTCTTCATATGTGCCACAGGTTTCCCAGGATTTTGGGGCCAAATGGATAGAGCCAGACACATAACACAACTTATGCCTGTGTGATGAGATTTGGCAGCATCTAGGCACCAAATATTGTGTATGCATTTTGCATGAAACAGTTGCTGGATAAAACGCCTGAATGGTCTTAGGAGCAGTAACAGGAAGACAGGATTCCTCTTTGCCAGGGCCCTAAGCCGCTAGGCTACACAGGCATGTCTACATAGACTTGCTCTCTCTAGTCTAGTCCAATGGATCCTGAATTCTCACCTGCACAATGGAACAGCTTTGGTGGGAAGAAAGGGGACTTTCCCCATTAGGAGTGCACCAATAGAGGTTTTTTGAGCTGATACTGATGGCCGATTTTTAAGGAGCTGTATTGGCTGATACTGATTAGGTTTCCATATGCAGCTGGGCAGGTTGGAGACCAGGGTCAGGTGTGGAGGAAAGGGGGGGCAGATTGCGGCCCCTGCAGTGAGGGAGGGAGTGGGGCAGGGGCAGGCGCTGCTTGGGCAGGGTGCAGGACACAGCCATGAGCAGCTTGTCTGAGTAAGGCGGGGGCAGGGGGGAAGCACCTCCTGCCCTGCATGTACCCCGGGAGGTCACAGGGTGTGTGTGCCCCCAGATTTGCATGTGGGGTGGGGCAGGCTCTGTATTAGGCTCTTCCCGGGGTGGGGGGCTGGGCTGGGCTGGGCTCTGCTCAGTGTGGCCAGTTGTGATGCTGGGAGAGAGTTATGGGGGGCTGCATCCACCCCAAAATTTGCCATAGCCCCCTTCCCCCATTCCAGCACTGCTGCTGCGCAGCCTGGCCCAGCCTCCCCCAGGAAGAGCCCAGTGCAGCCCCTGGCCTGAGCCTGCCCCACACCGCATGCAGATCTGGGGGTGCACGGCCTCCATGCCTTCCCAGGGTGCATGTAGGGCAGGAGCTGCCCTCCCTGCATCCTCCGCATGAGCTGCTTGTGGCTCCATCCTGTCCCACCCCAGCTGAGCAGTACCTGCTCCAGCCACACTCCTTCCCTCGCTATGGGGGTCTTGATCTGCTCCTTGAAGGCTTCTGCCAGCAGGACTACTATCACAGCAGTGGCCGAAGAGGTCTTTCTACATTTGGAGGCCTGGCCACTGTAACTTTGCTGCCGTGGCTACAGCAGCCCCAAGTAGACAAGCTGAGACATAAGATGGATATAGACAAGAAAAGTGATCACAGTGAGAGAGCAGGTCAGCATGACTGGCAGTGTGTTGGTGTTTATTATTTGTTGCACGGTGCTTGAAAGGGTTGTTTGATTTGGTTTGATTTATTAAACCCAACCTTTTTTTTCCCCCCCATTTACTTCAGCTTTCTTAAAAATCCCATTTTAAGCATTTGTCACTTCCTGCATATTCAAATGTTATTGAAATGTAAAGTTTTTCATTCAAAAGTATCATTGGAATGCCTCTGAATATGAAGTAAAAAATGAGAAATTTATGTACAAATACTAAACAGTCATTGTTATTGTTAAAATCAGCATTGAAGCAGGGAAAAAAATTAGTCTACAATCTGATATTGGGCTCCGGAGATCATAAATGTCATTCTGCAGAATAATGATAGTTGCCAGCAGGCGGCTCAGCAGTACAGTTCTGAGTACAAAATCTGACACTCTAATTCAATTTAAATGTGGTGGAAATGCTAACGGGTGAACAAATGGATTTATGTAGGCTATCAGAAAGCAGATTTTAATATTTATTCAAGATAATGTAGTGCTTCTGTTATTGGGGGAAGATAAAAATTATCATCTGGGGTAGAAAAGTCTAAGTTACTAAACTCTTTATCCCACTGTGCTGGGAAATGTATGGCAGAACACTTCTTTCCTAGAGTTGAACACACCAAACCTCCAACTGCTTATTAATTTGCTTAAATTTAAGCATATTAGCAGCACCACTGACTTTACTGGGGCTCAGCATAGGCAGACTGGTTCACTCTTGTATAGTGAATTTCTCTCTCAGTTTTGAAAAAAAAGAATCCCTCTACAATGACTTCTAATAGTCACAGGATTTAAATCAGTTTCTTAAAATTAATTCCAAATAGACCAAAAACAAGAAGAAAAAGAACCATGTAAAGAGTAAAGGTTGTTTACCTGTAGGGAGCAAAAAAAGAAAGTTATTTTGTTATAAAAAATAAGCCCACTGAGTTTAGGTGGAGGTAGGTGCCTAAATGGCTGCTCTGGGTTATTCCTGACCATTCAGAGTAGGACAAGTCTAGTTACTTATCTTGGGACTTTTCCAGGCCAGAATAGACTTAAGGTATCCAGACATCCTAACAGTTTAATAACTGTTGTTTGGAGTAGAAGAGGGTTAGAGGAAAGTAGGGGCAGAGGGGATCTCATGAGGTCATCTAGTCCAGGCCCCTGCTCAAGGCCAGATCATCCCTGCCTAAACCATCCCAGCCAAGTATCTATTCAACCTACTTCTGCTGATTCCCAGGAGTGGAGATTCCCTAGCTTCTCAAGGGAGCCCATCCCAATGCTTGTTTCACCCTTAAAATCAGAAAGTTCCCCCTCATCTTCAAACTTAATTCCCTCTACTGCAGCTTGAATCCATTGCACCGAGGCCTGTCCCCTATGACTCCAGTGGTTAAATCTCCATGCATGTTCAAACCTTTCTTAACTCAGTGAACAGAAAACAACATGAGGCTTTACCAGCGCTGAAAAGAGCAGAAGAATCCTTCGATTTGCAAAAGATACTCCTGTTAATACTGGTTAGAATGCTCTTAGGCTATTTAGCAACAAGAGCAGAGCACACTGTTGACTCATATCAATTTATTGTCTATTGTAATCCATAGGGGTTTTTTGGCAGTACTGCACCTAACCAGTTGTTCTTTGTGCATGTAGGGCCATCCCTAGGGGGCGTGAATCAGGGCAACTGCCCTGGGCCCTGTGGAGCAGTAGTGGTGTGGAGCCGGGCAGAGCAGTGGCTCCACATCAGCTGCTTGCTACTCTCCCTCCTCCCGACACGGCTGCCAGTGGTGATGGTAGCTTCTTTGGGTCTGGGATCTGAGCGGGGGCCCACAAGGGCTGATTTGCACCCTGCTCGGGTTGCCTCTGTGTACATGCAGTCATTCTATCCCAAGTGCAACATTTGTTCTTGTTGAATTTCATTTGATTATTTGCAGACCATTTTTCCATTCTGTCCAAGTCATTTGGGATTCTAGGCCTGTCCTTCAAGTCTCTGCAACTCCCCCAACCCCAAGTGACTGTGGTCCCCTGGGAAGCCTGGCTTGATACCTCCTTCCAGCTAGACACTGAGCCACTGAGATCTACTCATGAGTATGATTGGTACAGCCAGTTATGTATCCACCTTGCAGTGTGCTAATCTAGTCTGTATTTCCTTAGTTCAGGGGGAGGCAACCTCTGGCACGTGTGTCAGGGTGTGGCACACAAAGGTATTTTGCTTGGCACCTTTGCCTTGGGGCAGATAGTGCAAGGGGGCCAGCCTTTGTTGTGGCAGTGCAGCCCTAGCCCCTTCCCTGCTGTCCGCCTTGAAACACGCATACACACCTACCACCAGCAGTGAGCTGCGCCAGGGCTCTGTGGATCCTGGTATGGCTGCTTGCAGGCTGCCTGCTGCAAGCAGCCCAGGCTCCATGATGGGTGGCAGGGGCCTGCCCAGAGCCTGGGCCAGCTGTGGGTAGGCCATCAGGAGGCTGCAAGTGGTTGTGCTGGGGTCCACAGAGCCCTGGCCCAGCTCGTTGATGGAGGGAGGTCCACACATGCCTCGGGGTGGTCAGCGGGGAAGGGACTGGAGCAGCACTGCCACAACAAAGATAGGGCCCCTTGTGGTTCCCCTGCAGACCACCCCCAGCATTACAAGTCAAGGTTGTGGGTCTTTTGACACTCTGTGCAAAAAGGTTGCCAACCCCTGCTTTAACTTGTTAATGAAAATGTGATAGGCAACAGCCTTGCTAAAGTCAAGGTATATCACATTTACTGCTGTTCTCCTGTCCACAGAGCCTGTCATCTTATCATAGATAGAAATCAGGTTGTTCAGGCATGATTTGCTCTCAGTGAATCCATGCTGACTGTTCCTGATCACCCTGTTCTCCTCTAGGTGCGTTACAACTGATTCCTTGAAAACCTGCTCCATGATCTTCCAGGTATAGAGGTCAGGCTGACTGGTCTATAGTTCCCTGGATCCTCCTTCTTCCCATTCTTAAAGATGGCCATGGGTTCTCAAAGAGATAGACAGTGGCTCTGAAATCACTCCAGCTAATTCCTTCAGCACCCTTAGATCCAGCTCTGCTGACTTGAAAGCAACTAGCTTCTTTAAGTAATCTCTAACTTGTTCTTCTACTATTTTAGACTGTCTTCTTCCCCTCTTTGCTGCAAACTGCACTCAACATCTGGTAGCTACCCTTATTTGTGAAGACTGAAGTAAAATATTATTCTATGTCTTCATTAACTATCTGGAAGATGGCATGGGGTGCACTCTCAGGAAGTTCTCAGATGACACCAAGCTGGAGGGGAGGAGAGAGTAGTAGTTACGTTGGATGGTAGGGCTAGGATTCAGAGTAACCTGGACAAATTGGAAGATTGGGCAAAAATCTCATGAGGTCCAACAAGGACAAATGCAAAGTCCTGCACTTAGGATGGAAGAATACTATGCACTAGTACAGGTTTGAAATCAGATGGCTAAGTAGCAGCTCAGCAGAAAAGGATGAGGTTACAGTGGATAATAAGCTGGGTATGAGTCAACAGCGTGCCCTTGTTGCCAGGAAGGCTACCAGCATACTGGGCTGCATTAGTACGAGTGTTGCCAGCATATCAAGGGAACTGATAATTTCCCTCTATTCAGTGCTGGTGAGGCCACATCTGGAGCACTGTCTCCAGTGCTGGCCCCCCCCACTACAGAAAGGATGTCCAGTGGAGGGCAATGCAAATGGTGAGGGGGCTGAGGGACATGATTTATGAGGAGAGGTTGAGGGACCTGGGTTTATTTAGTCTGCAGAAGAGAAGACTGAGGAGGGATTTGATAGGAGCCTTTACCTACCTGTAGGGTGGTTCCAAAGAGGATGGAGCTAAACTTCTCACTGGTGGGAGATGACAGAACAAGGAGCAATGGTTTCAAGTTGCAGCAAGGGAAGTTTTAGGATGGATATTGGGGGAAAAAACCCTCCTTCACGAGAAAGGTGGTGAAGCACTGGAACAAGTTATCCACAGAGGTGGTAGAATTTCCATCCTTGGAGGCTTTTAAAGGCCCAGCTTGACAAATCCCTGTCTGAAATGATCTAGTTGAGGATGGTCCTGCTTTGAGCAGGGGGCTGGACTAGATGACCTCCCGAGTCCTTTCCAACCCTAATTTTCTGTGATTCAAAAAAAAAAAAAGCATTAATTACTTCAGCCTTCTCTGTGTCATCTGTAACTAGATTGCTTTCTGCATTCAGTAAAGCACCTATGGTTTCTTTGGTCTTCCTCTTACTTTTAACATACATGTAGAATCCCTGTTATTGCCTTTTTTTGTGTCCCTTGCCAGTTGCTTATCAAATTGTGCCTTGTCTTTCCTAATTTTCATTCTGCATGCTGTTCCCTAGTACTATGATCACATTTCTACTTTTTTTATAGCATTCCTTTTTTGAGATTCAGTTCACTTGAGAGATTGATGCCTAGCCAGGCTGGCCATCTGTTTCACTTCTCATTCTTTTATTTCACTGGGATGGCTTGCTCCTGTGCCCTTTATAGGGCCTGGAAGAAAGAGGATCCTGGGAACTACAGACCAGTCAGCCAAACCTGTATACCTAGAAAGATTGTGAAGCAGGTCTTCAAGGAATCTATTGTGAAGCCCCTAGAATTGAACAAGATGATCAGGAAAAGTCAGCATGGATTCACCAGGAGTAAATCATGCCCAACCAATCTGATTTCATTGTAGGATAATGTGATAGGCTTTATGGATGAGGGAGAGCAGAAGATTTCATAGATTTCATAGACATTAGGGCTGGAAGGGACCTTGGGAGATCATCGAGTCCAGCCCCCTGCCCAAAGGGCAGTAAGTCAGCTGGGGTCATAGGATCCCAGCAAGATAAGCATCCAAGATGTGATATATCTTGACTTTAGCAAGGTTTTTGACACTGTATGACACTATCATTAACAAGCTAAGGAAATACAGATTAGATAAAAATACTATAAGGTAACTGGTTGGATCCTTGTACTCAGCAAGTAGTCCTCAATGGCTCAATATCTACTTGGGACTCCTCAAGTGGAGATGTCCAGGGGTGTGTCCTGGGCCCAGTATTATTCAACACCTTCATTTAATGACTTGGATTGCAGGTGAGACTGAGTTGGGTGGAATTGTGGACAGTCCAGAGGGCAGGGCTAGGATCCACAGTGACCTGGATAGATAGAGAAGTGGTCCATGATCAATGAGATGAGATTCAACAAGAAGTGCAAGGTCCTATACTTGGGATAGAATGATTGCATGTACAAATACAGACTGGGGAATGACTGGCTAGATTGAAGTACTGCAGAGAAGGACATGCAGGGTTATGATGACCAGAGTTGAATATAAGCAAGTGTGTTCATGCTGAAAAAAAGTCAACATCATTCTGGGTTGTATTAACAGGAGTGTCACTTGTAAATCAAGGGAAGTGATTGTTCCATTCCCTTCAGCACTGGTGACGCCTCACCTGGAGTACCGGGTTCAGTTTTGGGCCCCACAATTCAAGAAGGATGTGGACAGTTTGGAAAGAGTTTGACACAAAAATAATTAGGGGCCTCAAAGGCAAGACTTTTGAGGAAAAGCTGAAAGAACTAGGGTTAATTAGCCTGGAGGAAAAGCCTGAGGGGAGTATAGAGTATATACCTGGAGGCTGAGTATAGAGAGGATGGAGATGGGCTCTTCTCTCTGTGGATCTGTGGGATAGGACTAGGAACAATAAATTCAAGCTGCAGAAGGGGAATTTTAGGCTGAGATTAGGAGGAACTTTCTGACTACAACTGGTCAGGTATTGAAACAGGTTACCTAGAGAATGTCCGTTGCTGGAAACTTTGAAAAACAGATTAGACAGACACTTAACTAGGATGGTTTAGTCAGGGATGATTCTGCCTTGAGCAGGGGCTGGACTAGATGACCTTATGAGGTCCCTTCCAGCCCTACTTTCTCTGATCCCATGAAATGTGTATGTACATATTGTGCACGTGTACATCTCTCCACCCATCTATCTAAATATTTGTTTCTTAGAGAACGTGAAAAATGCCTAAAAAGAAGACTGGTGCACGCAAGAAAGCTGAGAATCGTCGAGAGCGTGAAAAGCAGATAAGAGCTTCCAAAGGCAACATCGATTTAGCTAAACATCCTTGTAATGCCTCAATGGTAAAGTAATTAGAATAGTCTCTGATATCAGGTTTTACATTTTTGTAAACCATCGATAAAATTTATGTTGACTAAATTAAATTAGAAAGTCAGTGCTTTTATACCAGGTATGCTCAGCCTGTAGCCAGTGGGCTAGATCCAGCCCCTTGAACCATATCATCCATCCCCTGGGGCTGCTGGATTGGGGTGGTACATAGTATGAGGCTGGATTAGGTCAGCGTAGGATTTGGCCTATGGACTGACCCGGTGCCAGTCATCTAGCCATGGGGCCAGAAGTTTGGGCACCATTGCTTTATGTTATTGTTTGTTTAATAATTGTATTTATATAAGAATGTCAATTGAAGAGTGTGTTACCAAATCGGGATCAATTAATTCAGACTCAGTTAAAAAAGCTGTACATTATGTATGTTTTGTGTGTGGGGAAAAAATAACAATCTATTCTTTTAATTTTGCAGGAGTGTGATAAATGTCAAAGGTAAGTAAACTTGCTTTTTGTTTTATAACCAGCATTTTGGCCTTAGTTACACTTCGAAATAGTAATACTATTTCATTTTTTCCCCATGTGACAAGACGACAGAAGAACAGAGCCTTTTGCTACTTCTGTAGCTCTGTCCAGAAGTTGCCTATTTGTGCACAATGTGGTGAGTTTAAATGGCAAAAGGAAATACACTGCTTATCCTGATTTTTTTTTTTTTGTGCTGTTAATTCCCTTTTATTTTATCTATGGTTCTTGTAAAGCAATTTTATTAAGAACCAATCTATTGTACTGGCTGAGATGCACCCTTTGGGGCTTGATATTGCTAACTTTTGTGCGTATCGCTTGACCCTGTTGGCCTCAGCTGGTTTTTCGGTATTGGATCTTTGGTTTGTCTTTGATAGTTACCCCATAGAAAATGCTTTTTTTGGGTGTTTGTTATGACAAAATAAATGGCACTGGGATTTGGCTCTGAGCCCAAAGTTACTAAAGCAACCAACTGCCAAAAAGCTGCTCTTTAAACTGGGAAGAATTGCATCTTTTTATGACAACTTTATGGTTGCTGATCATTTCTTATTATACATTAAATCAGTAGTATATTATTTACCATGTGTGTTGATACTGTCCGACTTGCTCTGAACAACCTATAGGTACACAGAAGGTCTGATCCAAATTTGTTCAAAGTCCCTGGAAAGACTTCCATTGCCATCATTGGGCCTTGGATCATACACAAAATCTTGTTTAAATTGCTGCTTGCTTAAAATATGAGCTGATGGGTTATACTTGCAAATTAATGTTGCTTCCTGTTTTAACAAGGTTTCACATATTTTTCTGTCTGTCATAAAGTGGCTTGAATATTTCTGGTTTGATATTCAATGACTTCTTTAGAGCTGCAGATGCTGAACACTTCTGAAAATTAGGCCATTAGTATATAACGACATTCCGTCATATATCAGAATTTGCAAACCTCCGTTGTGTCATATGCTAAAGCAGAGAAAATGCATTTTTTATTTTTCTGGTATATTATGTGTTGTAAATTGACTGCAGCTGGTTGAATTTATCTTGATCTGTAAAATGTTTATGGAGAAAAAGTATTTCTAATAATAGTCTACAAAAAGCCATCAGCTTCCAGGATTTTCCAGCATAAAGACTTATCAGAATGGTCTGGTACTCAATTGTCACCACTTGGGAGAAGGTAGCCACCCCTAAGATTAGGTTGCTTATAAAACAGTCTATGGATCTTTTTTAATATTAGCACCTCCTTCCTTTGCAGCAGGCGTCTGAAATTTGACAGAACCAAAGCACTAGGATTAAAACCATACCTTTCATTTGTCCCGTGACATTCCTTTCAGGTTTGGCTGACACACACATCGTTGCAAATGACCATTACTTCTCCATCACTTGTGTTGCACTGGGAAATGTTGGTAGCCTGCCAAAACAGTAGCCAAGTGCAGACACTGAAGCTGGGCTGAGACTGTGACCACATGGCCCCTAACACAATGAATTGTGGTGGCAATCACAGCAGCAGTTGCAGCATTGGTGGAGGAACTGGTCTATCCTGTGAAAACTGCTCCAGTTCCTTAGCAGCATCACCTAGGGCAGAAACTTCTCTGGACTTCTAGAAGGAGAGAGAGGACTAGGCTGGAGAGAGATCAGCCACCTTTCTGTACCAAGCACCTAGCAACCAGTGGTACTTCCTACTGGCAGCTAATCTCTGGAAGTCAAGTACTGTAGGACTCTGATGGTGATGCATAATGGGGATAGAATTTGACTGATTTGATTTTTGATTTCTGCACCATGCTACCAAAAGGGGGCTCAGGATGGTTCATAGGAGAGAACAAAATAAAAGCTGACAGAATGTTAGAACCACCTATAGAGCCACTCCCTAAAATAAATAAATAAATAAATAAAATCCCAATTTAACCTTGTCTCCTAAGCGCCTGCTCAAATGGGAAGGTCTCATAGCATATTTGGAAAATGTCCAGCCTTGGATTCTGACAGGCCTCAAAGTAATAGTGTCCTAGAGCTGAAGGGCAACTGCTGAGAATAACCTACCACTGTTTTGCCAAGTGAATTTAGCACATTCATGGTACTTGGAGTTGGTTGCTCTTGGCTGACGTTAGGGTCATGATAGAATTTGGCCATATACACACTTTTAAAGGCCAATAGACCAAGTAGAGCTATACTGGCAGTCTTGTTATACGGACACAAAGCATACACTAGCAGTACAATTTTCTGGGCAGCAGAGCTTAAACTAGTTTCTCCAACAGAAAAGTCTGTGCTAACAGAAGGACATTTGTGCAAACATACTAGGTCTGTTGTCATACTATAACTGCAAACATACTAGGTCTGCTTGCAGAATAGTTATATGCCTCTGGGCTGGAGGTGAAAAACATCACACCTTTGACTCACCTAGTAGCAACTGGAAGTTTGATCCAAGCCTTTAGTTCTATTCTTTTTCAGTGGAATGCTATGATATTACATACCAAAAAACATGCGTGTTATTTAGGTTGCAGAGTCGTTAAATGCCAGATTACTGGTTGCCTGTGAAACACTAATTACCCTCTTGTAGATATGCATTATAGCACTGTCTTGTATACATGGTCATGTATTATTTTTTTCTGCAGGACCCCTATCTTATTTGTTACTCAGGATGGTCACATAATGAAGGGGCAGAATTAATGTTTCATGGTCAACGCTAAATGTAGCACTTTCTCACTTGATTTGCTATGCTCTGCAGTCTAGCTGTTTAAGTATGATAATAAATATGAATAAAGTTGGTTTTTGGATGTCATTTTATGATCTGTGAGATGTTAACCATATGCTCAGCTTGCTACAAAACATGGTGTAAGATAAAATTCCCTGCCCTTGGTTAGTCGCAAGTGTGTGGTGAAAAATATATGGTCTTAAATGCTTAATAAGAAAAAACACTTTCCCTAGAGAAGCGAAGGGATGTGTTGTATAGTGTTTGGTGTTTATAGGTTTTTGGCATGTTCTTTACCCTACGTGTATTTAAGAAATTGTTTGCTTGAATTCCCTATTTTTGGCTGTTACTACATTGTCATTCTCTTTTTTTCTAAATAATTTTGTTTGTCTTTTTAATAGGCAAAACAAAGTGCATGATGAAGTCTTCAGATTGTGTCATAAAACATGCTGGTGTATATAGTACTGGCCTTGCAATGGTGGTATGTATACCAAGCCATTCCATCTTTTGGAATAAGTGAAATATGCAGATTGCTACAGAAAAATATCTGACTTTTTTTCTAAAGGGTAATATAAGATCACAACACAAGGTGTTCTTCTCAACACATGGTAGTACATTGCTTTTTCATAAGACTGCATACTTAACAAATGATATTTTAGGCTCAGATCCTACAAAGTGTTATACTTGAGTATCTTTACATATGTAAATACCTGTTGAACTCAATGGGATTATTCACATGTGTAAAGCTAAAACTTATCATTTGGGTCAACCAGGGTAGGGCCTTAATAATTAAACATAAGTTCCACAATTCATTAAAGCATTACAAATTTAGAGTAACTCCCCTGAAATCAACAGAAGTACAGTGCAATAACCGAGCAGTATTTTTACCTTAACGAATATTTACAGTGACTACAGTAATTTGTTTTTCTTATTCTACTCCTTACATGTCGATGATACAAAAGTTGCTTACAGACATAACCCCCCCCCCCCCAAAACTGGTGCTTTACTTTAAATTCTACACAGCCCCATGCTGAACCCAGCACATGTCCAGAAAAGGCATCGTGTTAATTGGACCTGGCTCACCCAACATCAGCATAGATTGGGTGCTTTCATTGGGGCTTTTTAGCTCCTAGCTGATTCAACCAGCTATTAGATACAAGTGCCAAAAAAGCCCCACTGAATCACCTGATCTATACACATGCTGCAGAGCCAGATCAAACTAACATCCTGTTTTATCCAGTAAAGTGTGTTTTTTTTCCCTGCCCCACCCCCACCTGTCAGCATGCAGACACTTCAAAATAAAACCATTTGTTTAAATGTGAATGTTGCCAGAGGAGTTGAAAAGGTGAAACAGTTGGGAAAAGCTGTGATTATAGAAAATTAAATTAAATGTGTCTCCCTTATTTAATGGACTTTTTGCAATAGTACCACTCTGCTTTAAATACAATAGTTCATTCCATTGATTTTGTAAACTCCACAAGTTTGACTGTATATTCCATTACACTATTTTAATATGGATGTCACTCTGTGGAAGCCATATGTACACAGTTTATTGAATATTTTTATGGGAATTAGGGACATTTTAGTCTGTTAAATGCTACATTTAAAATGTACTGTGATGTGCTATTCTGCATGTACTGCTATAATTTTAATTTAAATGAATTTAATTTGGTCTTTCTCCTAAGTTACATCTGTCTTTTGCATTACTTGACATAACTGCACCAATAAGTTATCTGGGAGAATATTGGTTTTCATTCATGAGTCAAGATATAAAAAGAAAACAGCAGCAAACCTAAGTCTTGTAGACATAAATGTTAAGAACATAATAGCTGAATGTTGAAATGACTTAATTGGCAAACTCATGCTTTTCTAGCTATTGGGGAGAAAAAGCAAGACACAACAACCTCCCCTCCCCTTTGGCTTTCCCCCAGATTATACCCACCATACCTTGCAATGAACCTGCTAATATTCAGAATGGGATATAGGCACAGAAACCAAAATTAGTTTTGGTTATGAGGGAAGGTGAAAGATGTTGTCTTTCTATACTGCAGGGTGCTATCTGTGACTTCTGTGAAGCTTGGGTGTGCCATGGCAGGAAGTGTCTCAGTACACATGCTTGTATCTGCCCTCTTGCGGATGCAGAATGCATTGAATGTGAAAGAGGTGTCTGGGATCATGGTAAGTTGCTTAAGTCTGAAAATAAGAAAACCATAACTTATTGGTTCTGTTGTTTAGATTACACATGGCAGTTTACTTTCTCAGACCACTTCACAAATACAAACTCATCTTTCCCACACACCTGGGAAACAACTTATTTGTAAAAAGGGAAGGATGCTGAGCTAACTGCGGGAAGTTGAATTGCTTGCCCAAGAGCATATAAGTAATGAGGGTCTAATTACAGCAGAGGAGAGTTTATATAGTCTACTTAGACATTTATACTGAATTCAACACTGAATGCCTTGTCCAGAATTACATCACTCCAACAAGTAGCAAAAATGTGGCTGTCTTGGTGGTTCACTTCTTTCCTTCCATAGTATTTTGTTTCTCTTGGCTTCTAGCCATCTGATCAAACCACAGCAACTTTCAGGTGTGGAGGTACTGTAGAGGGTCTATTCCTACCTAAAACATTTTGGGGGAGAAGTAGCGGCCCCAAAGTGGAGAGAGGCTGCTCAAAAATGGTCAAATCCAACAATTTTTCAGCTGTAAATCAACCCCAAACACTTGAAGAATAGAACTACTGGCCATGTTCATTGCTTCACGTCTATGTTGTCTTGTATTGTTATGATATTTAGTATTTTCAGTGTGAAGCTAGGGGACAGTGTTTAATGTAGGATTTCCCACTTAAGCATTTAGTGACAGAAGGAAAAAGTTATCTTTATTCAAAACTATGTAAAGCTGCCTATATTTTATGTGGAAGAGTTTTTTAACTCATGCCATTGTTGTTGCTATTTTGTCTGAATAAATCTTGCAGGAGGCAGAATATTTGGTTGTTCTTTTTGCCATAATTTCCTCTGTGAAGATGATCAGTTTGAGCATCAAGCCAGCTGCCAAGTTTTGGAGGCAGAGACATTTAAATGTAAGTTATTTGTTTAAAGCCCCTTCCACCAACATTAAGCAGATTCACTTGTTCCTCGTATGTAATAACACCTGATTACGTGGTAGAAAGTGGCATTTTACCTGCCCACTTTGGAACTTTGATATCCCATACAGTATAAGCCTCATGGTATAAATAGTTCAATGTTGGTCCAGGACTGGAACCCAGTTTTACAGTGGAAGGTGAAGAAGATCCAGTAGGCATCTATCAAGTAGACTATCCATTGGGGAAACTTTTTCTCCTACTTCCTCTTCATTAGAACATGATGTGTGCTGTTAAATACATGTTTATATTTAGTCCAAAACATCAGTGTGTTTGGTTTCACTTTTTCTTTAATCCTTGCAATTATAACTCTGGACAGTTTTGTTAGCCCTTTAAATATCAAGTCCTGTTTTGAATGTTACTTAGCTTTTTACATTAATTGTCTATCCTGATTCAACATATTCCCCCTTTTTTAAATTTATCATTTTTTTTTTTTTAAGCTTTACTTTTAATTTCTTATCCCATTTTTACTTTTCCAAATGTTGGTCAAGCCCGATTAGTTCCTCTTAATGTATTCTGCCAGGATGCCTTCCTGTAAAGTAATACTGGAGTGGCTCAACAAGGATATGTTTTTCTCTTTTAGTCTTTTAAATTTACAGATATGATGTCATCCCATATACGATGACATTGCTTTTCAGTGCTTATACCGTATTTCACACTCTACAACGAAGTGGAGTCCTAGTAGAGAGATGGGTTCTGTTTGTGCATGACAGTGCAATTATGGTACAATTTTACCTTTCATCTTAAATCTAAATGTAGTCCAAAAAGTGTGGCAAAATTCCACGCAAGCCATGAAAAAATTGTGTTCCATAAAGTTGATATGAATAAAATAAAACTTTCCAAGGCATAAATTATCCCACAGGAACACTGTATAGTCATTTATGGTATTATCAATTACATTGTTAGTTTGACGTTAATATATAATTGCAGACTGACACAGCTAACTACTTCTCTCTGCCATTTACAGTGTTATCTATTTAAATGTGTGACACATTCGTAACTCTCCAGTTATCTTTCTGAGAAGGCAGCAGCCATCATGTTCATGCCCAAGGAAGGCACAATGATAGCTTGATCATAAATATACATGATAAAATGTTTATAGTGATTCCTGAGGGGTACCTTTACTACACTGCAGCATCCATAAAATCCTATTTTATGGCATTTACAATACTGCCTCCGGTGGAACATTTAAGCAACCTGGATTTTAAAAGGATACTTTTAACTCAGTTTTGTTCTTTGCTGTTTGTATATTTGCTATTTGTCTCCAACATAATTATGCTGGATTATGTACGTGGGTGTATATGATGAGGTATGGTTTGATTAAGGACATCAGAGAGAGTCCTCTATGAAGCTATCCATTTTGAGCTTAAAGTTGCAAGCTGCTAAAACCCTCAAGTCCCCTTCAAATAGGAAAATAAAAGTATTCTGGACTAGGCCCTGGCTTGCTGTTTAAAATTATTACTTAGCTTTTGTAGTGTTTGAAGGGATGTTGTTGCTATAATGGTCCAGGAAATATGAGATGCAAGAATTCTTGCAGGTTATACCTTTTATTGGACTAACTACATGGTTGGGGTAGACACAGGCAAGCGTTTGAGGCCTGAAGAGCGGTACTGTGATACCCAAAAGTTTACATAGCTTTGACATTTCTGCTTTTGATATCACAAGGAAAAAAAATAGCATAACTTTATGAACAAGCTGTGAAGGTTTTTTTTAATCCCCAACCTATTTGTAAAAGTGTGGGAAAATAAGTGGTTGAATTTTTTGTTAACTGGTTTTGGGAGGGAAGGTATAGTTTGTATTCTTTCTGTATTAAATTACTCTGCCCAAATGAGATTTATACTCGTCGTATAGAACTCTCAAAAATGGATAAAATGGAGTGAAATGCAATCTATTGCTATAGTGTGGTGACTGAGCACTACTGCAAACCTTATACTAAACTTGTATTAGGGACTTCAAAAAATAAATACCGTAGTATATTTATACTTTTACGAGGGATGAAATCATCAGTGGCAGGAAACAGCTCTGAAGTGAGAATTTTTCAAATGCTGATTTCTTCCCGTTTCTCCAACAGGTGTTTCCTGTAACAGGCTTGGGCAGCATTCATGCCTCCGTTGTAAGGTAAAAACAAAGACACTTAAAGTAGCTATATCTTTGATTCTTTCTTCCTACGTGCACAGGCTGATGCTAAGTTTTAGCTTGTCTTCCTCTACAACATACAGCAAATTCATAAGCTCGATACAGGCATACCTCGGAGATATTGCGGGTTCGGTTCCAGACCACCACAATAAAGCGGATATCGCAATAAAGCGAGTCACACAAATTTTTTGGTTTCCCAGTGCATATAAAAGTTATGTTTACACTATACTGTAGTCTGTTAAGTGTGCAATAGCATTATGTCTAAAAAACAATGTACATACCTTAATTAAAAAAAATACTTTATTGCTAAAAAATGCTAACCATCATCTGAGCCAAATGGCGCCGATGGAAAAATGGCGCCGATAGACTTGCTCGACGCAGGGTTGCCACAAACCTTCAGTTTGTAAAAGCGCAATATCTGCGAAGCGCAATAAAGCGAAGCGCAATAAAACAAGGTATGCCTGTACTACTGCAGCTAACCCCAAAACAAGAATTTAGTTTCATGAAGAATCTAAAGGTTCTGGCATTTGTTTTTGTTTTGATGTGGAACAAAGACAAAACCTTTCAAAACTGTTCATAAAACTAATCTTGGGGAGGGTAAGACGGAGATAGAGGCCAACTCAAAATACAGGTGATCAGGATGCTCATTAGAGGTGTATTGATATACTGGTGCATACCAATAAAAGGAAAATTGATATGATCAGCAGTTGTCTTTTTTTGGCTGGTGTAGCTGATTATGTCACTGATAAATGCTGCGTGCATGCATGCAGCTCAAGTACTTGTCCATGCACCATGACGTCTGTAACCTCTCCAGGTTCTCAGGTCCCATACAGTTTCCTATCAGTCATTCCACCTGCTAAGCCTCTAACAACTATGGAAAAGTCTCTCCTCACCCAGACCTTAGGCCACATCACTCCCTTCCTTTTGCTTTTAAAACACTGTTAGCCAGCACGTTAATTTTAAATTTCTTCTTCATAGCACTGTACAATGAACTTGGCATCTCTCATCTTTTTGTCCCTTGTTTCTCCCCCTGACAAACAGTCTGTTGTCTGGTGCATCTTGCCAGTCTCTTCCCCCATTTATTTCTTCTCATCTTTCTACCTTTGCCAGCAGTGGTGTTGTGTACTGAATACATGCCTTACTCACTATTCCAGTGTGCCTGGCTTCCACTTTCTCCTCTATCAGATCATCCCCATACATCGCATCACGTGAACTCTCCTTTAATTTGACCTCTTTGTCTGGGCCTCTCAAACTGAACAGTCAGACTTCAGAGTAGGGACTACCTTGGAAAATGCTGAGCACATTATTGGTGTTTAATTGATAATAGTTCACTTTGGTACCTTCCTTTCATTGATATTCCCAGCAGTTTGGCTGTGTGTGGCAGGAAGGACATGTGGCCATTGAGCAGGATGAGGGGCATATGTCCCTACAGGACAGGCAGATAGTTTTATTTTTCAACTAAGCCATGGATTGTCGCACCAATGTTCAGGATGCCTTAGGGCATTGCTTCCCCAGATTGGGGCCAGCTCTTGCTTGTGGTCAGCTTGCTAGGTGGTAGATATCTAGACAGTCCAAGACTTCAGGACTATCCTTTATCCATCTTCTTTTCTCCAGACAGCAATGGGACTTTGGCTAAAAACAGATATTGTGTTTGTATTACCATAAAAAACGTTAAGGTGGCACAAAGCAAAAGTATATAGACATCCACACCTGTTGTCACACCACAAATGTCCAAATCCATGGCTGTGACAAAAGGTAGTAAGTTGTGCTGCTTTATCGTGGCAGTTATCTGTTTGCTTTATGTGGGAGAGCACAGGCAACAGAATGGCCTGCAATCTCCAGCCATCCTGGGCAGGTGCTTCTGGGGCTGGAGGGTCCCAGTCCTGCATGCTCTGAGGTTCCAGGAGTGCCTGTCCAGCTTTCTGCACTTGGAGATGCGGTCTCTGGGGCATATGTCTGGAAATGGAGAAAGCTGAGGTTCCATGCTTACAGAGACATACTCCTGAGATCTCCAGGGTGCATCTCCTTAAGTGTAGAACCCCAGCTTTCCATGCTTAGAGATGCGTCCCAGAGATTCAGAGGGGCATGTTTCTGGAAGTGAGGAAACATTGCTCGTTATCGCACATGATCAACATGTGGGACAGTGGGTGTAGTGGGTTTTGCCCAGCCAAGTAGATCTGTGCTGGGACTCATCCTGTCACAGCTGATCTTTTGGCAATGTCTATGTATAGATTTAATCCACTGTAGAAGCAGATCTGTGTGGATTGTGTATTAATTCTGGCCTTTCTACAGAAAGATCTAATTGAAATTTTAGTCTCAACCAGACTACCCTGTTTCTGTTAAAATGCCTTTTCTTTTTTCTGCTTTTTGCTGGAGAGTATTCTGTGGTTATGATTAAAGCATTTATTCTTTTTATTATTCTATTTTTTCACCCTACAGGCTTGTTTCTGTGATGATCACACACGAAGCAAGGTTTTTAAGCAAGAAAAGGGAAAAGAGCCTCCGTGCCCTAAATGTGGACATGAAACTCAGCAGACAAAGGATCTGAGCATGTCAAGTAAGGGCTGTACTTGAAAGGCTAATGGAACAAATGCTATTTTTATGGTTTAGCAAGTCAATTTGCTAGGAGACTTATTTTATGTGCTTAGAAATTTAATGTGATCACCTGGTTAAAATGGTAGCATATATTACTGTCAGTAGCTGACTCTGTATAGTTGGAGATACTGAATAGGTTTTCAGACTAATTGCTTTAACATGTGTTAGGAAGCTTTGGGCATTTCTTTTGAGAGGGTTTGGTTTCAGTTATTTGCTGCTGAGGTTGAACTCTGGGATCTCTTTTGTTAGAGTTGCTGCTAAAAACCCATTAATATTGAAAACAGTAAGAATTGTGTGTATTACTTTCAAGTTTTGGCTTCAGAAACAATTTCAAAGAACTGTTGTTCATTTCAGTGCTCCCTGCTTATTTCACCATTAAGGAGGCTACTAAAGTCAAAAAGTCTATTTGATGATGCTCATAGAAGTCTGCTTATTCAGCATAGATTACTCATGAAAACATTATCTGAGGTGCTGCATATATACAGTACACATCATGATTTACCATACTACAGCCAAAGTCCTGGATTGGTGAAAATTTATGATTTAATTGGAAATCAGCTACATTATTACAGGTGTGAAGGCTCATTTCTTAAGTAAGAGATGAAGTGGGGGGAGAGGTAATGTCATAGGACAGAGCTTTAGGATTAAATCTTAAAATAAAAAACATTTTTTTTCAGGAACCCATTTTCCTGGAAATTACTGTTTAAACTTGAATCTGTGGGGATGGTGAAAATGGAGAAATGTCAACTATTCCATTGATAAGGTAGGATCTAATGACTGCTGAGAAATAAGAACTTCACCATTTCTCTCTGCAGCACGCTCTCTGAAATTTGGCCGGCAGACTGGAGGTGATGAGGCAGATGGAGCTTCTGGATATGACAACTACTGGAAGAACCTATCATCTGCAAAGACTGGGGATGCAGGTGATCATGACAATGAATGTGATGAGTATGAAGCAGAAGATGATGAGGAGGAAGACAATGATGATGGAGGGAAGGATTCTGAATCGGAGACCACAGATTTATTCAGTAACTTGAATTTAGGAAGGACATATGCTAGTGGCTATGCCCACTATGAGGAACCTGATGACTGAGATTACTTGTTGGGAAGTACATAGCATGGAAGGAATAAATATAATGCTTGCTTTATGAATTGTGTGTGCGCACACACTAGAATAGCTCTGCCAGGCATTTCGGTGTTAAAGCTTATTAGGGGAAGAGTATGGAATTTCTGTAAAAATTCAAGATAAAGTGACAGCTTGGAGAAGAGAACAGGTGAACAACACTGTAGTGGTTTTTGATCCTATGTGACAGACTGTAACAGCTTAATGCTTTCTCTCCTACCAAGTTGGGCCTGTGAGAATGTAAAGAAATTTTCCATTTATTCTCCAGAAATTAAGTTATTTTTCTTCAGTAATTTTGATTTATATTCTGTTATCTGGTTTCATAAATTTATAGTAATGGTGGAAGTGGGTGATTGTATTCTTTTTGACCTAAATAATAAAAGTCAGCTTCATTCCATAGCAGATTTTCATAAATATTGATCTATACTGAACACTTGGAAAGCCCTTGCTGCAGGCCATCGCACTCAAAATATAAGTTGAAATTCAAGTATAATTACTATTTAATTTAGGCAGGATAGATCAATATCTTTCCCCTCAATGTGCTTCCTGAACATTATCATTTCCTGCCTTTTTGGGAAGTTACGCACAACCACCAAGATGGATAAAATCAAAAATATTATCACAATAAAAATGTTAACGTGGGCACACTGTGCATTAAATCTATCAGTCTTGCTTTTGATATAGATCGTCATTATTTGCAGTGGAGTTAAGAAGCAACTGATCTCTTCCATTCCTTCCCCTTACATAGCAGCAGGAAAAATAAAATCAAAGATTCAGTAAGAACCAAAAATCCTAGGTGTGATTAATTAAGACGACAAAATACTTGAATGAGTGGTGGTGGAATATCATGCTGTTCAGATGCGCTAGGTACATGACAGTGTTGCAACCTCCTAAGAAGTGATAATACACACAGTAGGATGGACACTGGTGATTTTTTTTAAATCAAAATATTAGGAATAGTTTGCTGCTTTCACATATGCACATGTACACACACACACTTCCAAGAAATGGTTTCAGAGAAATTTAAGAGAATTTAATTTAGATAAAAGAATTGGAAATGATATTATATACCTACAAATATAAGTTGGTTTTTTTTCCTTCAGGCTTCTTCACGCAGGCATGCGCACACACTTTGTCTTGCCTGCTGTATTCCTGCTCAATTGTTCTTCATAGTTTTTCATAAATTGTCCTCCCTTCCTCTTCCCTTCCCATTCAAGTTGCCCATTTTGCTCCACCTTGCATTATTGCCAGGTGCTTTGATCTGCTCAGCTGTACCATGGCACTTTAAAGAGTTAAGGGTTTTGAAAAGGGAAGCAGTAGCCATTTTCTGTCTGATGCATTTGTAGTTTAGTTGAATGATTCCTGCTTAAAAGATCAAAGAATTGTGGGGTGGAAGTGGGGATCAGAAGTTAATCAGTTATTTGCTTTATCACCTACAGTTTTAAAAGTGTTGACTGGTAAGGTATTACTGGATACCTTACTAAGACTGGAATTTAGGATTCTCTGTCCCTTACTTTCTCATAAACAAGATGGGGATTGTAAGTGTATCTATCTATCTATGTATCTCACGAGGGTGCTGTAAGTATATGAAAGACTGAGAAGCTTTCAGCAATAGAAGCCATTTGGCCAGGACATCACCATAGCTGTTGACTCAGCAGAATATGAAGTTATACAATAACAATTGGAAGTTAAGGACTAACCCTTCATAACATTTACTGCACAATCTCTTTGTCATAAGGCATCCCTTATATATATTTCTTGTTGCAGACAACCTGGATATTGTAGTGCTGGTGTTCTGAAAATACATACTGTACTATAGATCAGAAAAAGATGGTGCAAATCCCATTAAGTACAGCATTTAATCATACTAGAATTGCCTAACTTGGATTTCTTGGCAAAATAGAACCAAGAAATAGCCACAGTTATGCCTTTTAGCTTATCTCTGACATTTCCATCCTGTCTAGCTGTCTATCAAGAAGGTGGTTTATGTATTTCAATAGGTGTTCCATTTGTTGGTTTTGGAAAGCACTGGAAGACGATAAATCTCTAGAGGAGGAGGATTTACAGGAGTATCATAGTTTCTAGGGTCGGAAGGAACCTAAGTAGATCATCTAGTCCGAGTATCAGTGAGTTCCACTCACCAGCTTACATAAATGATCTCATCCCAAATCTGTAGTAAGTATGGAAATGTAGATACGTCTAAAGTCAAAACAACTAAACTCCCAGAGCACCTTGGTTATGACTGACTTGAGTGAGAGGATGTCCTAGAGGTGATTACAACCCGGAGCAGTCATATGATGCTTAGAAGGCAAATGAGGGAAGCCACTTTTTTAAAGTGGAATCCTTTTTCAAAAAATGGAACCATCCTGGGTTTCATTCAGCCTCCACTTTTCCAGTTTTCCTTGGCTTGTCTTTCAGACTGTAATTTGGAGGGCAGTCCAGACTTTGGCAAACACTGTAGTAAGGACACTGACCAAGGTAGCATAGTGGTTGTTTCTGAAGTCAACCCTAGTAATACAGACCTAACTTTGTGAGGCCTAGAAACTTCTGATGGTGAATACCCTGGCCCAATTAAATACGAGTAGCTGCGAATCTTGACTGATGCTTTATAAGCAAAATAATTAAATGTTGGAACAAAGTCTTCATATCATAGAAGTCATAGAAGTAGGGTCGGAAGGGACCTTGTAGATCTTCAAGTCTGACCCCCTGCCTGAGCAGAAGAAAAACTGGGCTCAGATGACTCTAGCCAGGTAGGCATCAAGCTTCTTTTTAAAGACCCCCAGGGTAGGAGCCAGCACCACTTCCCTAGAAAGTTGGTTCCAGCTCCTAGCCGCCCTAACTGTGAAGTAGTTCTTATGGATGTCTAATCCAAACCTACTCTCCAACAATTCGTGGCCATTATTCCTTGTTATGCCAGGGAATGCTAGGGGAAACAAGGTCTCCCCCAAACCCTTCTGGTACCCTCTAGTGAGTTTATAGACGGTCACCAGGTCCCTCCTCAGCCTGCAGTCTTAAAAAGTTGCAGAAAGGGCATGTGCTATTTCAATATTTAATGCCATTATTACTTGTTTCATCTCTTAATATTACTTAATATTTTTTTTATTAGTGGAACTACATTCCCTGGTAGGGCTCTTGGCTCTGGGAGTCTGATTTTCCTCTCCTGAAATCTGTGTCTGTCAATGGCTGTGCCAGGAGCTGCTGACGTAAAAGAATTAATCATAATAATCAGAGTAGCAAATTATTCATTTCCTCATTGAAATGTTCTTGCACTGATAATCTTGTAGCAAGATAAATCCTGAGTTAATTCCTGTTCCTGTCTTGCTGTGGCATTCTATAATAGAACAATGCTTTAGCATTAGGAAGTAATGCATATAGTACCTGTCCATGACAACTAAATTAATTTAGCAGAGCTTCCACCAAATATAAACAAGCATCTATTTGATTTTTCTTTTTGTGCTTCTGGATATGAAGTACTGGTAATGCCAATGGTATGAAATTGTGGGGAGACAGTGCTGCATTGTTAGACCTATGGGTGACAGCCCTTTTCTTCAGTAATGTGCCAAAAAGAACAAATTTAAAATAGATTTAACTGGTAGGTTTGAGTCTTTGTAGAAGAGTGAGAAATCTGACCATTGTTGTTCTCTGATTTGGTCTCATTTGTGGCCAGCTAAGCACCATCACAGGTCATCACCTCCTTATCCCCTGCCACATAAGCATCTGGGCCTGAAGTTTTTAATTTAAAATATCCAATAGTCTCCTAATCATGCCCAGGGCATCAGTTCAGGTACCTTTTGATGAACTGCTATTACATGAGAAAACATATTAGTATGCTTGTCTCAGCTCCAGGAAAAAAGTGGCTGTCATTAGCACATGAATATACCATATTTTTTTCACATACAACACATACCTTTTCCCCCGAAAAACTGGAAAATTGGAGTGTGTATTATATGTGAGGAAATATGGTAGGAGCAGTTTCTGCCATTTAAATTTTGTCCTGGTGAAAGGGTGTAGCTAGTATGGGGGTCCAGGAAAGGTGGTCTTTCCTCAAGGAGGCTATCCTTGGGGTGCAGCAGGACGCAATTCCTCTGCGCAGGAAGGCGGGAAAAAGGTCCAAGAAAACTTCATGGCTGAGTGCAGATATCCAGGCTGGCCTGAGGGCAAAGAAAAAAGCATACTGGCAGTGGAAGCAGGGGCAGGGACAAAGGAGGAGTACACCTCCCTGACCCGAGTTTGTAGGGATTTGGTAAGGGAGGCTAAAGCAGCACTGAAGCTTAGATTAGCTTCTGGGATTAAGGATAACAAAAAGTCCTTCAAGTATATAGGTAGCAAGAAGAAGTCTTGGGGTAACATTGGACCCCTACGGGGCAGGGCAGGGCAGTTGGTGACAGACGCGCGGGAGAAGGCAGAACTGTTTAACAAGTTCTTTACCTCCGTGTTCCTGTCCGCTGACAATGGGGTGCTCTCGGGTGACAGTACAGAGAGGCCCGGGAAGGATGCGAGTCCCCCGACTGTTAGTTCAGACCTAGTTAAGGACTACCTGGAGGGCTTAGATGTGTCCAAGTCAGCAGGCCCGGATGACCTTCATTCGTGGGTGCTGAGGGAATTGGCTGTTCAAGGACTGCTTGGGCCAAGTCCCTGAGGACTGGAAAAGGGCCAATGTGGTCCCTATTTTCAAGAAGGGGAGGAAGGAAGAGCCGGCAACTACAGGCCAGTTAGCCTCACTTCTATCCTGGGGAAGGTCTTTGAAAAAATTATCAAGGGCCACATTTGTGAAAGCCCTACAGGGGAAGTGATGTTGAGGGGTAACCAACACAGGTTTGTGCCAGGCCAATCCTGCCCGACTAACCTGGTCTCTTTCTATGACCAGGTAACAAAAAGCTTAGATGTGAAGGAGGAAGTCGATGTCGCCTTGGACTTCCAGAAGGTCTTGGACACAGTGTCCCACCCAATTCTGGTGGGCAAGCTGAGGGACTGCGGCATTGACGAATGCACAGTCATGTGGGTGGCAAACTGGCTCCAGGGGCGCACCCAGAGGGTGGTGGTGGTGGACGGGTTGATGTCGACCTGGGAGGGTGTGGGCAGTGGAGACCCCCAGGGCTCGGTCCTTGTGCCGGTGCCGTTCAACATCTTCATTAGTGACCTGGACGAGGGTGTGGAGAGCACCCTGTTTAAGTTCGATGATGACACCAAGCTGTGGGGTAAAGTGAATACACCAGCAGGCAGGGACTGCATCCAGGCAGACTTGGATAACTTAGAGAAGCAGATCTGAACAGGATGTGGTTCAACAAGGACAAGTGCAGGGTGCTGCATCTGGAGAGAGGGAACCAGAATTATGGTTATAGGTTAGGGGCTGACCCTCTCAGCAGCACAGAGGCAGAGAGGGATCTTGGAGTCACGATTGACTCCAGAATGAATATGAGTTGCCAGTGTGACGAAGCAATAGGCAGAGCCAACCGCACCCTGTCCTGCATCAACAGGGGCATCACTAACAGGTCCAGAGAGGTCTTGCTCCCCCTCTATGCAGCGCTGGTCAGGCTGCAGCTGGAGTACTGTGTCCA
>NW_017728913.1:3789038-3795851 GCF_001723895.1 Crocodylus porosus
GACTTGGGGACAGTCTGTTCACCAGGGCCCCCCTTGGAGTCACCAGGAACAATGGCCACAAGCTGAGGGAGGATAGGTTTAGGTTAGATATTAGGAAGAACTACTTCACAGTAAGGGTGGCCAGAGCCTGGAATAAGCTTCCCAGAAAGGTGGTGCTCTCACCTTCCCTGGAGATCTTCAAGAGGAGACTGGATAGGCACATGGCTGGGGTCTTATGACCCCTGCCACCCCCAGTGCTCCTTCCTGCCCATGGCAGGGGGTCAAACTAGATGATCTGTCTAGGTCCCTTCCCACTCATTGATTCTATTTCTAAAGTAAAGTCTCATGAGTTTGGGATTCTTAGGGCCCATTTTTACCCTAATGGCATAGGCTGAGCAGAGTTGCATTGTCTCAGAGGGAACACTGTTTCAGTAGAACAGATTGCCTTCAGGAGCTCACATCATCTCCTGAACAGTTAAGGGTAGGGTAATCCCATTGAAGCAGCTGGTTACATTAATCCCCACATTCCCCCCAAATCTTCCCATTGCCTTTTATTTTGTTTTTTTAGTCTCTTACTACTGGATTTTCCAACTTAGCTCATATATGTTTCCACTGGCCTGGAGCTCTCAATAGCATGAAGACTGCCTTTATGCTGTTACAACTCTTTAATTTGCTGATGCTTACTACCCCAATGTAACTAAAGCATATAGTGATCAAACCAATGGCTTCTTTTCGTCTCCTTGGTATTCATGCAGTGTGCTCCTAGGGAAGTAGAATCTATGGCTGGGCAATATTTTTTTTCCAGCAAATCATTTATACATCATCAAATGTCAATGTTTCAGTTGTCCTGAACTTACATGTGGGTCAAGTTTTGATAGTAGTTTTGACTTGAAATATAATGCAAATATCAAAAGTATTCACTCTGGCATATTTAAAACAGAAGGTTTTGTTTTTTCAGATCAGATTCTTAAAATGAAGCTTGTGGTTATGCCTAGTTTTTGCTTCCAACTTTCCAATAATAGAGCACTCATCTTGGAACAGATCATGCACGGTTCATGTTCTCTGTCTGATATAGAGTGGGTATTTTAATGCAGGTCTCCCCGCCTTTCAGGAGAGTGTCCTAGCAGCAGGGCTATGTTGCATTTTGGAGTGCACATCTCAATCTGCCCTCTTGAAGCTGCTCTCCTCTGCATAAACAATTAAATATTAATTGGAGCAGGCACTCCAATGCCTCCCTGGCTGTGGAGAGTGACCTAACCATTAAATTAGTTCATCACACTGTAACTTTGTGAAGATGCAAGTATTAAACAAAATGGAATAGGCTCAGCAGGAAAGATTTCCCCACTCTAAAATACCAGAGAACTCTATGGTTAGGGCATTCCCTGGCAAAGGAGGAGATCCAGCTTCAAGTCCAGTTGTGAATCAAAAAAAGGATTTGAACTGAAATCTTCCACTGGACTTTAGGGTAATGGAGCTTCAGCACCACCACCACCGCTTTCCCACTTCTGTAAAGGGTTCATAATTCCTCTTGTAAACCTAGTCCTCTTGTTCAAAATAGCTTTTACTTGAAGTGTCAAATAAATTTTGATTTTTTGGGGGGGTTTAACTACCAAATAGACAAAGCTGTTTCCAGAGGTGCACTAGGAATGAAACAAAGCTTATGCTTTCTAGAATGAACAGCACTAACTGGGTATACAGAAGTAAGTTACTGTGTTCTTTTATTCCTTTCCTTATAATCCAGCTTGCCTTTAACAACAAGCCCAACATTTTACTCTTAAGCTCACCTGGCATTGGGAGAGGCTGGGGTGGAGGGGTGGGGGGTGTAAGGGCTAGACACTAAGGCACTCAATTGACAGCCCAGAGATTGCAAAGTTGAGGCTATAGCAGAAATGCTCACACTGGACCTGTCAGATTCCAACAAATCTGTGAATTCTACTAAATACCTTGTCACAAGGGCGTGAAAAAGGAAAGGACTTGATGTCAACATGTAATGCAAACAACTGCCTAAGCTTCGTGCACTAGCTGTTCAATAATTCTGTGTGGGACAACATTAGTGTGCCATTCTATTTTCCTGCCTTTTAGACTACTGACAAAACCAGCAGCTTGAATATGCTGCCACCCAGCCCTCACCTCCATTGTATTTTCTTATGCCCATAGCTTACAGTAGGTGCAAATTCTCAAATGAGGACAAATAAAACACTGACAGGGTAGGGTACAGTTAGAAATCCCATTGAAGCAGCTGGTTATGTAAATCCCCACAGTCCCCCCACAAACCATCACGTTAAAAAAACAAACAGGCAAGTTAAAGTTTCTTACTACTGGACTTTCCAGCATAGCCCCTGTACATTTCCACTGGCCAGACTGATAGGAAGGATGGCTGTAGCAAAGGAATGGAAACTAGGAATTCTGGGGTTTATTCTTGGTCCTGCTATGAATTATAAGTACAAACATTCAAAAAGTCTGAGCCTGAATCAATTCAATCTTTGCAGGTTAGTCTAACAATTTATTTCACCCCCCTTATTGCTCAGTTTCCCTAGATTAACTTACTTTTGTAAAGCCTTTTCAGTGAGGATTTTAAAGGGATATAGAAATTTAAAATTCTGTTACTTGGTGCTGCACAGATTCCAGACAGAAAACAGGAAAAATTTATATTTTAAATGCTTTTATCTCTTTCCTTCATGACTACTTAGTTTATGTCTAAGTGAGGTTTAGAGAAAAAACAGTAACGATCCCATAGTTCCTCAAGCTCAAGAAGCTGTGGCCACCTCTGTAAACTCTATTTTCTGCTATTATAAATTGTGGTGATATAGCTCCTGCTCATTATGAATTCACTGAGTGAATATGTAGATGTAATGCACCTCCATTTGTATTCCAATGCAGTTTAGCTCTCTTAAAGCCATTTGATCAATCCTGTTGCAGAGCTGCTGTTTTTACTTCAGGCAAATTAATGAGAAAATCATTCTAATGTACTAAACAATTTCAATTGGCCATTGATTAGGTAGTAACACTTGTGTCAGCGAGTAACAGAGGACAAGCTTCAGAGGTGCTTAAAACCCTATTTGTTTACATAGAAGGCATGTTTGTGTGTTACACTGCATTATACTTAATGTATGTAGACCCAAGTTCCAGTTCCATTGGAAATGGTGGCAAAACTCCTCTGTATTTCACTAGGAGAAGCTTTATAGCATGTAAGATGCAGACAATTTTGTGCATCTTAAATTAAGAGCCAATATCAAATAACATATGAGATATGCTTAAGTGAAGAACTTGGAGCAAAGCTTAACATGATGCAAAATTAGTGTTGTTAGTATAAATAATATTAGTTTCATGATCCAGCATTTTTAATAAAAGCTATTTCTAAACATGAGAGAGAAGCAATCTGAAGCTATAGAATATATTTTAATAAGATACAGAACATTGTCATTGGCATCTTAATGGACTTTAATAAATATGCATTAACACACAACACAGGACAAAAAGGGGAAGCTTTTTGTTTTATCTATAAATGTTCTTTTTCCTCCTAATACTATGTTCTACAGAATTATACGGCACACATGCAGGGAATCTGGATTAAACGAGTCTGTTTGAGCACATAAATTGATGCACACTAGCGGCCTCATACATCATGTGTATTAGTGGCACAGTGTGGCACATCAATGCTGAGAAAATGGTGGCAGTGCACTTTGAACTAAAGCACATCGACCGTGTTTTAATTCAAAGCGCGCTGTTTGCCATTTTCTCAGTGCTGATGTGTGCTGCACCACTGATGCACTTGTACCCGATGCAGCGCCAGGGGCTTTAAATTAGTGCTGCTCGCTAATTAAAAGCACGCAGCACTGCATCAGGAGCACATGTAAAAATGCCCTTTATTTATGTTCATTTGATTCTTCTCTGCTCTTACATTTTAAGTTTCTTTGCAGTCAAGAACTTTTTTTAAAAACTCTTTTCAAGTATATTATATCCTTCTATAATTATAGCAAGTCTTTACCCCTATTGCATCTTTATTTTAATTTTTTATTAGAGAGGGAGAATGTCAACAACGGGAACTACGCTTAGGTTAACAGCTATTGTGAATGTTTTACTGATCAGTGCCATAAATTGCTGTTCACACTTGTGTGGGAAAGAGTGACCACTCGATTCTAATGAAAGTGAAATGTTGCAAGTGAGGCACTAACCAGTGAGTCCTATATTCTATGTTAAATTCAGGGCAGTTTCTTCCTGGGATAGATAAGGATAAGTTAACTTTTTCCCTGGATAGAGTCCATGAATGTGGACTGGCAGCTGTGAATGGTGGTATCTCTTTACATTTCAGAAATATGAGAAATTATTATTTGGCCCCATCATTGGTCTCCACAAAAACTTCAATCTATATTTGATATTAGGTATGCATTGCAAACAAAAGCCTGGTATTTAAAATATACATAAAGTAGGACCCTGTTATGGAGAGACATTTACTTTGCGTTATACTCCCTGAGGATGACCGAATGAATTTCAGAAGCTTATACAGAGAAAGAATTTTCCAACTGGTTCCCATTAAGCCCACTGTCAATAGATAAAATGAGGATATGACAGAATGAAAATGAAAAGAATAAATACAAAAAATAAAAACGAGTAAATTAATAATGCTGTATCAGATACTAAAAGATAGAAAAACTCTCCAGAATTCTTAGTATTTCAGTTGGAGTGTGCCGTGGCAATATCACGTACAACTGTGTTGCCCTCATATTTCCCTTTTTTCTGTGTCTCAATTTAGGCCAGAGTTCCGTCTTTTCAGAAAGCAGTGAAATTGGAGACACACACAACATAGACATCTCTCAGCATTAGCTACCATGGGGGTGGTGTGACCGTGACCAGGTGCCAGCTAGGGTCCCTGCTGTGCGAGGGAGGGGGGATCCCTGCTTGAGCAGTGAGTGGTGGCTAGGGCAGGGGAAACCAGGCAGACACTGCTGTGCCTGTAGTCTTCAACTCCTCAACCACCCAGAGCAGTGATAGTGCTCCAGCTAGGAAGGAGACGGGCAGGGCCAACCCTGCTCTCTGGAGAAGACAGCTTAGCCCAGCCCAGCCCAGCCTAGGGCTAACAAGCAGGTTGGGGGACTCTGAGACAGAAATGCCATAAACCAGTTTGACCCAGATCAGTCTGATACTACATTCAACCAGGTTTATCTTAAACCCATTTCAGTCATTTTGAAACTGGTTTATGTGCACTGAACTTATGTTCTGTTACAGGTTTAAACCCATTTGTGATCACTTAAGCCAGTTTCTGCACAACTTCTGTCCCAAGCCCCAGAGCTATTGCTTATAAAACTTATAAGTTAGTATTAATAGTTTCAAGTTAGCTTCAGAGAAATGTACTATACAATTTCTTAGTAAATAAACATCTAGTGTATATTTTGAAAGTAATTCAAATATGAATAACTTAGAAGTCATTAGTATACTTACTGGTGTTTTTTTTTACATACTTCCCCTCTTTGTTGCTGTTACACATAAGGGATCTAGGATTTTGGAAAAGGGATGCTTGTGATGTGGCGCATCATTCATTACATAGAACACGTTTTTCTCCAAGTAAAATAAACATTAAAGCTTTACTAATATGCTTGGGCCTGAGGGCTGTATTAAGTTCAAGATTGCAGCCAAAACATATATACCTTTATTGGAACGTTCATTTATTCGCTGTATTGCATATTATGTATAAGAAGCCAATGAGCTAGGCAGAAATCATCAATAGATAGTATTTCTTTAGTCCTGTTGTTATTACAATTAAATCTCTTTTGGATTCATAAAAAATAGTCTAGCCTTCTTGAATATCTTGACAGTGCATCAGATGCTTCACTGAAAGTTGTTTCCCCATCTGAGCTGAGGTTCACCTCAGTTAATGTTTCAAAACCTGAATTAATGTTTTTAGCTAGAGTTAAGAACAGGCTACAGGACTGTGAAATAGGAGATACGTTAAGACAGGGGCGGGCAAATTGTGGCCTGCAGGCCGGATGCGGCTCACCAGGCCATTCTATCTGGCCTGTGGGACCCCTAAAAAAATTTAGAAAATTAATATTTAGCTGCCCCTGGCTGCCTGTCATGTGGCCCTCAGTAGCTTGCCAACACCCAGTAAGTGGCCCTCTCCACCTGAATTAATTGCCCGCCTCTGCATTAACAGGAGCAGCTAACAGACAGCAACATTGCAGAAGATAGTCATTAACATCAATGGAATGAAAAGTTTCAAAGATTGGCAACCACAAATCTTTTCCAAAAAATTCAGAACTCTGTCAGCAAACAGTTCCAAAGTCTGCATAGCTAGCACCCTTTCAGCATTCAGGTTAATAACTGATTAGATATCTGCATCCAAAATGGTGCAGGTATTTGGATTAGTGTAGAAAACATCTATTCCTTGGATCTCTGTGAGGCTCTCACTATATATAGGATATTGCCTTCTTAGCCAGCTCAGACTTCATTCAACTCTGCCCCTGCTTTCAGACACAGAATCATAATTCAAACCAGTGGCTTACTAAAAGTTCCACGAGACCGGGTAGTCTCCAGAGAAGAGACCTTGCACCTTTTATAAAAAAACACCACAGTAGACCAAGTGCTAACCTAATATGGAGGGCCTCCCTTAGAAGTAATGCTGGGAAGATCTCACCTGCCCAAACTGATACAGGAACTAGAATCTAGCAGACAAGCCCTTTTTAAGTAAAACTGGAAAGACTTGTTAGAAATATTATCGAAAATGCATTATCAATAGTGTTGTTAAAACAGCACAGCTGCTAGCTCTCATCAATAGTGTTGTTAGAACAGCACGGCTGCCAGCTCTCCCTGTCTCCCTGGTGTAAGAAGGAGGGGGTT
>NW_017728913.1:3796181-3815539 GCF_001723895.1 Crocodylus porosus
ATAAAAGCCTGCTGAGAAGTGTTCCCCGCGGGCAGAGGGTTTGATCTTTTGTCTCTCTCTCTGACCCTATTTGCAAATATATACCCTTTTGTATCACCAACAATGTGTGCCTGAAGGATCATTAATATTCATTGAGCCTCCAAAGAAACGAACCGAGATTTTTATGTCAGACTCACCCACCCAAACTGATACAAGAACTTAGATGCAGCAGACACATCTCTCAGTCTTAGGTGAATCAGCAAATGAGTTATCAGTGTTGTCCTGCCTCATCTATTTAAAAACTTTTCCCTGCCCCACCCCTACACTCTGATTGACTTAGCAATCAAAGGCTGATTGTTCACAGTGCCTTCAGAAACATTATTGATCAGACCTGGTAACTGCCACACCCTAATTCTGGATGTTTTAGGGTCCTTCCAGGGGAATTACCTTGCCTTCTACATATGTGAAGACTCAGAGTAATCAACCAACAATTTCATGTCTCTTTTCCAATGTTCCTTTCCTTTTTTTTAAACCCCAACAAAATGCTACAGTTATAATGAATGTGGGTTACACAAACTGATGTATATAGCAAATAACATTTATCTTATTAAAACATTAAGGATTACTTGCAATATGCCATTATATGGTATCTACAATGAATTTGCAGAAAATGCTGACTCTGTTTTATCATTCAAATTCTAGCACATTACAATATTTTATTACTTATTAAAAATGAGATTGTCCTAATGTAATTCTACTACAATTGTATTCTATTGAGTTAGTAAAAATGATATACCCAGCAGAATTTAAATGTTAGTTTTGCTTTCCCACTTGAAGATTCTGCTGGTAGAAGAAAATTTAATACAGAAACTTTACAGTTTATCCCATTCGCCTGGCTACCGTTACGTGAAGTAAACGGAGTGATCTGAGTAATAAATATTGACAAAACATCTTTGCTGGGAATTACCTCATGACCGGAAAACAACCTGGGATTTGATTAAAAATGTTGAATCTGATGTAGATTAAACCAACATTTCACTGTATTTCAAATACCTTTCAGCATATCTGAGATGTTTTATCTTTCTGTTTGGGTCAAAGAAGAATTTGAATTTTGCTTCATCCAACAGCAGTTAAGCCCAGTGCATGTGAACTAGGACAAATCAGAAAGGAAAGATATGTTGGTATTTATACCAATCAAAGAACTGACTTTATCCCTATATCTCCTTTTCCCCAGTAGCACTGTCCCACTAATCTCCTCCATGTCAGGGGCTATATCTGCTCCCATTATCCCCTCCTTTCATATTCTAGACTCTTTTCATTTCATGTCAAAAGTTATGAGCATGTCTCATTCCATCCACTCCTCCTATCAGGATTCCCCGGTATCACATTTTACTCAGTCAGAGGCTGTCTGCGTTCATTCCTCCTTCCCTCTAATGCACCACGCTTGGTTCTTCACCCTTATTATTTGTCACCTCCCTGCTGGGAGACAAGTCATTCAGGCTGTCAACCTGTTCAGGACCATTGGGTAAACGGGTGGAGATGAGATGGGTTATTGTTGTGCTTGAATCAGTTAATTGCTGTCATTAACCAGATATTTGATCTGTAGGAAATCACAGAGATGCTTGAAGCTATGGTTCTGTTAAACGGAAGAAAGCATTACCATGTGTGTCTCATTTTCCCCCTTTCTGGGGTTTTCTGGTATAACCCCAAATTGACAGGATTATACTTGCTTATATCTAGAACATTTCCTGCATTTTTGGAAGAGCTCAGGGGTGGTGCTCAAAAGTTACTACATTATGTATACAAATGAAGGCAGAGAGAGGCCACTGAGTGAGTGGAAGACATTGCTAACTCAGCTAAACGCAAAACAAGTTAAATGTCTGCTTTTGTTGAACTGTACGTGTCTGTATCAAATGTCAAGTAAACAGTGAGGGAAATGCAAACAAAATATCAACTTTGGGGCACTATGATATAGGCTTTGTTTAGCCTAATTAAAATGAATCTGGCTTTCTGGATCAAGATGTAATCTTACATGATTTGAGAAGTGAGGTCACTGACTGGTGTAAACTGGCATTACTCTGTTAATGTCATAAGCCAAAGATATGGTTTGTTTTGCTGGCTCACATCCCTGTGTTACCCTTTCTTTTGACAATGGTATCCAATTCTGACAATGATACTGGCTGTTTGAGGAGGAATAGACATCTGGAGCCCTGGAAGTTGGCTTCTCACTGCGTCTGGCATATTCTAAGTGTAACTTATTTATGTGTATACGCCAACCTGTAAGAGAATTCAAATAGCAGCAGGCAATCCCTGTTCCAGGCATGTCAGGGATTTACCTTCCAAGACTGCAGCCTCTGCAGAGCCTTGCATAACTGAACACTAACAGCAACACAGCATTTCTTTCCAAAACTTTGTTTGCTCACAGTCTAAGAAAAAGAAAAACCAGCACAAAAAAAGCAGTAGTTATAATTTTCTTTTCTCCTAAACATTACCATGTCAGATAAAAGGACTTTTGCAGTAATTTTCAGGACCAGCGGCATAAACCACCTGGGATTATCAAATTTTCATAATTAGCATGTGAACAATGAACCAGTGTACAAAACCTGTGAGCCCACCTAACATGAATTTTGTAAACACAGCTTTGATACACAAAGGCCTACATTATCATCTTAATTTGAAATTCATAGGATCTTAATTGAACTATGTGCTGTTACAACTGTTCACTTGGGAAGGAAAAATACATTTATATCAGATTTGATTAAAGTAATACCTCTTGATGATGCAGAAAATTAACAGGGTGAATTGAGTGCAGGTTTTTTCAAATCTTTAATATACTGTATTATCCTTCAGTCTCATGTTAGACTTGTAAGAGAACTCACCAGTAGATCTGAAAGTAAACCCAAGATCTGAATGTAGCAGAACTCCAGTGAGATGGGCAGTATAAGGAGTCCTGTCCTCAGTTCTCATTTTCACCATTGAAAGTCAGTCTTTGGCTTCAGTCTCCCATCCAGTTCTCTGTGCCAGGCATCATGGGACTCTTCAGCACAGAGAGGATGTGGAGCAATGATCTCTCCTCTCTGTGCCTGCAAACCACAGAGAGCATAGTTCTTGCTAGGATATAGGCTGAAGTAATAAGAATGTGTGGAGATTTCTGAAAAAAGATCCGTGTGATCTATTGCTTTTACTAGCTGTACTGAACCCAACAATTTTCCCCTTCCCTACCTCTGAAGATAACATATGGCTTTCATTCTTGCAGGCTTGTGTTTTATTTTCATGCACTCCCACATATTTCTTGGTTGAAAGTTAGCATGTGACCTGCTGACCTCCAGTTCATGAACAATGCTCTCAGACACCACAGAACTTAGTCTGTGGGGAAATAAGACTTATTTTTTTCTGCTTCTTGTACAACTTACATGGGAAAAAAGTCAATTACTTGGTAAATAAACTGTATCCCTGGCTAGTTAAAAGAGATAGTATACTATTAATTTGAGTTTCAAAGGCTGTCAGATGATTAAATGGTAATTTAGGTATTAAGCTACTTTTTCAATTACCTGCTTGGAAAGTAACTATAAAGGAACAACATAAAACTAATAAAGCATAAAGTTACACTGGAGTGCCAAGTAAGTTCTTTCAGCTGCCCTAGGCAACACAATCTAGTTTTGCACACAGTCCCAGATGGGAAGGGTTTCCTTATTGTCTGAGTCTGGTGGGTACAGAAAGTAAAAACAGATCAAAACAAAGAGCCAAGCACAAAATCAAACCCCTCTTCCCCACAAAATAAAAACAAATACAGAAATCAAAGGCTCTACTAATAAAGGAAAGGATTTTCTCACTTACTGATGTGACAATGGTGTTGAAGCTGAAAGAGAAATTTATGGAATGAAATAAATGAAAAATGAATGATGCAAAAGGAAGCTGCAGTATGTGAAATAATGTTAAACTGCCACAGGTGCTTTGAATTGCAGAGGGCCAAAATATCAACAGTTTTGACAAAGGCAAAAGTGTTACTTTAGAGATAAGGCAAGAGTTACCTTTATAAAATTTTTGTTCACAGTGTATGGTCTGGTAAAATGATGGCGGACTCTAAGGGCTGTTGGGACAAATGTTGCATTTCAAGAAAGAAAATTCAGTACCTCCAAAGTTGTGTGAAGTAATTTCAAGTGCAGACTGAACTGTCTTCAGTCTTCAGTCTGTGAAACTGCATGGAGCCTGATTCTACCACACCGAACTGTGAATAGCCTGACATCAGCAGTCCTGTTAACTTCAGCATAACTACTATTGTGAGTGAGTGCTACTTATTTAAGGGGTTGTCCACAGTTCAAGCCAGACTGCAGCCTGTGCAGACAAAACTGAGTCCAAATTAATCTATCGGGTTTGTGCACTAGTACTAACATAGCAGATTATTTGCCCAGGGTTTTTTGTAGGTTTATGAGGCTTGTTGAAGTTTATGCTATGAGCTAATTTAAAGCTACATCACATACATTTATACAAGCTGCAGTCATGGGCATTGATTAAAGTAAACATAACCTTAAGGTTTACAGACAGAAACTAACATTATTAGAGGCATAATCTATAAAGGACAGTGAATGTAGCTTAGTGGATAGAATTATGACTGTGAGGAAATGAGGTTTCTATTCCTACTCTTGCCATTTACCTAGTAGGTGATTCTGGGCAAATCACATCCCTGCTCTGTATCCTAGTTCCCTCAGTCTTAAAAACAGAGATAATGATACTGACTTTGTGCATACAGCACACTGAAGTCTATGAGGTTTAGTGATATATGTAAATCAGTTATTAGCTTAGTAATAGGTTAAGGACCACTAGATGGCAGGCAAGAATCTGCAACTTTGTTCTTGGGTTTTGAGGGATGGACAAATTTCTTGCCGGCGCTGCAAATGGTGTGCTAAGACAAACCTTCTGAAATCATGGAATCCTTTCTCGAAATGGTAGTGTAGAACTTCATATCAAACTTCCCTCCTGATCCAAGTATCGCAGAAGCAGCCTCCTCTGTCCCCTCTATTGCTGCTGTCCGTGCAGAGCACTCTGATTGGTTGTTTCAGAAAGCAGTGCAATTGGCTGCCAAGACAACCAATCAGAGTGCTCCAAGAGCATTACAGACAGACAGATGGACCAAGCCCTTTATATACAGAGAATTTTAAAGCAATGTGGAGCCTACCAGTGCCTTAATCATTATAAATAAAATCAATTATATATCTTGGCATCTTTCTTTGTTTTTTTTTATCATGGAAAATCAGAGCTCCCCCTGCCCCCTTCACTCACCAGGATGCAGATCTAGTTGTGGCTGTCCCCCCACCCCCACTTTGTGGGACTGAGCAGCCGTGACATGCCAGCGCCTTGCCCCTGCTCATGCCCTCACTCTCAAGCCATAGCCCCCCCAGCCCTACCACTGCCCTTCACTCCTGACCCACAGCCCCTGCCCACGCCCCACTCACTCCCTCCTGGCAGCAGCTCCCCCATTGCACCAGGCCATGGGTCCAACTGTGACTGTCCCCCCTGCTGCTTTGTGTGCTAAACAGCCCTTTCATGCTGGAGCCCTGCTCCTGTCCAAGCCTGTGGAGGAGGAGGGGAAGAGGGAGCGGGAGTAGGATGGGGATGCAGCAGGGGTCATCAACAGGGCAAGGTGGGGTCTGCCCCAGGCACCTTTCAGCCCCCACTGAGTGGGGACCACTGCTACCCACCCAGTGCTACCACACAAATTCCCAGCTCACAGCATCCCTGCCCCACTATCCCAGGTCCCCAGTAAGTACTTACCACTACTTACCCACTGTAAGTCTGAGCCAGACCTGCTGGGTCTCAGATTCTCAGGCCTCGCCCCCTCACCATCTCCTTCCATACAGGGTTTAGGGTTTTGCACCATTTTTGCAAGCAGCTCATTGCAGACTGGAACTCTGGTAATTTCCCAGTGGTTTCCCAGTTCAAAGGGGAATACCTCTGTTTTTCTCCTTTAAAGGGGAAAATCTGCCGTTTTCTTCAGGAAAGAGAACACCTGGATCCATGCTCATCACTGCAGCAGGGTGCTTTCTTCTGGATCTCTTGAGCATATATTAACAACATTTCATAGAAGCAGGACATTGCTTGGTGCGGTTCCCTTGCTTTATGTATGGCAGGTTTAGGTGCTAGATCTGTGTTGTGCCAGGGTTGATGGTAGTCTTATGTACAGTTTAGATTATGGTTTGTACAGGATCCTTTGGATAGGTATGATCCTGCTCAGGGGGTTGGACTAGATGACCTCTGGAGGTCCCTTCCAGGCCTACTTCTCTGTGATTCTATGCTCCCTCGCTGCCTCTTCTCAACTCAGTGGGACTATGGCTGCTGTCTGGCAGGTGACCAACAGGAAGCTGATGCAGTTACATTTTCTATTTGAGTAGAAAAAGCTCAATCACTAATCCTATTCAGTTAGGTTCCAAACCTTTGTGATTTCTAAATGCCTGATTTCTTGTTTTGTTCACAGTTTCACAGTATACAGTGTGGCACTATAGACTTTGCAGAAAATATAGGGACTTCTATGTTTATCTGTATAATCTCTTAAACTAATTTTGAACCTGCAAATCTCAAAAGACCTCAAGTTTTGATTCAGTCCCACTCAGGTCTAGTGAGACTTTTTCTTGCCCCTCAGGTTGATACGTTAAAGAGAAGAAGATATATAAATATGCCAGACAGAAAGCTGAATGATGATCAGAGGTAATAGGAACTGCTGAACATTTAACTACAATGTTCAGGGCAGTCACAAGATAAAAGAGAAAGGCAGGAACAATAGCAAGCCAACATTTAAGTGAAAATTAGTGATCATTCTGTCCTGTTATGATAGAATGAGGTTCCATTATCCCTACATTAACCTTTGTGGGCTAGGTGCCAATGAGCTGAATGCTGTGAGTGTTGTGTATGGAATAGCAATGCTGCGTGGACATACCCATTTCTCAGAAAGGAAAGTGGCCCAAGGCCCTTGGGTCATCCTCCTCCTCTTGTGTCTCTGCACTACATTTGACCATTTTGTTACATATGCTTGTGCTCATTTATTGTACTTTGCAAGATCTTTCATAGTACACGTGTCTTCAAGCAGTGGGCATTGCAGCAGGTGTTGCATAGTTGGAGACTCTGTGTCACAGTCACAGGTATTTGAACCAATGCCCCACTTCTTTGTTAGTTCCTTGGAGTGTCTAACTCTGGTATATACGGGTGGTTTGTCAGCCTTGGTGCAAGGACTTGGCTGCTGGAATGTCCATTTTTCCCTGTCCGGTATTTTTTTCAGCCTCTTGTTCCACATCTGTAGTCATGTTTCCTTGGGTGTGGTATCAAAAGGTTGCGTACTGGTGAGGAAGTTCCTGTCTGACTTCAGACTTTTGTGGATGGTCATACAGTAGGTGCCTTACATCTTCGCTTTGTCTTGATTGTTCTATCCTACTCTATCCTAAAATATTTCCTACTTGTAACACAGCCAGCTATGTAGGAGGATTCAACTGTTTCTTTCATTTCAGACATCAGCTGTAAACAAGGTAAAACATATTCACCCGTCAGTTTTCTATTGCATCTTACTTGACATATGGCACGGTCCCTTAGAGATGTATGGTATTTCATGGTGTGTGTCAGCCTATTTTTTAACTTTTAAAATTCAACCTCAACTTATACACTGTATTGCCATCCCCTGGGGTTGGTGCCAGGCTCGGTGCTTGGCTGGTACAGCCCAGGCAGTGCTGCTTGCAGAGGATGAGGGGCATGCTGGCCAAATGCTGAACCTGGTGCTCCTTGCAGGGGATGGGATTGGGGGCAGGGATGGGGCTAGGCTTGGCGCTTGGCTGGTGCGGCCCCATCCCCTGAGAGTGGTGCTGTCTGGGCCACACCAGCTGGTAACTAAGCCCAGCTCCATCCTCTGTGAATGGTGCTGCCAAGCTTCAAGCCCAGCTGTGCCAGTTGAGCACTGAGACTGGTGCTGCTCACAGGAGGTGGGGCTGGGCTCAGTGCTCAGCAGCATCACTCGCAGCAGACAGAGCCAGGCTTGGTGCTTGGCTGGCATGGCCCCCTTCACCTGCGAGTGGCACATGTCCACCTCCCTAGGTGTCCAGCCTGCAATAATGGTGCGCAGAGGCTGGTATAAGTCAACCTCATATTTCTGATCCAAAAAGTTAGGTTGACTTATACACTGGATCTACGAAATTCTTAACTTCTTGGATCAGAAAAATGGAGTCGATTTATACACTGTATTGACTTATACACAGCAAAATACGGTAATTATTATTCTGAGCTTTCTCTAGGCTTTGTGTGTGATTTCCCATTTTTTGCCTCAGATTCCTCTTCTGCAAAATGCAGATATTGGCACTTTGTAAGGCATGTTGAGAACTACAAGTGAAAAGCACCATCCATATAAGAACAAAAGTTTCCCTGTTGCCTTTTCATTCATTTGGGGTTTTTTAAAAATGTGGGCTCCGTGGGAGTTTTGGAAGAAGTTGTGGGGGAAAGTTGGAACCACAGTTAATTGCTTTGTTCATTGTTTACTTTTTCCATAGGTCACAAAGTCTTCTTCAGTTGTCCAATAGATTCTGTTTATGCCAAGTATTAAAACTCTCACTTGGAATGTTTGGGAAAGTACAGTATGTATATAAAAATGATATGATATAACTGTATGAGCTAAATATGTTTAGGATACACAACCTCTTCCTGCTTGGTCTCTGATGGGGTGGGAAAAATCTTCTGGAGTGTCTTATAAAAGAAATTTGTAAATAAAAATAAGACTGCTTACTGGAAATGGACAGGAATACAGTGCTGTATAAACATGTAAAATGGTTACTATCAGTCCAACCATGGAAGTATTTGGACCTCTCTATCCTTTTCCTCCTCTCCTCTACGTGATCTCTTCTGTTCTCTGGTCTAGTTGCTAGAAGCTGGAACTGGCCATCTTTATTGAGACAGAGGGCGCATCTACACATCACTGTATGGTGATATTGCTATGGTGCCATATTTTAGTACTTTCTTTTGGAAGTACTAAAGCATGGAGTAGTATGGACAATTACTGCACTGTGCATGCAGCGCACTTTTAGATCTTGCTGCTATGTCGCTGTAGACCCACGTGATTGCTATGTTGCAGCATGTCACTTTGTCACCATAGGGCAATGTGTAGACACGCCCAGATAATGTAAATGCAATGATATAGCTCCACTGATCTATCCCCAACTTCGTTTGGATGAGTTGAGAAGTTATTCTGATGTTCATTCCTATTCAGTCATGGCCTGTCTGTTGGAATGGCTGACAACCAATTATTACATGGAAATCTTGGCGAGAACTTCAGCTACTATACATCAGCGTAGTTCTACCCACCCTGGCCATTTTTCTACTGTAGCTTGGCTGAAATTCTCTACTCATTCGCATAGGCCAGCAAGCAGCCAAAAAATTATTTAAACTGTTGATCACTAACAATCCAGGTCATATCCAAACTTGTCATCTAGAAGTCAAATTCTGTTCTCTCCATTAGCATTATTGGAGTTATAACTGAGGTTTAACTGAGGACAGAATATGGTCTATAGTGGTGAAATGCTCTCATTTCATTTTGGTCCCCATGGTGTATAGATTTAATAAACATCTCTATACTCCATACTTCATTTCTCAACATTATAAAACAACTTAATTGAATAAACATTTAGGGGAGCATTTTCATTACTTTTTAGATTAGTTTCACTTTGATTTACAATATAAAAATAGCACTGGCTTTAGCCTTTTCAAGAACATATTTTCCAGGGCATACAATAAAAGGAAATAAAAATACAAGAACTTTTACTTAGCTAAGCACAGACACACACATCTCCTTGGAGTGCAACAAGGAAAAGGTATGTAAGCCTCCTAGTGATTACCTGTCAAGAATATATCCACCAAGAACATTTCACTGAACAACACCAATAAAAAAAAACAACTGGCTATTCAGGTTCATTCATTTCACATGGCCCTGATTGTTTCCACTCTTATATTTTTGTATTTTAACCAGGAGTATCTCTATTGAGATAGACAGCTTTTTATCAATGTAAAAACAGTATAAATGACAGGAGAACCAGACTCTGAGATAGAGAAAACATATTTGATTGCTACACAGATTAGAAATTAAACGTATACTTTGCTATTTGTTTTTATGTTTCTTTTACGTATTATAAAATGTAATGCGAACACAGAATTTTGAATACAAGTTAGCATACCTGTAACTAACTGCTTAGAGAGTGAGAGTACATAAACATGTAGAATGATTATTCGCATGTTCAGTAACACATACTTTCACTGTGTAACAAAATCAAGTCACTCTCACTGTCGTTTTGCCAAGTCTGTAGATTTTAGAGCATATCAGTGATAGAACATATAGACATATAGCAACCATAAATTACTAAAAATAAATTTGTTTCCATATTCCCATAGAAGCCCCCTTCCATATAGTATATTTAAAAAAAGCATGTGGAAATCTCATGGTTCAGATCCATTTTTTCCAGTCTGTGGAAGATGAATCTGGGTGGAGGAAGTCAGAGTGCCAAAGACTAGCATTGCCAGGAACATTTGCCTGCCTAAAGACCTATTCCATTTCTATTGAAGTTATGCTTCTACTCTTTCTGGTAATGGACAATTCCTTGAAGGCCACCAGTTTTTCCATGCTTCTTCTGTAGTTATACCAGAGCACCTGGCTGTGTGTCACATGTACATGGATGCAGATGGCTACACATCCGATGCCTATGGATGCAGGCATAGAAGGCATTCTGTTTGCTCAAACTTCTCTTCAGAGGTCTAACAAGAAGCTTTTGCACCCCGGAAAAAAGTGTCCATTGGGGCAGCAGGTGTGGCCAGCCAATGGTAGCTGGCTGGCAGTAGCTGAAGCTGCCAATCTTGCACCTGTCCTCAAAACCAGGGGCTGATACCCCTGTCACTCACCCCTAATTATGCTACTACTTCTCTACTCCTATAGGATTCTGCTGTAGATTCTCAAATACCATTCAACTTCCTAATCAGCTGAAGAGTAGGGAACACCTGGTGTACCTACAGGTGCTGTTAGCATGGAGCAATAAACTCCAGCACATATACCAGAGTTTATTGCTCCTATGAGCCATGTTTACATATGTGCCTGGGACCACAGCATGTTGAGCTGGGTTAGAGAAGCCTTGGCTGGCAGAAGGCTTGGGAGAGTCAGCCTGCCAGCCCTGAGGCTGCTCCAACCTGGTTTAGCTTGCTGTGGAAGGGCTGGCTGGGGCATGAGAGTGCTCTAGTGCAGGGCTAACCGGCACCCTCGTACCCCAGCCAGCCCATTCAGCATCTACATGCGTGTTGCTGCACACTAAAGAATGCCACCAGATGACAGTACTTGTGTTTACAAGTACTAACCTATGGCAGAGTTAATTAGTTTACTGTAGCCTACTAGGGCCACATGTGTAGATGCTAAGACTTTACTGCAGAGGTAATTAGGCAGCTCTACAGTAAATGTCTCATGTAGATGCACCCGCTGAGTATCTTACTGCACTTCAGTAAAGCTTTTGTTACACTGAAGAAGAGATCCTGGAAATGTGGACAGGTTTGTGGAGCCTCATTTGTGTCAGCTCCGAGGTAATTTGGGGTTTATAAGGAATAGAACACTTGAGAGGTTTGTAACGTAGGAATTTATTTTTCTTTTGAAAACTTAACAGAGGAAAGACTATTCATTTAGTTTTGTATTAATTGGAGCTTTCAGAGCTTTTGGTTGAATTTTAAGGACTAGATTGTTTTAGCTCATGGAAAATAATCACTGATGAGCTAAGGGAGACAAAAGCTCCATGAAGGAGGAAAAGACCTGCTTATATATTATGCTACTGTTGTTGCTGCTGCTGATGCCTGAGGTTTATGATGTGTGTTGGTATGTATACGGAAGAAGGAAGGCTGTGAATGGCCAAGCCATACATGCCAGCTTTAAGAAAGAACTGTCTGATGTAATTTTTTGTCTCAGTGGAATGGCTCACACCATTTCCAGTGTCCTGGAATGGCTCTCACTTTTCCACAGTTGACTTCAGTATAACTCCATTGACAGATGGCACTGCTGGTATTACGCTCATTTTCTTACGGCACCAGATCATCTACATTTTTCTGATCAGGTCATAGTACCTTCCCAGCTTCTTGCCAGTGATTCACTGCAGATTATTGTCTATAGGGATGGTAATGTTGATGAGAAGTGCTATCCTGGCCTATAACTGTAATATATGGTTTTTTACTTAGTCATTTTGTCCCAGGTCGTGTGCCCCTCAGTGTAGTCTAGACAAGCAAGGACTGTTACTAATCCATGACATGCTGGATTGTTTCATTGACAAAGCCACATGTGTCTAGGCAAATTTCTTATAATTGTTCATAGTTTGGTCCTGGATGTTGCATACAAAACCCTTGGACTGGCCAAACAGCAATTCCTATCTCAACCAAGTAGTGAAATGCTGATGATCAACTCAGTTCCTAGAGATGCTGAGGAGGATTGTGCTGCCTAGATTCTCAAACCAAAGTGAGGGCTCCATTGCACGTATGACATCATACAATAATATTCTTTCTTCAAGGAGCTTGCAGTCAAAATAGCCAAGACAGACTAAATCCAAGGTCATCAAGAAGGCCAGCGGCATAATCAGGACAAGAGCCCATGTCTTTTGTTTCTCAGCATAGTGCCTTCTCAGCTACATCACACTGCCTTGATGTCTCTGGAATGTCTCAGTGGCCCCTGCCAACGCATTTATTTAGTTATGATATTTTTGAATGAATTGAGCACTTGGTATTTGTTTTGGAGGTTCATCAGGAAAGCACTGATCACCCAATTTAAAGCAGGCAATGTAACAATTTTTTTATCTGCTGTTTCTAAATAAATTTCAAGTTACTTTTATAAATTAGTTTTTCTACCCTCTTTTGCACTGTACTAGCTGGTCCGCTGCCCTGGTGATTAAACTTGTGTTTTTAAGGAACAAGTATAATGTCAGCAATAGCAGTGTTGTTGAGAATGACTCTGTAGCACCTGGAAGACATCAGTTCCAGTTGCAAAAGGGAAAGTTGGTTAGAAAACCTATGATATAGGTCTTTTATTCCTGCCAGTAAGGGTGCCCAGTCCATGTAGATATCTGTCCCGTGAAACTGGTCTAAAATCATCACATACATTTCCTTTAGGCAACTAAACAGTTTTCTCATGTTAATGACTTTCAAAGACTACTAGCCTAAAATAGATTTGTGGTTTGTTAACATTATTTATGGAGTGAGTAGAACTGCAGCTGGAGCTTAAAATACCACTGTCTTTGTTTTATTTATAATAGAAAAGCATTAAATTACATCCATAGCTATTTGAGTTTCTGTGCATTTGCTACTTAATATACTTTCTATATAAAATACTGTGTATTTTTGGTCAACACTCTTCGAAAAGGCCTATTAAAATACAACTTTAATATTACTTTTTGGGGAGTTATTTTACCTTCTTAAACTTTTTCCAGTTTATTTGAAATGAAATTGCCCATTACAATTCAAACTGTACCTACTCTGCAGACAGTATAAAAACAACAATTTAAGATTGGTATTGCTTGAAAGTAGCCAGAGTTTTCCAGGAGAGTTGTTATTTCTAAAGCGTGTCATCTTATTTTTAAACCCCTCACTTAAATGTTGCTCTTAAAAAGTGATTTTTTCCTGTGAAAGGCTAGCTTCTAACCTTGAGTGGCAACTCCCTCAGACAGTCTGCTTGATAAGTCACTGCGCTTTGTATGGAAACAGTATAGGTTTTATCATTACAGCTGGTAAGTCCTTTAGGGTCATTGATGTTGAAGGATTGAGAAGGATATACCATAAATCCACGGACAGAGCAGTTCAGGGTATAGGCATCACATACATTTCAGGGAAAGCATCCTTTACAACTAGGATTCTATCTGGATTCTGATAGAACTTGAAACTGGAAAGAGAATTTCCTTTGTAAATTGCTGCCAAATATTGACATGGAAGACTGGGTACTCCTGTCAAAGTCTTACTTCGAAGCCAATAACTTTTCTTTCATTCCCATCATATGAGAAGTGTAGCATATCTTCATATTAACTCACTTCTGTGCTTTGTACAGAGATGAGACATAGGATACCAAATCTGGTAAAGTGTATAGAAAAGAATTAGATGACATTACAGTCATTTAATGCATTTAGGATTTTGGATGTGGATCTGTTGCAGCATATAGTTGTCAGAGATTTATTTCTGACTTTAGAAGGCAGGGTAGATATGAATTTATAGACTAACTAAATTTATATATGAGAGAGAGAGAGCGCGAGCTTAAGCGTTTGTGAACTTACACTCATTCTGAAGTGAACTTGAGTTCATGAGAGTTTATGGTTTATATATATCTTATTTAGTTAGTCTGTAAGGCGCATATCAACCCTGCCTTCTCCCTGACATTAGACTAAAATGGTTAACTACTTCTCTCATTTTCTTGTCACAAGCCATGACACATGCTTTTCCAAGATGCAATTTTTGTCTTAGTTTTACTTTTGTGAAAAAAATGGTATCTGCTTTGATTATAATCTAAAATGGATAGCTGCAAACAGAAATAGATACGCTGTTGGGAGGGTTTGCCTAAAGCAGGATTGCATGTAAAGTTAAAGTCACTCTCTAAGGACAAATGAGGATCTTTTAAAAAAAGTATATGACAAAAGTTAATGAAAAAGTGTGGCTTATTGCTTGCAGATACATTATTACTGCTTTAGAGTGTTTATGAGCAAATAAAATACATGTACTACTGGGGACAGATTATTTTCCCCCCAGCCTTCAAGCAATTATCTTACTTATTAGAAATTCAACACTGCTTTGGCTTTGAAGTACAACCTGTATTTTAGTTATATTATTTCTTCTCATGTTGCTGAGGTAAAGCTTAGCAGAGTTGATTTCTTAGATCTGTATTGAGTCTTTGAAATTTGCATTGGATTATTCTAATCACTTAGCCTCATTGTATATATTTACACAAGCACTTTTGATGTTTAAACACATTGGGCTGTAATGAGATGTCCACAGGGGAAATACAGAAGCCAAAATAAATCATTTTACCTACATCTTAAACTAGAAGTTTTCAGATAAAATGGTGGAGATTGAGAAAAACTACCTGGAAATGCTGGAGACATGAAGGATTAGCTATACCTTTAGCTATAGAAGGCAGGGGGGAGAACATATACTGCTTCTTCATGGGTGGCAGGAAGAATGAAGAGCTGTTCATTAACACTTCTTATTATGTGTTGGAGTAGGCTCAGTAGCAGTTCCTCCCTTGGTATTTTGCTTAGAAACATCTTCAGGCAGTGATGCTGAGAGAATATTTTCTCTACAGATCTTTTCTCCCCTTGTGTGTGTGCCCTGTGAAGGGTGGAAAGAAGACTCCTCATCTTTCCCCCCCTCTAGAACACCATTAAGCATTATTAGGCTTAACAGATAAGAGCACACACATATTAGACTGACAAGCAGGCAAATTTACTGGCTTGAGTTTAGAAATGGGAACCAGAAACTCCTAGACTACCATTTTATTGTGAAACTTTGGCCCTTGACTAAGTTGTTGTATTTTAGTTCATTCTTTTATTAAACTATATTTAGGTGACCTAGGGAAATGGAGTAACATTTTAACCCTTGTGAAGTCCCTGAAAGGATAATCTCAGAGTATAAAGCTTGGGACCTCTGGCTCTAGAAGCATGAGTCTTTCCTGCATTAATTTGTGAAAACCTGGACCTATGGAAGTCAATAGCAAACATTTTATTGAGATCAAAAGGGCCAAAATTTAACTCTTGATCTATTAGCTCACTTAGAACATATTAATACACATTAGCCTAACTTAATGCACATTATGAGTGCACGTTTACATGTGCACATCCTTAATTCACATTGAAAATGGCAAATTAGGCTAATTTGATGCATGCGATTAGAACATCAATGCACATGTAAGCTTGACCCAGCACTAACTTTAGTGACGGGTCTGCCTAACCACTAGGGGCACATGTCAGGGCTGCAGGGACTTGGCACTAACTTTATTGCCAGGTCTCTGCACATGTAGAAACCTGCCAAAAATTGCTTAATGCACATTAACTTAGCATGCATTAAATTTAGTCATGCTTAAATGCATGTGTAGAGATGCCCATAAAGACCCACACTGGTTTAATATGGGCATAACTCACCCCCTTTAGAGGAAGCTCATCCCATATTTCAGAGGTTCATAAAAATTCAAATCCCCATATGACTCTTGACTTATTATGACACCATGGCAGAGATAGAAACCAGACCCTTTATATCTGGAAGATTAAATCTTTTCTGCTTAAGGTAGAGTCTGGTCTGTCAGGTTAGAAGTACAGACTTCCTTATAAACCTCTTTTTATAGTCCAGCCACTAGAGGGGAACAAAGACCCATAAACATAAATATAAAGCCTCCATGGAACTGTTACAGGGACACTTTAGGAATGTTGTACTTTTCATGAGGGTGTCCATTAAAGCAGTGTTTCCCAACCTTTTTCACCCTGCCGCACACTGGCTGAGCTGGGGGGAGGAAGTGGTAAGCAGCCAAACTCCACAGAGCGGCAGAAAGCAGGTAGCACAGTGTTTGAAACACTGGCTGGAGCCATGCCCCACCACCTATCTGGCTGCCCACAGCATCAACAGCAGGTGGGGCACATGGCTCCAGCCCAAAATGCTGTGGCACACTTGGATGTGCCTGATGGCACACCAATGTGCCATGGCACACTGGTTGGGAAATGCTGCATTAGAGGGCTGTAGACTTAACATTTTCTCACTCATTCATTACTCAGATCTGAGAGAGATAACAAATAAAGTAGCATTGAGATTACCTGTGCTAATTTAACAAAAAACACTACTATAGTCATAAAAGTAATTTAGCATTCTTTTAGCCAGGTGCTTTCCATGTGTGCAGGTGCATACATGAATGTGGATTCCCAAGTTTCATACACTTAGGTATACATGGGTGCACCTTTAGCTGGTTTCATATAGAAGCTGGGGATTTTCTTGTGTTCAGTCACCTGTGCATGCATATACTTGCCTACTTGTGTACTGATCATTAATTAGCCACTGAACACTTCTGCTGTCATCTGTGTAATATGGCTCAAACATTCTCTGCCTGACATGGTTAGTCCAGTCCTGTCTTAGAGTTAATCTCTCTGATTTTTAAGTATTATGTCATACATATTTTTCCACATACCCTTATTCACTATGGTCCTAGAAGAAAGATACAATTATATATACTGTCAAGAAAGTATCAAAATGTTATAGAGCAAGCAAAGAAGAAATATCATATTTTAAAGATACAGAATGGTCTTGTTATTACTATACTGGGTATTCTTCCCTCACTCCTGCCACACACTCCCATGTGACTGTGGGCAAATCATCAGGACCCTCTGTACCTCAGTTATTCACCATAACACTCCAGTTATTTTAACGATGTGGTGAAATAATTTAGTATGTAGTTTACTTTGTAACTTTGTCTCATGCAACTTGTGTAGAAGGAGCCCTTGGAGAGCTCTTGAAATAAAAAAAAAATACCCCTGGCATATGAACACACATATTTGTGGGCTTTTTATGCTTAATAGGATTCTGAAGCACCATTGAAAACTCAAAAGCAGAACAACTGTTCAGAGTTGGGAGCTTATACAAAGATAATCAAATCAATCAGCTTTACAAGCCACATATCAGCTCCCTGTCTTCAACTATTTCCCTTAATTCTGAGTTCAAGGTGCTGCATCAAGAATTTGTGGAATGTGACTACACTGGGCAAGAACAAGTATGCCATTATGCTTGGCACAGACTCCTTCATCCAATATAGTGATTGGCCTTTTATTCTGTTTAGGTGAAAAGGGCAGTACGAAATGCTTGCTTGCATAATATTTCTTACAACATTCATATTTTTACATTGCTCTTTATACTGTTTACTTTCCCATTATAAAGGAGAGAAAATGCCTCAGGAAACAGCATGGTGCCAAGAAATCGCTGCGTTGTGCTGTGTTATCTTTGGAACCACACAAATGGTTTCTGTATTACCTGTCTAGTTTGGATGGTAGAGCCTTGAACCAGGTGCTGTTTATTTCTTTGTGTTCTGTACAGTCTGGAGAATACAGACAATACTCTAGGAAGATGCTGCATAAAGTAAAGCAGGTTTTCATTCTGCATACCACTCCAACAAAGTTTATCTATACAGTTGTCTGTTAGATTCAAATGTGAGTTCTTGAGAGGATTTCATGTCTCAGGGCGTATCCACACATGCAAGCATGTGCTCTTCCAGGTCAAACAGAAGTGGTGCAAATTTGAGCCAGGGCTTTGTGCCTCAGCACAGATGCCCAGACATGCACTTTGGTGTGGGGCAAATTGTGCCACTTGAGGTAAAATAACCCTGCCTGGCTTCTCCTGGATCTGCAACTATGGGGAGCTAAAGCCTGGGGACAGCACCTGTGCTGTCTCCAGCAGTATTAAAAGCTGCCCTGTCCTGGTCCCAACAGTACAAAAAGCTGCCCTGTCAATAGCTCAGGGCTACTTGCTCTCAGGAGCTTCTGGGGTCCAGCCAACTGGTACCTGGGGACACTACCCCTTGTGCCAGCTGAACTGCTGAAGCAGCCTAGAGAGTTCCCTGCACCTTTTACCCACTGCAGCAATCTGCCAATGGGGGCTGCTGCCTGGCTGTGACCTGCTGTGCACCTGCCAGACCTGGATGGGGGCTACACAGCCAGTAGAGGCATCTGCCCCTCTGGGCCAGCTACCAGTGGGCTGTGGCTGCAGAGTTGGCTTTTGTGCTGCACTACTCCCATGCATGCCCCCTGCCTGGCCATCTGGGCAGCTATCACCTAGAAGATGTTCCTAGTGTGGTGGCCTGCTTTGAATTGTCAAAGCATGTCCTCCTGGCCCCAATTGGCCAGGTCAGTCACTTCCAGCTGGGTCCAAGGTACCAGCTCTGAGCAGACAGGGCCCTGTCACTGGCCTCCCTAGCAGGAATTCTGGTGTTCCCTATTGGAAAACTGAAAAATCCCCTATAAAAAAAATCCCAAAGTCACTCTGTAAAATACCCCAAAATCCACACTCCTCCACAAGTAAAACAAAAGACCACTATATATAGACACAGAGAGACTGAGAGACAGCAATCAGCTGGGCAATGTTTTATTGATACATCTACAGTGTTAAAACAATTTGCAAGCCTACCAGTATCTCCAATATCATAATAAAATGAATTCTAAATACCTATATGTTTTGCTGTTTGCCCTTGGCTTTCTTACCGAAGAGCAGTTAGAGCTCCCCGTGACCCCTTCACTAACCAGGATGTGGGGAGAGCTGCAGTTGCAGCTACAGCTTTCTGCCAGCAGGTCTCATCCTGTCAGGCAGCTGGGCACACAGAGTGTGTGTTGGGATGATGT